>NC_142878.1:117059375-117364464 GCF_051225735.1 Oryctolagus cuniculus
CTGGGAGGATCCCGGGGCTACCAGCCCTAAGAGAGGCAGGACAGTCGATATGGAGGTCACCTGTCACTCCAGACTGGAGCGGCCTCCCTCCTGGGCCTAGCACTGCCCTCCCCAGAGACTTGTCCCCATGGCCCAGTCCTTCACAGTCAGGCTGAGCATTACCGTTTCCTTCAGCTCCCCCAGCTTCTCCTGCAGCTGGCCGAGTTCCCTGGCCAGCTCGTTCTTGATGTGCTGCTCTGCCTGCAGCGAGAGGGTGAGCCGCATGTTGTCATTGCTCTGCACAGAGAGAAGCAATCCGTTGCCACCCAAAGCGGCTGCATCCGGATCCCAGCACCAGGTGTCCACCTCCCATAGTGCCTGGAGGGCTGGAAGCTCAGCCCCTCTCCTCCGACAGACATTTGAGCAGGGTCCTGGCTCACAGGGCACCTGCCTAGGTCATCACCGTCCCCTTTGGTGGGGGGGGAGTGAAGGCCCAGAGGGAAGTGTTTTGTGCCAGAGGCCTTGCCCAGGGAGGCCGAACGCACCAGTCTCACGAAGCCATCCTGCAGCTCAGCCAGCTGCTCCTTGAGCTCCCAGTTCTGCAGGAGCACGCGGCTGATGGTCACGCGGTCGCTCTGCTTGCGCTCCTCGGCCTGGCTGCCCCACAGCTCCACCTCCCGCTCCAGCTGCAGCAGCCGCTGTTCCTGCTGCTGGTTCAGGCGACTCAGGCCTGCGTTGTCCTGCACCTGGGCCTGCAGCTGTCCCGCCAGGCTCTCCAGCTCCTTCTGCAGCTGCTCAGCCTGCGCCTGCAGCTGCTGTTCTGCCTCCGACGGCCCCATGGGGGAAGCTGGGGACTCTGGGGTGGGAGGCTCAGCTGAGAAAGGAAGCAGCCATCAGGGGCCCTGGCCTCTGGGTTTTCAAAAAGCTCCTGTCTTGGTCCTTAGCTCCTCAGGCCAACTTCTTGCCCCCACCCCGGTGCTGGCTTTTTGGCTAACAACTTTCCATATTCAGATGGTCATTACCCTTCCAAGCCAGGACACAGAGTGCTTGACCGTGCATGGTGGACAGTGGGTACACCACCCCTATTTACAGATGAGGTCACCTATGCTCAAAGAGATAACAAGACTTGCCATCCACCGGCACAGACCTGCTTCCCTCTGCCACAACACCCCTCGCCGGGGCACCTGACACCCATCCGGCTCCCAGGCCACCTCTGCCCCTGCTTACCCATCTGGCTCTTGAGCTCGACCACGGTGGTCTCCAGCTCCTGCTTCTCCTCCCTCAGCGTGCAGAGCTGCCCAGAGCACAGGGAAAAGAGCCATGAGCAGGGGCCACTGCCTCCCTCTGCACCGACGCTGCCCCCAAAACCCAAACACGCAGCCACCTCTGGCTGCAGGCCTCAGCAGGTGCACTTGCTGTACTGTGCAACTTAGGAAGCAGCAGGGGACGGCCTCCTGGGATCCCGACACCCACACAGGAGGTCTGGATTGAGTTTCAATCTCCTGGCTTCAGCCCTGGCTGTTGAAGGCATTTGGAAAATGAACTAGTGGATGGAAGATCTCCCTCCATCTCTGTCTGCCTGCCTCTGCCTTTCCAACGGAAACCGAGATGCTTAAATACACATTTTTGAAAAGCTGTATCACTGAGATTCTGATTGTGTAGGTCCAGGCAGGGACTCTCTCTGCAGAATTCTAGCAATTTCTGGAGGATTCTAGGGCAGGACCAGAATAAGGATTCAGAATTTCCATCTCTTGGCTGGGGGCCTCCCTGACAGTCCCTGGGGATGGTGGCCCCCGCGGGCTAGGGCTGGGGCTCCGTGGGCTGCAGCCTCTTACTTGTTGCAGCAGCAGCTCAGACATTTCCAGCTTCTTCTGCAGCTCCTCCGTGCCCAGCTGCAGGGTCTTCTTTTCGGTCATGAGGACTCGAAGCCTCTCTTGGAGCTCAGAGTTCTGCTGCTTCAGGTCCTCATTGTTTTTGCTGTAGTGAGAGGAATGAGCAAACAGAGTGGACCACTTTGGTGACCAACCCACCTTTTGCTGCACCTGCCAAGAACCTTGGTGTTGGAGGGGTCCCCAACAATCAGGTCACTCCCGTGGCAGGCCAGAGAGAGGACCTGAGCTGCCTGAGGCCATCGCATGAGCTGGTGGCACAGCTGGGACCAGAGCTTGGCTCTGCACACGTCCCAGCCTGTACAGCCACTTCCTCCTCATGCTCCCCGGCACCCCTCCCCTCGTCACCTGTACTAAGGTCCCCCAAACTCCTCCCGCCACCTTCCCCTTCTTACTTGTTCTTGTATAACAGCAGTTTCAGAGCATCTCGCTCTTTGGTCAACTCCTTGGTGTGCTGCAAACACAGAAAAGCTACGTCAGATCTCAGGGACCCTGGAGGGGGAGGGGGTGGGGTGCAGACACAGCAGCCGTGCCATGAGCAGACACAGAAATCACATTACTTTTTCCGCTTGCTCCATAGTTTCTTGGTTCTGTTGTTTCTGTGGGGAGAGTCAAAGAAGGGAAGGTGACTAAGGATGTCCCCTCTACTCCACTCCCAGAGCAAGAGGGGGTGGGCAGGGGGCCAGGGCGGGATGGGCACGTTCTCAGACCCTATGGGCACAGGACCTGTCCCGAGGCTCCCAAGGAAAGAGCATGTGGGTCTTTGCTGGTTTTTGCTCACAGCTGTGGAACCGCGTCTGAATCGGGATTCTTCTTAGGGGACAGTAAGGTGAGCCTCCAGAAACGGAATGTGAGAAAAGACGGGCCTTCCACTAGGTTTGGATTTACAGGGGTGTGCGCATCGTTCGACGGCTCAGCACATGTTACATAGGGGTTGGGGCTGCTCTTAACAGCGGGGATACAGGAATGAAAAGCACAGGTAAGATCCCTTCTCGCCCTAAGGTTGACGTCCCAGGGAGCCTGGAAATCTTGGATTCTTAGAGCTAAAAGAGACCTTTGACAACTGCCATTTCAACCTCCTTGGGAAACTCAAGCCCAGGGTGGAGAGGCGCTTGTCCAAACTCAAAGCTCAAGTCAGGGCCTGAGTCAGGGCAGGGACATGAGGCTCGTGGCCAGCGCTGAACGAGAGGCCACAATCCCAGGGCCAGTGTGGCCAGGGTGCAAGCAGGGGTGTCTGGAGAAGAGAGGAGGCGGAGAGGGCAGTGACAGGACGAGAGCCATGCTGCATGCTCCATGCTCTGGGGTCCCTCCAGCTGAGACCTGGCCCACCCAGCACCCCACTCTCCCTCGGCACCAGGGGGCCCCCAGCCCCTTTCTTCAGAGCCCATGGGGAAGCGGAAGCCCAGGGTGGGCAGCATGGAATCAGGGGACCCCACTGGGCTCTTACCAATTCCTCTATGGTGTTACTGAGCTGTTTGTTTGTTAGATAGCTGGAGTCCAGGGCTACTGCCAGCTCTTGGTACCGGCTCTGAGGCGCATGCAGAGAGGAGGAGTTGCAGGAGGGTTGGGGGAGAGGTAGAGAGAGCAGTCATTAGGGCTGGTGGGGGGGCATGGGCTATCTCAGCTGGCAGTGGGGCACTCAGCCCCCGCTGTGGGAGAAGGGGGGGGCTGGCCCTGCAGAGCCACTCACCTCCAGATCCTTCATGTAGGAAGATGTGAGGCCCTCTCCACCGATGTAGGACGTTGACTAGAACAGACAAGAGCTCCCATGGAGACGCTACGTCCTCTACCGCCAAGTCCCTACCCTTGGACTACTTCTCTACCCCACCTCCACCTGGCAACTCCTCTGCCCAGCTTGGCCTCTTCCTCTCATCACCCTCTATGCCTACCCTCAGACTACCTCTCCACCCCACCTCCACCTGGCAACTCCTCTGCCCAGCTTGGCCTCTTCCTCTCATCACCTTCTATGCCTACCCTCAGACTACCTCCCCCCCCACACCTGGCAACTCCTCTGCCCAGCTGGGCCTCTTCCTCTCATCACCCTCTATGCCAGCTTCTCCTGGGTCTCATCACCATCCCCCTCCCTTCCCTAGTGATGCTCTCCCTATGCTTCCTGCGCTGAGATACATTGTCACCGTTCCGTTCGCATGGCCATGTCCTTCATCTGTATGGCTTCCAAGAAGAAGCCATCACCCAGCCTGCCCAACATGGCCCAGCAGGTCAGTCTCTCCCAGGATCTCCCCATCTCTCAGGAATCCCAGCATCCATTTCTGTCCTTTCCTCTCTCTCCTCCCTTCCTGAGTCCCAGTGTCTGGGGTACCTCGGAGACAAGACCATTGAGCTGCTGAGCAGGTTGACGCAGGCTCTCCGTGGAGGACAATGTCCTAGGGACAGACACACAGAGGTTAGGGGTGCAGGGGCTTGATGCAAAAGAGGTCCTTGGGCCGTGGCCTGCCCTCACTCCCATGGCTTAGGGACTGCTGCCCGCACAGGAAGACACTCACTTGGTCTCATCTATGAGGACAGGGCCATAGTCAGCATCATGGATCTGAGGGAGAAGAAAGAAACAGTGATCACCTGATTTCCAGTAAGAACCACCCAGGGGTGGCAGGGGCCCAGCTCCTTCCAGCAACCTGCCACTGCCACAAGCTCAAGAGAAAGCCCCGCCTTGGCCTCCCCCACCCCAGTGCCGGGAAGGGTGCCTGGCATTGGGAACCAAGCTGCGGGAAGAAAGGAGAAGAGAAGGCACAGCAGGCGCAGTCCTCTGGGAAGGGAGATGGTGCAAGCATACGGGGGTAGCAGGCACAAGGACAGAGGCACAAACCTGAGTTGGTGCCATGCTAGTTAGACTAGCGCCAGGGGACGCTACACCTCCAGGTAACACGGTGGCATCAGCAGAGGGTGGTGCAGGAGCAGCGCGGTCTTTGGGCGCCTGTCAGGGAACAGAGCAGGGGGTTAGGGGGCCATGCAGGAGAGGAGGTGCCTCGCTGCCATGGACACAAGGGCGCAGGGCAGGTAGGAAGATGTTGTAGCAGTCAGAGTGACAGTCACACATGCTGGGAACCACAGGGGTTGTGGGAATGGCTTGCCCAGGCTTGGGGACACGTGGCATCTTTTCAGGTGGCCAAAGCTCAAAGGAAGGGGGGGCTACGACCTCCATGGACACGAGGCCCTGGTTCTCCCTGGACCTCTGCAAGGGCTCTGACCTCCGGCAGCCACAGCAGGCAGAAGGAACGGGCACCAACATCAGGGAACACGGCAGTGTTCTTCTAGAAAGCCAGTCTCTGCCGCACAGTGACCCTAACTCTAGGCCCCTGCTGGGCCGAGGCTGCTGGTGGTGACGGGGCTCCCTCCAGGTAGCTCTCTGCCGCTGCCCTCTCCTGCTCTCCGCCCTTTCTCCCTGCCCTCCTCTCTGCCTCAACCATCAGCTGCATTTCTCTGATTCAGGCCTTTCCAAGGAGAAATGTTGCCCAAGAAGCCCCTCCCTGCTTTCTGGAGATAAAATCAACCACAGCCGCCTCATGGGCATACCTCTCAGCCCAATCCCGCAGCTCCAGAAACACCTACTCTACCAAAAGAAGCCAGGAAATCACAGGTAAGACATCTGCTCTTTGACTTGGCACATGGAGGTCATGGCGCCTCATTGCCAGAAAAACTACTAGGGAACAATGTGGGGATCTAGCACTTGGAGCCATGGAGAAGCCTCTCCTCCTTCTCCCGCAGCGGGACCCCCTCCCTCGGCCAGCCCCATCCAGCTTCTTCCCAGGCTCAGGCCTAACTCTCGGTCCAAGCATCTGGCTCTAGAGACCACCTCATGTCAGCAGGCCAGATGGCCTCACACAGCCAAGATGGCTGAACAAGTGACAGTAGCCAGAGGAGCTGAGTGGAGGCAGGCAGTTGCTGGCTGCTCTCTGGACCCTTCAGCCCTGGCCTCTGAAAACCCCAATCGGCTGCCTCCTTAGAGTCCAGGCTGCAAAGCCTACAGATGAGGATGAGGCGTGCTGAGTCTGCAGTTTTACCGTGACCATGGCCTGGAACCCACCGCCCACAGCGATTGTTGTCCTCAGAACCCACTGTTGCCTTGACAACGTCTGTGACTGCATCTATCAGGTAAGAGCAGCGGGCCAGGCATGAGACTTTAGAGAGGCTGCACTCCCAGCCATGGACCCAGGTCCCTCTTAGCATCTTAGTTCCCACTGAGCTCTATTTTAGACACAGAAACAACAGGGGAGTGAGGAGAGCACTTCTCTGAGCAGTTTCCTTGACTTGTTAGGTTTATTTTATTTATTGGAAAGGCAGAGTGACAGAGAGAAAGGGAACTCAGAGAGAATCTTCCATCCACTGGTTCACTCCTCAAACGGGCACCATGGGCCAGACTGGGCCAGGCCAAGCCAAAGCCCAAGAGTCAGAAACACCAATCAGATCTCCCACATGGGTGCAGGGGCCCAAGCACTTGGGCTACCTTGTGCTGATTTCTCAGGCACATTAGCGGGGAAGTGGATCAGAAATGGAGCAGCTGGGACTCAAGCACTCATATGGATGCCAGTATCATAGGAAGTAGCTCAACCCACTGTGCCACAACACCAGCTCCTCTGAGCAATTTTAAATATAGGTACCGTGGCCAGTGCTGTAGTTTAGCAGGTAAAGCCACCGCCTGCAGTGCCAGCATCCCATATGGGCACCAGTTCAAGTCTCGGCTGCTCCTCTTCTGATCCAGCTCTCTGCTATAGACTGTGAAGGGAGCAGATGGCGGCCCAGGTCCTTGGGCCCCTGAACCCATGTGGGAGACCTGGATGAAGCTCCAGGCTCCTGGCTTCCGATCAGCCTAGCTCCGGCCGGCGCAGCCCTTTGGAGAGTGGACAGCAGATGGAACACTTCTCTCTCTCTCTCTCTCTCTCTCTCTCTCTCTCTCTCTCCTCTGTAACTCTGCTTTTCAAATACATAAATAAGTAAATAAAAATTGAATCTATGTATCGTGATTATTTTGTGAACAACCAATTCACAATTCTAAGTCTTAAGGTGGGAGCTTAGCCTAGGTGTCGGGATACCAGATGAGAAGGCTACACCTCACTTCAGAGTGCCCGAGCCTGATGCCTAGCTCCAGCTCTAACTCCAGCTTCCTGCTCATGCCAACCTAGGGAGACACGGTGATGGCTCAAGTACACTGAGCTCCTAGAAGTCATATACACAGCTGTCAGGACTTCTCCGTGCCTGGGCCCTGCCCAGACTATGCCACTTGGTGTCTCCTCTGAGGCCATAGAGTGAGTCACGGCCCCTGGCCAGACCTAACTGGGTGGGAGCAGCCATGATGGTTGACCAGCCACCTGTCCCTTTCCCCAGGCCCATCTCTGGATCAGCCCTGCTACACTGGCTTGGCTGAAGGCCCTGGGGCAGTTAGACAGGAAGTGCCAACATCATCTGCAGGTTATGGCCTACCTAGCCCCATGTGCCTGTGCCCTGCCCCTCCCCCAACCCAGGCTCCCTGCAGCCCTGAAAGGTGTTCTATGACCTCACAATGCTGCCTATGACCTCTTTGCTCCCTCTGCCTCCCCCACTCACCACGTGGATGAATATTACCCACTTTTAATCTTCACACTGGCCTCAAATGCCACCTCCTCAAGCTGCAAGTCCATTCGGAACCCACCTCCCTCACCTAGCCACGCAGCTGGCCTATTGCCGCCTTTCCCCTGCCCCTCTCAGAGGACTCTGTCACCCCCACGGTGTCTCCTGTCTTGTTCTTCTACTTCCACCACTGTGCAGCCAATGCCTTTGCCGTCCACGGGCCCAGTGAATACGGTTGAGCGTCCCATCTGATTTGTCAAAGAGATGAGGGGCAGGCAGAGTGTCCTAGCACTGGTCTGTCTGGGTAGCCTCACATCCTTGCTGGTTAGTTCCTCTGAAAAGCTGACCTCCATCCTTGCGATTATAAAGCCAATTCATTTTCTCTTAATTCTACCTTCTCACTCTCAAACCAAAATGGAATTCATCAAGTTGAAAAATCACTCACTTCCATCTGGTCTACTTGCCCAGAGGGCAAAATGTAACAGAGTTTGTATTTTTTCAAATATCTCCTGGTCTGACCGCACCGGGCATTCAAAGCCCAAAACCCCACAGACCTGCTCTGAAAGTTATTCCCAAATTACCGAATCTTTGAGGTGTGCCTTACCCTCTCCAAGATGATAAAAGACACGAGGGAAGGGAAAAAATGCAATTAACCAAGCAGGGGAGGAAGCAGACATAAGCAGGCCGAGGGTTAATGGCAGCAACATAAAACAAGCCAGGGGCAGAGGCTCCCCCAAACGAGACAAGCCTCAGGGACATGCACACCTGCGAGGCAGCAAGCCAGAGAGGGGGTCTCGGCACTGCCTCCCCTTCCACTTGTCCTATGGGGCAGCGCTACCCCATCGGAACGGTTAAGGTCAGACACCAGCACCTTCAGTATGGCCTGCATCTAGAGGCGGTGAAAAGGGGAAAACAAGGGCAGGGGAAGACACAGAGACGTGGCTTAGAGAGAGGCGAGGATGTCGGGGAAGGAAGAGGTGGAGTCAGGAAACGGAGGCTGAGGAAGAGCAGAGATCCACACCGTGGCCCCCCAGGCCATCCTCTCAGACTGGCCATTGCTGCCTCACCAGACAGAGGGAAAAGTCCCCAGGCCCCAGAGTCACATGAAGCGCAGTCACTGACCAGCACGGCTCTCAGACCCTCCCCCAGACACGACCCCCACTCTCCATGTTAAAACCAGACTTCTGCAGAAGGGTTCTCTTGAACAAGGGAGGCTACAGCTCAACAATTAGAAGACACTGTTCCAATCCAATAATATCTGACAGCCTGAAACTGAAGCTCAGGGGAGGCTGTGACTTTTCTGAGGTCACCCAGAGCCAAGGCCGAATCCCAGTGCCTGGGGCTTCCTAAGGGGACAGCCTGATGGCCAGGCTGCTCTCGCTGACCTGGCTTTTCCTGAGGCCAGGGATGAGGAAGTCGCAAATACCAGCGACTATGAATGTTACAAGACCCTGTATTCTGGATTAATATGAGAACAGCAAAAACTCTCAAACTTTGTGAGTAAAACATCAGCCCTATCTGTTTCACAGATGTGGAGAGAGAGGCCCAGAAAGCTTGAACAGTTTGCCTTACATCATATCCCTAGCAGAGGGAAAGGGAGCATTCAAACCCAGAATCCTTGACCAGTAGCTAACACTCCCTTCCACCATCTTCCACTGTCCTCTGGATCCCCAACCCCCCACCCCCCATTGCCCCTTAGCCCCCGAGCCCCCAGCAGCCTGTCCAGCCAAGACTCACATCCTCAGTTGAGTGACAACCCCGAGAAGTGGTTGTCTCAGGGCTACTGCCGTTTTTAAGGTTTTTCTTCTTTTTTCCTCCTGCAGGACCACCAGGCCTGTTCTTCCGCTGATACTCTCTTAACTGTGGAAAGGAAAAGCAGTTGATTCTCTGGAATGCCCTAAGCCCCTGCGGTCACATCCTACTTCACAGTGTTCACAAGAGCTCTCATGTCCACCACTGACTTCATGCCACTGACAACCCTTCAAGGGGCTGGAATGATCAGTTAACGTCTGAAGAACTGACAACATGGCTTCAATAAAAGGGAATGATGGAATTTAAAATCAGCTTCCAACTCTCACTTCTGGGGTTCTGCCAAGAATCAGCAGCTGCTGGGAGCAAAACCAGAGGTAGAGGTAGAAGGTTAAACATTATGGGGTCAGGAATTGTACTTTGTGTGGTTTGGAAACAAGACATTGGGTCCTTTCTTCCATATCAGAACCTCACAGAACTTCGAGGGGCACCCCGAGGAACCCTGGACACCGAGGAGAAAGAGTAGAACCCAGGCATTATTCCAGCCAAGGGCCCATTATGATGTCTTGACAGGTTCCGTCCCAAGCCACAGGATGGCCTCACCAAGCTGCTCCCTCGCTCCTCTGTGGCAGTGCCCTCACCCAGCTTCAAAAACTCCCCTGGGGAGGGTTCAGGCTATAAAGTTTAGTCTCCCAAGGTCTGTTTCACAGACGGTCACACAGCTGTCACTCCAGAGAGCCTGAGTGTGGGGCACTCTGCTCCCAGGGTCAGGGAAATTGAATGGGAGCCTGAGAACTCGCACACCCCCCAAAGTCTCTGGAGAGTAGAAACCTGGGGGAAAACCAAACCAGTTTTCCCGCGGTCACCCAGAAACACTGCCCACACTTCCAGCTCCCCGGGAACGGGACACATCTCACTGTCAGTGTCCGAGCTGAGGAAGGGGGTCCCCAAGTCCCCAGTCCCCTTGCAGGCGGAAGCCGAAAGGGGGTGAGGACTTAGGGGACTGGGGCGGGAGATCAAAGCCCGAGCTGGAGGTAATGCCAGTCCCCAGGGGGATTTGACCTCACTACATCCCACTCTGCCCTACCCACGCTCTGCGCAGGGGGAGGTGGGGCACAGGGTAGGGACCCGAGTCCTTGGAGACTGAGCCCACAGACCCCAAGGAGGTCCGGCTTCGGGAGGCCAGAGGTGAGGTCTGAGGCTGGGCCGAGGAGCCCCAGGAGCCAATGGCCCAAAGTCACCCAGGGGCGACAAGCCAGGGCGGGGGCTGGGTGCTGAGGGGGTGGTGCTGGCTGAGAGGACTTGGGTGGGGGAAGCCAAGGGGCGCTCGGGCTCGACCCGAGTGTCTGAGGAGCCGCACAGACCCCGCCACGGACCGACAATCAGACGGGCAGTGGGCTGGGCCGGGGGGCGCGACCCGATGTTTTACCTTTTTCTTGGCCGCAGCCAGTTTGCTCTGTCGAGTTTCCTCCGACACCGCGGGGCGGGGAGGGGTCGGGGGGAGGGGGGGCCACATCACCACGATCCCGGCAACCAATGCGAATTGCTCCCAGCAGCTACCGCGCAGATGTGTGACTGAGCCAGGAGACGCCCGTTCAGGGCAGAACTAGGCGGGGCTGGGTGGGCGTGGTCGCCACACTTCAAGCCCATTGGTCAGTGAGAAAGATGAAACAAAGAAGGGCGTGGTCCGAGGCGTCAAAATGGGAGCTGCGCGTGCAGCTGTCACCGCCCACTCTGGGGGCGGGGCGATTTCCCTTGGGTGCGCGCGCAGCTTTCTCTAGTTAGTCTGCGGACCCCAGAGGCCGCTCTCCGGCCCGCGCCCTGGACCCCCTTTCTCCACAGGCGCCCCCGAACCGGGGCCTTCGGAACCCAGGGCTCAGGAGGTGGGCGGAGCGCAGAGCAGGGGACACTGCATCAGTTCACGAGCCCTTTCTGACTCCTCCCAGATGTGCCCCAGACGTTCTCGTTTCAGAAATCCCCTCGGGGGTCCCTTTCACGTCCTCCATACACTGCCCCTCTCACACCCAGCCCTTCCTCGAGGGGCCCCACACTGATCCCGAAAGCGCGTCTGTCCCCGCCCAGCTGGATCCAGTCGGGCGCGCCCAGTTCCCGGCGGCTCCTCCTCCCGCGCCCCCACGGGCTCCCTTTCCCCTCAGAGCAGCTCCGGGGCCTCAGCCTCTCCCACGCTTCCCTCCAGGGCTGAGCAGACCCGGCCGCAGCTGCCGCGGGGCCTTCCGGTCACGGTGAGTAGCCCGCGCCCCCCCGACCCTGTGCGTGTGCCTGCGCCCCCCGACCCGTGAGGAAGTCTGTGCCCCCGACCCATCCGTGTGCCTGCGCCCCCCGACCCGTGTGGATGGTTGCAGACCCCATCCCGTGAGGTTGTCTGTGCCCCCCGACCCGTGTGTGTGCCTGCACCGCCCAACCCCATGAGTGTGCCTGCGCCCCCCTATCCGTGAGGATGTTTGCGCTCCCGAACCGTGAGCATGGCTACGGACCCAGACCCCGTGAGGATGCCAGCACCTCCCGACCCCGTCATGGTGGCTGCACCCCCCCGATCCGTGAGGAAGTCTGTGCCCCCAGGTCTCTTGCGTGTGCCTGCGTTCCCAGATCCGCGCGGATGTCTGCGCCCCCAACCAGTGAGGGTGCCTGCGCCCCCTGACTCCGTGCATGTGCCGGAGCCCCAGACCCTGTGAGGATTTCTGTGCCTCCCGGACCGTGAGGGGGCCTGCGCCCCCCGACCTGTGAGGAAGTCTGCGCCCCCCAACCCCATGAGTGTGCCTGAGCCCCCCGACCAGTGAGGATGTCCAGGCCACCGAGCCGTGAGCATGGTTGCGGACCCCGACCCCGTGCGGGGGGCTGCAGTAGACATCAACCCGTGAGGGTGCCAGCGCCTCCCAACCCCGTGAGGGTGCCAGCGCCTCCCAACCCCATGAGGGTGGCTGCACCCCCGACCTCTTGAGGTTGCCTGGGCCCCTCGACCCGTGAGAGTGCCAGCGCCCACCGACCAGAGAAGATGCCAGCACCCCGACCCTGTGAGTGTGCCTGGGCCCCCAACACTGTGAGAATGTCCGTGCCCCCCGACCTGTGAGGGTGCCCGTGCCCCCTGACCCGTGAAGTTGCCAGCGGCCTCCAATCCGTGAGTGTGCCAGCACCCCCGATTCTGTGTGGGTGCCAACGCCCTCCATCCCGTGAGGATTTCTGAGCCCACCCAATGTGGGGAGGATGTCTATGTGCCCCCCCACACAGTGGCAGTCACAGCTACCCCCAGCCCTCCCCCACTCCAACCACAGCCCACAGGTGGGCCTTCCTCAGTCTTCCTGGGCAGACAAAACTCCGGGAGGCTCCCGAGCTGTCTTTCAGAATCCCTCTCAGTGGTCCCTGAGGAGCGTCAGCCAAGGTAGGTACCTGCCACTCTGCCTGCCTCAGGACCACATCTGCCCCACTGCACCAGACCCACACTGGAGGGCACCCCTGGGATCTCAGGGCCAGGCCCCTCCCTCTCCCTACTGCAGCTCCAGATTCCCTCTTTCCTGTTTCTGTCCTTGGGCCAGCTGGCTCTCTCCTCTCCCTTCCCAGGCAGCCTCGGGACTCAGTGCAGCTGCCCAGGGCCTCCGTGGCTGAGCCTGGGGGTTCTCTGGACAGGATCCGAACCACTGGCAGATGTGGGTGCCTGTTGCTGTTGATTTCTCAACAATGTTGCAGTGGATTCATTTCTGAGAGGAACAGCGTGGTGGGGGCAAGAGGCGCGGAGTCACTACACAGACCCCGGGAGTCCAGTGAAAGCAGGCTTGAGGTGAGCAGCCGGCAGACTTGTTTATTTCAGTTGAAACTACCTCTTATATAGCCAAGACAAGCCAATATGGTCAAGGGGCAGTCTATGCCCCATCCAATCACAGCCTGCCAGGCAGTTTCCAAAGCCATCCAATCACAGCCTGCCAGCAGCTTCCAAAGCCATCCAGTCACAGCCTGTTGCCAGGCAGTTTCCAAAGCCATTCAATCACAGCCTGTTGCCAGGTGGGTTTCAAAGCCATTCCTGAGTAACTGATGCTCCCTTGCCAGTGGCCACCTTGGCATGGCCCTCTCATTCCACCACACCAAGCCATAACAAAGAGCTGGATCAAAAGTGGAGCAGCTGGGACTCAAACCGGTGCCCATATGGAATGCTGGCACTGCAGACAGTGGCTTTATCTGCTACACTACTGTGCCAGCCCCAGAACAAGCATGTATAACACAGCAAGTTAGAATATTGGATTTTGAATATGAATTCACATTAGGATATGCTTTATATTGTAGGAGTTTATGGATAGAGGTTATGGGCAAACACAAGACTTGTGTAGGTAAGTTTTACATAGATACTTAGGCATGAAGATAAATTTTTCATTACCTACACAATCATATTATTGAAAAATAAAAATAGAGATAAAGGATGGAAAAAGAAAGCAGAGGAGTCATATGTGATTTTTTTTCAGGGCCCATATAAATAGTGACACTTTGGCAAGGGATTTTTCATGAGATTGTTTTAAGGAAGAAATTTTTCTGAAAAGGAAACTCAAATGTAGCACACACTTATTTTCTATGATATTTCTGCTTAAGCAAAGTGCTTATGCATGTATTACTTTCTTGTAAATTCAAAATTACCGGACAGTTCATCGGGAAAAACAACAGGAGAAAGTCAAAAAATTGATTTAGAGTTCACTTTTCTTTTACAATGTAGACTGACAAAATATTTTTAAAATAAATGTAACCCTTGATATTGTAGAAATATTGCCATATTGCAAATGTGTGAAATATGGGAAATACTTATAAATAGTAAAAACACAAAAAGACACACACACACACATAAACTGTACACATACTAGGGTCTATTCTTATCTTTAGGGGGAAAGGACTCAAAGATAAATGTCTCCCCAGTTTTTTAACTCAGAACTACTCTCAGTGGTTCACACATTTTACTGATGAGTAAACTTGCTTCAAGTTTTCCATGAATAGAAATTGAGAAATTTGTCAATTGTACTCTATGGAGCATGTAAGTGACCATACCATAAACTCTCAAATGCAATGGTGTGTTGGAGTTCTTTCCTGGATATTGTTCCTGACCTTGTGGGCAGTGAGAGCCACAGGAGAGTCAAAGGTACTTCAACTGACAGATCTGTTACTTGGAGGCTCCACAAGGAATCAATGACATCTTTGTGCAACTTGAGGGCTTGGCTGCTCCTCTTCTGATTCAGCTCTCTGCTATGGCCTGGGATAGCAGTAGAAGATGGCCCAAGTCCTTGGGCCCCTGCACCATGTGGGAGACCTGGAAGAAGCTCCTGGCTCCTGGCTTCGGATTGGTACAGCTCCAGCTGTTGTGGCCAATTGGGGAGTGAACCATCAGATGGAAGATCTGTCTCTTTCTCTCTCTCTCTCTCTCTCTCTCTCTCTCTCTCTCTGCCTCTCCTCTCTCTGTAATTGAGACTTTCAAATAAATAAATAAATCTTTTTAAAAAACTGTCAAATAACCCAGCTTACAGGTCTTAAGAGTACCTGAAGATGTAGAAAGAGAGAATGGAATAGAAGGCCTATTTTTGTGAAATAATCACAGAAAACTCCCCCAATTTGGAGAAAGAAAAGGATGCCAAGTACAGGAAGCACATAGAACACATAAGAAACATGACCTGAAAGGATCTTCACCATGACACATTGTAGTCAAACTTTCCACAGTAAGGCATAAAGAAACATGTTCGTATGTGTTTTCTGCTGTAATCAATTTCTAAAGTGTATACACTGACAAGAAGAACTACACAGAGTACGGTCATCGAACAAGGTATATCTCCTGAGAGGGGCTCCAGGCGGCTCAGCCAGTGCTACTGTTTGTGTTTCCCACACCGCAGGAGCCCTCAGGAGGATGCTAGGACTCCGGTATGCAGTGGGCTGGCCGTCAGGACCACGGGGTGGTGTGCAGTCCCCGCCTGCAGCTTCTTTGAACCCTGGGGCATCAGCTTTCCAATCTCTGTGTGGTGAGGAAGAACTTGAACTTACTGTATGACCCGATTTCCTTGAGTGAGGCAGCAGATCTCAAGCAGGCCTCTCGGCGTAGGGGTCTGGGTCAGTTTTCTTGTTGCTAATCGTGCAGCAGCACAGGCTCGGTGTGTGAGAAGGAAGCAGTATTATTGACCTCATGGTTTTGGTGCAGGGTCTAGGGGCAGCATCCGGTGATGATCTTCTTGCTGGTAGAGTCCTGGGGTGGCACAGAGACCAGCGGACAGACAGAAGGGGTGCAGAGGGGGCCAATCCAAAGTGGTCTATGTTGCGGTCCCCTAGGGATAAGGCGTTAATCCATGAACACATGAATGGATTTATCCTGATCACTTCCTGCAGGGCCTCACCTGTTCTCACTGCTGAATTTCTCATCACTGGATTAACTGCGCCCATGAGTTTCAGAGGGGATAAACCATGTTTAATAGAGAGCATGCAGGCTTGCAGGAGGTCCCTAAATTTCCAGGTCTCCTCCCACCACCTAGTTTTGAGATTTAGTGCTTCTGCCCCTCATGTGGAAGAAGGCACCCTTTCTTAGGGCTTTCAAGGAAAGAAGGAAAGGACTTCAAGCTTTTCTTCCTACTAGGATCACCTATTATTTTCATTGCTTGCAACCTCATCTGATTTTCTGAATCACGAACATGATTATTGCCTGAGTATTACCAAGAAAATCTTACAAGTTGTCATGTGACATGCTAGAAAGGACCCGTGTGTGTTGAATGTCCTTATGTACTTCTGTTGCCATGTCAGGGATTTTGTGCCTCAAAAAATGTTCCCAAGGTCGTATGTTTATATTTGTTTTTGACAGGCAGAGTTAGACCTCGAGAGACAGAGAGAAAGGTCTTCCATCCATTGGTTCACCCCCCAAATGGCTGCTATGGCTGGCATGCTGCGCTGATCCAAAGCCAGGAGCCAGGTGCTTCCTCCTGGTCTCCCATGCGGGTGCAGGGCCCAAGCACTTGGGCCATCCTCCTGCCTTCCTGGGCAGCAGCAGAGAGCTGGACTGGAAGAGGAGCAACTGGGAATAGAACTTGGGGCCCCAACCGGGACTAGAACCCAGGGTACTGGCACTGCAGGCAGAGGATCAGCCAAGTAAGTCATGGCGCCAGCCTATGTACTTTTTTTAAGCAGTTCATAGTGAACAACATTTTCATTATTTTCAGTTCAGGAGAGCCAAAGTGCTATCTTGTAGTTTTTTTTTTTTTTTTAAGAATAAGCTAAGAAAAATCCTGTAGTACTTATAATATACAAATGAACTATACTATTAGATATAAATTAAATGTTATATTTTTATGAAGATAAATGCCTAGTAATAAAAGCAAATTTTAAGTTTATTGATTTATAGAATTTCTCTTTTGGAAGGGAACCTTCAATATCAGCCATTTTCATTCAAATTATAATATTTTTTCACTTTTAAGCAATCTCTGGTGTTATTAAGATTTCTTCACTAAACTTACACATTAATAGAATTATCTTAAAATACATTATTAATTACTTAAATACATTAATATAACACATCGGAAAACAAGTCTTACTACCTGCTATTGATTATAGTTATCAGAAGTATTAAGATGTTGTCACAAATTTGAAACAAATAATTGTTTTGTCTCTGAAGTGATTTTTCAGGAATAATGAATAATGGAAATCTATAAGAGATGTTTGGATAACATCTGCCTCATGGACAATTCATAGAAATATAGTTATTTATCTCTAGTTGTAGGCTTAATTTTGAAGTTATCATTTTTATGGCAATTGTGATAATACAAATGACCACAAACCAAATAATAAAATAATTGAAATTCCTATACTTTGAGAAAATGGATAGCTTCTGTTAATGTACCAAACATAATTTTTCTATACTAATTTATTAGAAACATTTCAAAAATATTTCTTTCAATTTGGGGAGAGGTAAAATAATGAAAAAAATCAAAATTTCTGAAAATTAAAGTATTTGCATTTAATTTGTTCATTTTCTGCCTCATCACCAATGTAGTTCTTTAATTGGATAGAAAAAAAGTAGATTCAGAATCTACATTTGTTGACCACTAATAACAGAGTAGGGCAGTGAAGCATCATTAGCCCAATGAAACTTACAGGATTTCAGTGGTGGGGAAATCAGGACTCTTTCTGAATTTTGTTAGGGAAATGTGTTCTCATTTTATGTGGAGCTGTCTACTTTTGGTATTTTTATTTTAATATATATTTTAAAGTTTCAGCAGAACTCAGCACTAGGAGTGTCTACCTTATTTTTTGGGGAAAAATCTGACTAATTTTTAAGAATGGGGCATCAATATTGTTTCATTTTCTCAGTTTTGAATATAGTGTGTCATTCTGTGAAAACCACCTTGCCAGTGTGCTTTTTGTTTAGTTTGCTTTTTAAGTGCAAACTTGAAAGTTTTACTTATAAAAAGTGACCTTTATGTTTTTCCATATGATTGACAGAGCTTTTACCCAGTTATCTTCATTGTATGACAATAAATCTATTCAATAAAGATTAACAAATGCATTAAAAGTGCAAATAATCACTATGGTATGCTTGCTGGTTTTATTTATGATGATGTATTGATCATCTCTGTCAGGTACTGTGATAGATATGTCTATTGGAAAATATAATTTCATTTCCCAAAAAGGCAAGCAAGTTAAAACCCTTCTGCAATTATGAAGTCATCCTCTGATAACTTACTGATTCATTTCTTGGTGTCAAAATCAAGAACCAATTATCTGTTTGACTTGGAGATATTAGGTCCCTGTGGTACTATGAAGAAAATTATTTAGTGCCTTTCAGCTAGTGAAATGATGATTGGTGGGTCTGTTTGTTGAACAAAAAGGGGGAGGGGAAGAGCACACATTAGCTATAAGGCTGTAGCTATCTCATTGGAGGTAGTCATTTCAGTCTTTGGAATTAATTCTAGAATTTAATGATAACTTTAAGTTTGTGTAAAAAGTGGTTAGTAAAAAATTTATTTACCTCATTATATAAACATAAGACTATGTTTTAAAACCTTCTTTCCCAGCCAAGATACTAATTTTAATACAAAATGGGAAAATATTCAATACAGTGTCTCCTTTTGGAGGCTTCCTACAAGTGAAAGCAGATTTGTGGGGGATGATTGAGTTTTGAGCAACTTCCTTGCTTCCAAGACAAAACCCACATTGCCTTCGTCTGTCCCTAAAGTGCCAGACCCAAGCTACTTTTAAGAAGCTACTGTACTCCACCTGCCTTGGATGAAGCAAGCAGCCCCTTTGCTACCAGAATTCCCCAGAAACAGCATGGGCATTTTCCATGGTAGAGACAGCCCTTGTGAATTCTGCAACTGCAGGAGCTCTGGAGCTCTACTTGCTTGCTCTGTACAATATAGAGAAATTCTCACGGCCTCATATGGCCGTGAGAACCAGTAGCATCTCATACAGAATTCCAGAGTACCAGAACTAAAGAGGCCTCTTCTGAAACTCTTGGCACATGGTGCTGGAAGGCAGGACAGTGCATCATTTTTGCATGCCTTGTAGGCACAAAGGAAAGTTCTCTCCACTATCTGAAGCTCTAGGATTGCTGCTGCTTGTGTTATAAACCCTGGAATAACACTCATCTGTGGGAGTGATACAATCCTATCTTTGTATGCTTCAGGCTGGAATTCAACCCTGGAATAATTGGCAGTCAACCTGAGAGACCTGGATAAGGACCCCACTGTATCCCGTATCTCCAGGGCTGTCACTCTGTGTACTGTATTTCAGAGAGTCATGTAAATACACCTAGACCCTAGGGAATGGAGCCTATAAGCATTCCAGTGCTCCAGACCCAGACCTGCTGATACACAACCCTCAGCATAAACTGTATTCACCCTGTAGGACTCAGGGAATGTCTCCTTAACATTTCCCAGCTTGGGACTTGAACTCATGATGCTAAATTTCTGGGTATTAGTCAGGCTAACATATCAGGATCTGGGGAATGTCTTATCCACATAGTATAGTAAAAAGGCCATAAATTTTGCTGCCACAAACTCCAGAAATATTCATATTTGCCTGGTAGAAAAGGGTAGCATGACCAGAAATGTGGATACGGACATCACAAACCCCAGTATGGCTGACAACTCTAGGGACTAAGAACCTATGGAAGCTCATGCCACTTCAAAGTCATACTGTAACATCCACAAAAGGCTGAAGAACGGAAACCTGTGGCACATGTAGACAATGCTGACACTGATTACTAATGAAGAAATCAAGTCTCAAAAACTTCAAAAGATTGAAATCATACCATGCGCCTACCTTCTCAGACTGAAATCAATCTAACTAGACATCAATAATAATAAAAAAGGGCACTGGAAAGTTCACAGGTACATGAAAATTAAACAACATGATGACCAATGCATCATTTTAAAAAATTAAAAAGAGGTCAGAAAATTTCTTAAAACAAATGAATATGAAAACACAACATATCAAAGCATAGAACACAGCAAAAGCAGTATTAAGAGGAAATTTTATAATGACAAGTGCTTACATTTAAATTTGAAAGATCTTAAATAAATGGTCTAATGCTGCATCTCAAAAACCCAGAAAAAGTGGCCAGCACTGTGGTGCAGTGCTGCTCCTCCGCACGCGGAGGAGCCGCACCGGACCGGGCGCTTGTTGTTCCCTTTTTTTACAAGTCCTTTCTATAGTAAAGTAAGAATAAGTAAACAGCAAACTCCCAAAGCAAGAATGAGTAGAGAGAAATGAGAAAGAACGAAGTAACGAACTTCCCCGCGAACTCTCCAACGCACTCTCCAACCAACCCACACCACCATGCCGTCTCTCTCCTCCCATATAGTCCTCTCCACCAATCCCAACTCGGCTGCCCACACGCCGAGCACGCCGCTCTCCTCCAATCAGGAGCAGCTCCCGCAGCCTGTCAAGTTGGTGAGAGGCAGCTGGGTAGAAGCCGCCTACTTCTCTCCCAGCGCCATATTGTGGGAGAGCAGATGCACAGAATAAATCTTAATTCCAGTAACAGTATAGTCCGAATTGCTCCCCACAGATCCCCCTTTCTTTTTATTTTTTGGCGTTGATACGCGCCTGTGTAAAGTTCAGTGTGATCTTCATGCTATTGACTCTTGTTTGTCGTGCTACTTCAGAGTTTGTTGAAAAATGTCCCGTATTCCAAAGATCCCAGGGATTGGTTATTCATTGTTTTCTTCCTCAAATGGAGTTTTCTTCTTCTAGATCTTCTGCTGGCAGGTTTATCAACCGAATTCTTCTCTCAGGGGTCCATATTGGTTGTGCCGCACCCTGTGGAAAAAAACAAACGGCGCCTCGTACTCTTCTGAGTAAGGGGAACGGGCCTTTCCATTGGTTGTCCTGTAAATCCTTCCACATTACCCACTGTATTGATTCCTTATCAACTGATTGAGTATGCATTTCTGCAGGTGTTTTACCGTTCTTTTTCTTGTTCAAAAAATTAATTGTATAAAGAGCTAGGGCCAAGACATCCTTGTTGGATGTGGCCATTTCCCCTATTCCCCCTTTTTGTTTAATTATTAAATTTTTTAAATATAAGTGAGCGCGTTCTACCACAGCTTGCCCCTGTGGATTGTATGGAATACCGGTAATATGGGAGATTCCGAATTCTTTCAAAAATGCAGCAAAACGATTTGATGTATACGCTGGGCCGTTATCCGTTTTGATCACATGAGGAACTCCCCAGGCTGCAAAAGCCTGCAAGCAGTGTTGGATTACTTGTTGTACTCCTTCTTTATTCATGGCTGTGGCCATAATTACACCTGAGTATGTATCTACAGTGACGTGAACACAGCTTTGTCGCCCAAAAGAGGGGATATGTGTAACGTCCATCTGCCAGATATGTCCTGGTTTAAGGCCACGGGGATTGGCTCCCGCAGGAATCTTTGGAACTATGGTAACAACGCACTTTTCACAGGATCTAATGATATCTTCTGCTTGCTTGCGGGGAATATTAAATTTAAAACTTAAAGTGTGGGTGTTAACATGCCATTTAGAGTGATATTCTTTAGCTTGTTCCAAAGCGGTGCATGCAAGCAAGAATCTTGAATAGTGATCTGCCATCATGTTTCCTCGAGTAAGTGGGCCAGGTAAATTAGAATGAGCTCTTATGTGGCCTATGTAAATAGCATGCTCTCTTTGATTTAATAACCCCTGAATTTCACTTAGATAAGAATAGACTGAGGAGGATTTAAGAATAAGGCACTGTGTAGCGAGCATCTGAACTGCATTCACCACATATGCACTATCAGACAAAATATTCATGGGTGCACTCTCTTTGCGTAATACTGTTGCGATAATAGCTAATTCTGCATGTTGTGGAGAAGGGGATGCTGTTAAAACGAAATATCGTTGATTGTTAAATATAGCTGCTCCTGTTCCGCCTTTAGCTCCATCCGTAAATACGGTAACTGCCCCTTGAATTGGATCCCTTCGCACCTTCTGCACCCGTTTTATTGAAACCTGTGTGCAGAAGTTAACAAATGGATGGCGAGGGTAGTGATTGTCAATCTCTATTTGTAGAATGAGAACTATGTATGCCCATTGCCAGCATTCCCTTGTAAAGGCTTCTACTGCCTCTTGAGCAAAGGGAACTACACATCGCTTTGGAGTCTTCCCCGCCATTTCTGTCGCCTTTTTTATTGCTGTTAATATTAAATCGGCCACCGCAATGCCTTGGGTGTATAGTACACGCGGTGCATGTGAATGTGGGTATACAAACAACAAGGGTCCTCCTTGCCAAATGACTGCGAAGGGATACAGCTGTTCCATAAAAATTAATATTTCTAGGGCTTGTTGTGGATCACATCTTTCCATCTGCATTGCTTTAATTTGTTTTTCAATTTTCTGTAACGCCAAGCGGGCTTCTATTGTCAGTCTACGAGGGGAATCAAGCTGGGCATCTCCTTCTAAAATATTGAATAATGGCATCATATCTTCGGTAGTTAATTTACAATAGGGCCTCAACCAATTTAAATTGCCACATAATTTTTGGAAGTCATTAAGGGTCTGTAACCCATCTATTGCAATTTCAAATTCTAATGGGGTTACCTTTTCAGAAGTTACTTTAAGTCCTAAGTACTGTACTACTTCCCCTTTTTGTATCTTCTCTGGCGCTACTTGTAACCCAACTTTTTCCAAATATAATAGCAGCAGCTTATATGCTTCCATTAGGTGACTTTCACTTTCAGCCGTTATTAACAAGTCATCCATGTAGTGTAAAATTTGTACTTTTGGGCACTGTTGTCGAACCGGCTCTACTGCCTGGTCAACATATAGCTGGCATATGGCAGGACTGTTAGTCATTCCTTGGGGAAGCACCTTCCATTCATATCTTTTGTCGGGACCTTGATGATTAATGGAAGGTACGGTGAAAGCAAACCTCTGAGTGTCTTGTTCATGTAGAGGTATGCTAAAAAAGCAGTCCTTCAGATCGAGTACTATTAGTGGCCAATGCTTTGGGATCATAGTAGGAACCGGGAGTCCGGGTTGCAATGCCCCCATGGGTTGCATCTGCTGATTAACAGCCCGTAAATCATGCAACAACCGGTATTTCCCTGATTTTTTCTTTATCACGAATATTGGCGTATTCCATGGGGAGGTTGATGGTTGCAAATGGCCTGCCTCTAATTGTTGTGATACTATATCATTTACCGCAGCCAACTTTTCCTGGGTAAGGGGCCACTGTGGTATCCACTTTGGCTTGTTGTCCAGCCATGACAATGGCAGCGGCTGCATCTCAGTGGCCCCCACGAAAAACCCGTGTCCTGTCTTTTAAAATCGCCTATGGGCTGGGCTAGGTCCCTTCTGCCTTCTCTGGAGCCTAATCCTCTCTCCTGATATCCCTTTTTATACATAATACGCCGTCCTGTAGAACTCTCCAATTGATCCTCATTTGTTAACGTCAGTCCCAATTGTTCTAAAATGTCTCTTCCCCATAATGTGATGGGGAGTGCACTAACATAAGGTTGCACATTTCCCTTGTTCCCTTCTTGATCCTGCCAATGAAGCACCTGAGCACTCCTTGATGGTGTCATGGCCGCACCTAGGCCTACTAAAGTATTATCTCCTGGCTGAAGGGGCCATGACTTCGGCCAATCATTTTCCGAAATTATACTTACATCCGCACCTGTGTCTAGCAGGCCCTGAATCGACTTTCCTCTAATGGTTAAGGTCCACAGAGGTCGATCTGCTAGAGATAGGGACAAGGCTGCAAATTTCTCCCCTTGGGGTCCATGAACGTCCTGCGCTCCAATCATGATTAGTATTTGAGCCACAGGTTCTTCTGGTTTGATTTGAATAATACCCTTTGTAGATTGTATTAGCACTTTTAACTTATCAAAAGGTAACTGAATGACTCCGGTGATGACCATTAGGCCTCTCAAAGCATTTGTTTCTTTTCCTATGATTATTCCAAGTCCGTTATGCTCCGCTGAAATTGCTTCTGCCCTCACCTCTATGGCTTGTGGCCCCATTTGAGGTGTCAGTACCGAATATTCGGTGGCTCGTAACTCTGCGCGGTAAATATTTGGTTTTGGGACCGTGGCACCCACCGATTGTTTTGGCCCCGGGGTGCAGGGGCCCACATTCCGTTTTTTTGCTGTTGACCATATACACCTGATCTTCTTATGGGGCCCGGCTCATTTGGCATCCTCTGGGGATTGCCTGCGCTGTTTATTTTAAAGTAACATTCACTGACCCAATGATTTCCTCTTCTACAGCGTGGGCAAAGGCCTGGTCTTCTCGAGTTCTCTATGCCCTGCCGATCTCGGGCTGGAAATCTGGCCCTACATTCCCTCATTAGATGCCCTTCTCGACCACATCTAAAGCATATACGTCCCCTCATGTTCTGTCTAAATTGTCGGGTTACTGCTACTGCAGCATGTGATCCAGAAACTACATCATCCATGACATCCCTACAGATTTTCAAAAAGGTAGGGATGTCCTTATGCTGCCATGGTCTAAGAGCTTCCCGACATGTTTTATTGGCCTGTTCATATGCCAATCTTTTGACTAAGGGCATTGCTTCTTCCACGGTTTCGAAAATGTTTCCTGCTGCTTCCATTAATCGGTTCACGAAATCAGCGTAAGGTTCGGTAGGGCCCTGTACTATCTTAGTTAGGCTGTGTCTTACTTCTCCTTTTCTGGGTATCACCTTCCAGGCTCTTCTTGCTATCTCTCTCACCTGTAAGAGGACAGCTGTTGGTAATCGGGCCTGCTCATCGGGACAGGCAAATCGCCCTTCTCCATTTAACATTTCCTCATCCCATGCTTGATTCCCTGTTTGATAGTTCTGCTTTGAATATTCTCGCGCAAATTCTTTATAGGCAGCTAGCCACAAGAGGAAGTCACCCCCGCCTAACACCGCCTTTACTAAGTTTCTCCAATCCTCAGGTATTAGGCCTTGCTGCCCGATGTTATCAAGGATTGCCTGAGTGTAACTTGCATGGGGCCCATACAATTGTACTGATTGCTGCAACTCTTTAAGTAATTTATGGTCAAGAGGCGTCCATCCCCTGTTTCCCTGTGGATCCTGAATTACAGGAAACACCTGGCCTGGTTCCTGGTACTGCTCCCAAGCAGGTTTTCTATAAACAGCTCCCCTTTGCTTGTTTTCGGTTCTTGGCCTTTCTAGCTCCTCCTGCATACCTACTCCCTCCATCACTCCTTCTTCCTCCCACTCTTCTTCAATCTCATGGGGAAAAAAGGGGCTTTTCTTTACAGGAGGAAACTTTGGTAGTACCAATGGGCGATACCGGGGTGGTGATTCATCCTTTATGGTTGAATTTGCCAACCTTGTATGGCCAGGCATCTCTCTCAGGGGCGAGGTTCCCTCCTCAGCTTCCTTCTCCCCCCCATAAGCTTCCTGGCTCTCTAAATCCTTCTTTGATTTTCTTCTCACTTGTTCGTTACAATAGTTGCTCGCCTGGCTGTCCTGCCATAATTCTTCCTGCATTTCACTCCCCTCATTAAGCAACAACTCGATCCCTTCCGTGGGGTTCTGAAGCACCTGATCAACGAGTTGCCACAGCTTCAGCACTTCTATCGGTTCCCCAGCCTCGCGCATTTTCCGTCCCACCTGCCTCCACTGCTGTGGAAACCAGGGGGACGTCTCTACGATTGCTCTTACGAATGCATGAATTTTCCTCCCCCCTCGTTTCCCTTGCTTAGAGGAAAAGCTGCGACGAGGTGGGGAGTAGGAAGAGAGAGAGAGAGAAACCATATTTAGCCCATAGATGATCTTTAGGGAGAAACAGAGGATGGTGCCCAGGAGGAGGAAGAGGTAGCCAGTGGGCAAAGAGTAGCCAAAGAACTCCATTGTCTGTACCGTCTGTGACATGTTGGAGCAGTGAGCGTAATGGAAGACCGAGTCTCCCAGACGTTCCCAGTTAATACCTCCTTCCTAGCTTCTAATTTTCTTCCCCCGCGGCTTTTTTCCTAGGTTCTGACTAGCTTTTCACCGGCACTCTTTCTGTCCGGCCTTCCCCTAGGCTCTTTGCTAGTCTCTCTCTCCAGTAATTTCCCACTTCTTCCCGGTCTTTCCCTCCTAGGTTTCCTATCCGAGTCACGGCACCACTTGCTGCTCCTCCGCACGCGGAGGAGCCGCACCGGACCGGGCGCTTGTTGTTCCCTTTTTTTACAAGTCCTTTCTATAGTAAAGTAAGAATAAGTAAACAGCAAACTCCCAAAGCAAGAATGAGTAGAGAGAAATGAGAAAGAACGAAGTAACGAACTTCCCCGCGAACTCTCCAACGCACTCTCCAACCAACCCACACCACCATGCCGTCTCTCTCCTCCCATATAGTCCTCTCCACCAATCCCAACTCGGCTGCCCACACGCCGAGCACGCCGCTCTCCTCCAATCAGGAGCAGCTCCCGCAGCCTGTCAAGTTGGTGAGAGGCAGCTGGGTAGAAGCCGCCTACTTCTCTCCCAGCGCCATATTGTGGGAGAGCAGATGCACAGAATAAATCTTAATTCCAGTAACAGTATAGTCCGAATTGCTCCCCACAGTGCAGTGGTTTAACACCCTGGCCTGAAGTGCTGGCATCCCATATGGGCACCGGTTGGAGACCCGGCTGCTCCACTTTCTATCCAGCTCTTCTTCTTCTTCTTTTTTTTTTTTTTTCTTTTTGGACAGGCAGAGTTAGACAGTAAGAGAGAGAGAGAGAGAGATAGAGACAGTTATAGACAGTGAAAGAGAGAGACAGAAGGGTCTTCCTTCTGTTGGTTCACTCCCCTATTGGCTGCCACAACTGGCACTGTGCCAATCTGAAGCCAGGAGCCAGATGCTTCCTCCCAGTCTCCCATGTGGGTGCAGGGACCCAAGCACTTGGGTCATTCTCCATTACCCTCCCGAGCCACAGCAGAGAGATGGACTAGAAGAGGAGCAACTGGGACTAGTACCCGGTGCCCCAACCAGGACTAGAACCTGAGGTGCCAGCGCCACAGGTGGAGGATGAGCCAAGTGAGCCATGGTGCCGGCCTCTATCCAGCTCTTTGCTATGGCCTGGGAAAGCAGTGGAATATGGCCCAAGTCCTTGGGAACCTGCACCTGTGTGGGAGACCTGGAAGAAGCTCCTGGCGTCAGATCGGCACAGCACTGGTCGTTATGGCCAATTGGGGAGTGAACCAGTGAATGGAAGACCTCTCTCTCTGCCTCTTCTCTCTGACTTTCAAAAAAAAAACCAAAAAACTCTGACTTTCAAAAAAATATATAAATCTTTAAAACAAAACACAGAAAAAGAAAAACAAGCCATAGGCAAAAATTAGCAGGGCACAAGAAAAAATAAATATAAGAACAGTCATAAATGAAATTGAAACTAAAAGAATATTAGAGATATAAAACAAATAGCTGGTTCTTTAAGAAGATAAACAAAATAGAAAAGCCTTTATCCAGAGTAACAAAAGAAAGAAGAAAAAAACCTCAATAAATAAAATTTGAGAAGAAAAGTAGATGTTACAGTTGATACTACAGAATATGATGGGTCATAAAAAGCTGCTATGAACTGTGTGTTAACAAATTAAAAGCCTCAAGTAAATTCCTGAATATGTGTAACATATTAAGATTAAACAAGGAAGATATAGAAAATATAAATAGGCCATAGGAAGAAATACTACTGAAGTAGTAATTAATAAAAGTTTCCCAACAAAGAAAACCCTAAATTCTATAAAACATTTAAAAAGGAATAACTCAAATACTCTTCAAATTATTGCAAAATATTTTAGAGTATACAAAACTGTAAGGGGCCAGCACTGTGGCAGAAGCAGGTAAAGCCCTGGCCTGAATGCCAGCATCCCACGTGGGTGCTACTTTGAAAATTTGAAGCCTGGCAGCTCCACTTCAGATCCAGCTCTCTGCTAATGGCTTTGGAAAGCAGTAAAAGATGACCCAAGTCCTTGGACCCCTGCACCCATGAGGAAAACCCAGAAGAAGCTCCTGGCTCCTGTCTTAGGATTGGCTCAGCCCTGGCCATTGCAGCCATTTGGGAAGTAAACCAATGGATGAAAGACTCTTTCTTGCTCACTCTTGCTTTTGCTATTTCTCTTACCCCTCCCCTACCTCTGTGTAACTTCCTTTCAAGTAAATAAATATTTTTTAAAAAGAAAACTATAAAATACTTTTCAGAAAGCTGGCATTACCAATACCAATACCAAAGACACAGCACAAAAAATAAAACTACAGACCAGTATGCTTAATGAACATAAATGCAGAAGTTTTCAACAAAACATTAGTAAACCAAATCCAAAGCTACACCAGTGATTATACATAACAGTAAGTTTGATTTCATCTAAAGATGCAAGGGTGATTCAACATTTGGAAATCAAAAACCTTATAAATCACATCAACAGAATGAGGGAAAAATCATGTGAGCATTTTAAGAGACACAGAAAGCAGTTGATAAAATCGAATATCTCTATAATAAAAAAAACCTCTACAAATTAGAATAAAAAGAACACATCTCAAAATTATAAAGCCTTTATGAGACAGACCAACAGCTACTTTTATACTGAAAAATATAAAGCAGAAATCACTTCTTTTCAAATATGGAATAAGAGAAAAATGTCCATTTTTCACCAGTCTTATTCAGTATACTGTTGGAAGTACTAGCAAGAACATTTTGGAGGGAAAATAAATAAGGTAATTAAAATTGGAAAGTAGTAATTCAAAATCACCATATTTGGGACCAGCTCTGTGGCATCGTGGGTAAAGCCACCGCCTGCAGCATGAGCATCCCATATGGTCACCAGTTGGATTCTTGGATACTCCACTCATGATCCACCTCTCTACTGATGCACCTGGGAAAGCAGCAGAGGACGGACCAAGTGCTTGGGCCCCTGCACCCATGTGGGAGACTTGGATAAATCTCTAGCTCCTGGCTTCAGACTGACCCAGGCCTGGTTGTTGCAGCCATTTGGGGAGTGAACAAATAGATGGAATATTTCTCTTTCTATGCCTTGCCCTCTCTGTAATTGCCTTTCAAATAAATAAACTTTTAAAATTAACATTTGCAAATTTCATGATGTTGTACCTGGATGAAAACCAAGCACTACAGCAAAAAGCTGTTAGAATTTATAAATCAGTTCAGTGAAATCACAGTTACAAAGGGAGCAAACCAAAACAGTAGGATTTTTATGTACCAACAATGATCTCACTGAAAGAGACATCAGGTTTGAAATCCCATTCACAATATCACAAACACAATCCAATATTTAGGAATAAATTTAACCAAAGAAATGAAAGATCTCTACAATAAAATTTATAAAATATTGATGAAAGAAATCATCAAGGACATAAAAATGTGAAGATATTTCTTGCTCATGGATTGTAAGATTTATTGTCATTAAGAATCTATAGCATCTTAAGTATGCATTCCGTGCAATCTCTGTCAATATACCAATGACATTCTTTATAGAAGTAGAAAAACAATCCAAAAATATGTATTAAAATACCCAAAATAGCAAAGTAAACTTGAGCAAAAAAGCAAAAACAAAAATAAAAACATGCTGGACATACACAGAAAGACTAATACCACAGGTTCTCCTTCATATGTGGGAGCTAAAATCACCAAAAAGAAATGCCTGTATATATTTTGATGAAAATACAATGTTTTCTCAAACTTCGTTTAAAATCTTTGTCAAACAAACTGATAGGAATTATGTACTACTGTATATTTTTTTAAATAACACTTGAAGATATTACATAGATTAGTCCTTCCTTGTTTCATTTCTCGTATGGGTATGCATTTTCTAGTCTGTCTGTGTCCTTTAAAATTGTTTCCTATTTGTGTCTTCTTTGCTTTTTTTTTTGGGTGGGGAAGGGTTTTTTTTATTATTTTTTATTTAATGAATATAAATTTCCAAAGTACAGCTTATGGATTACCATGGCTTCCCCCGCATAACGTCCCTCCCACCCACAACCCTCCCCTTTCCCACTCCCTCTCCCCTTCCATTCACATCAAGATTCATTTTCGATTCTCTTTATATACAGATCAGTTTAGCATACATTAAGTAAAGATTTCAACAGTTTGCTCCCACACAGAAACATAAAGTGAAAAATAATAGATGATTTTTTAAATGATGATGAAATCAGATCAGACCTATTGTCATGTTTAATCCCAGTGAGAGACAAGTTGGGAATTCCTAATTTCTTTTCTTTTTTTTTTATTTTACAGAAGATCAGTTTAGTATACATTAAGTAAAGATTTCAACAGTTTGCACCCCCATAGAAACACAAAGTGAAATATACTGTTTGAGTACTCGTTATAGCATTAAATCTCAGTGTACAGCACATTAAGGACAGAGATCCTACATGAGGAGTAAGTGCACAGTGACTCCTGTTGTTGACTTTACAAATTGACACTCCTGTCTATGGCATCAGTAATCTCCCTATGCTCCAGTCATGAGTTTCCAAGGCTATGGAAGCCCTCTGAGTTCTCCGACTCTTATCTTGTTTAGACAAGGTCATAGTCAAAGTGGAGGTTCTCTCCTCCCTTCAGAGAAAGGTACCTCCTTCTTTGAAGACCTGTTTTTTCCACTGGGATCTCACTCACAGAGATCTTTCATTTAGGTTTTTTTTTTTTTTTTTTTTTTTGCCAGAGTGTCTTGGCTTTCCATGCCTGAAATACTCTCATGGACTTTTCAGCCAGATCGGAATGCCTTTAGGGCTGATTCTGAGGCCAGAGTGCTGTTTGGGACATCTGCCATTCTATGAGTCTGCTGTGTATCTCGCTTCTCATGTTGGATCACTCTCCCCTTTATTTATTCTATTGGTTAGTATTAGCAGGTACTAGACTTGTTTATGTGATCCCTTTAACTCTTAGTCCTTTCATTATGATCAATTGTGAAATGAAATTGATCACTTGGAACAGTGAGATGGCATTGGCACATGCCACCTTGATGGGATTGAATTGGAGTCCCCTGGTATGTTTCTAACTCTACCATTTGGGGCAAGTCAGCTTGAGCATGTCCCAAATTGTACATCTCTTCCCTCTCTTATTCCCACTCTTCTGTTTAACAGGGATCACATTTCAGTTAAATTTCAACACATAAGAATAACTGTGTATTAATTACAGAATTAAACCAGTCATATTAAGTAGAACAGACAAAAAATACTGAGAGGGATAATGTATTAAGTTGTTCATTAACAGTCAGGGCTATGCTGATCAAGTCACTGTTTCTCATAGCGTCCATTTCACTTCAACAGGTTTCCTTTTTGGTGTTCAGTCAGTTGTCACCGATCAGGGAGAACATATGGTATTTGTCCCTTTGGGACTGGCTTATTTCACTCAGCATGATGAGTTCCAGATTCCTCCAATTTGTTGCAAATGACTGGATTTCGTTGTTTCTTACTGCGGTATAGTATTCTAAAGAGTACATATCCCATAATTTCTTTATCCAGTCTACCGTTGATGGGCATTTAGGTTGGTTCCAGGTCTTGGCTATTGTGAATTGTGCTGCAATAAACATTAGGGTGCAGACCGCTTTTTTGTTTGCCAATTTAAATTCCTTTGGGTAAATTCCCAGGAGTGGGATGGCTGGGTCGAACGGTAGGGTTATCTTCAGGTTTCTGAGGAATCTCCAGACTGACTTCCATAGTGGCTTGACAGTTTGCATTCCCACCAACAGTGGGTTAGTGTCCCTTTTTCCCCACATCCTCTCCAGCATCTGTTGTTGGTAGATTTCTGTATGTGAGCCATTCTAACCGGGGTGAGGTGAAACCTCATTGTGGTTTTGATTTGCATTTCCCTGATTGCTAGTGATCTTGAACATTTTTTCATGTGCCTGTTGGCCATTTGGATTTCCTCTTTTGAAAAATGTCTATTGAGGTCCTTAGCCCATCCCTTAAGTGGGTTGTTTGTTTTGTTGTTGTGGAGTTTCTTGATCTCTTTGTAGATTCTGGTTATTAACCCTTTATCTTTGCATAGTTTGCAAATATTTTTTCCCATTCTGTCGGTTGTCTCTTCACTCTCCTGACTGTTTCTTTTGAAGTACAGAAACTTCTCAATTTGATGCAATCCCAATAGTTGATTTTGGCTTTGATTGCCTGTGCCTCCCGGGTCTTTTCTAGAAACTCTTTGCCTGTGCCAATATCTTGAAGGGTTTCTCCAATGTTCTCTAATAACTTGATGGTGTCAGGTCGTAGATTTAGGTCTTTAATCCATGTTGAGTGGATTTTTGTGTAAGGTGTAAGGTAGGGGTCTTGCTTCATGCTTCTGCACGTGGAAATCCAATTTTCCCAGCACCATTTATTGAATAGACTGTCCTTGCTCCAGGAATTGGTTTTAGATCCTTGATCAAATGTAAGTTTGTTGTAGAAGTTTGGGTTGGTTGCTGGTGTTTCTATTCTGTTCCATTGGTCTATCCATCTGTTTCTGTGCCAGAACCATGCTGTTTTGATTACAACTGCCCTTTAGTATGTCCTGAATCTGGTATTGTGATGCCTCTGGCTTTGTTTTTGTTGTACAAGATTGCTTTAGCAATTCGAGGTCTCTTGTGCCTCCATATGAATTTCAGCATCATTTTTTCTAGATCTGAGAAGAAGGTCTTTGGTATCCTGACTGGAATTGCATTGAATCTATAAATTGCTTTTGGGAGAATGGACATTTTGATGATGTTGATTCTTCCAATCCATGAGCATGGAATATTTTTCCATTTCTTGGTATCCTCTTCTATTTCTTTCTTTAAGATTTTGTAATTCTCATCGTAGAGATCTTTAACGTCCTTGGTTAAGTTTATTCCAAGGTATTTGATTGTTTTTGTAGCTATTGTGAATGGGATTGATCTTAGCAGTTCTTTCTCAGCCATGGCATTGCTTGTGTATACAAAGGCTGTTGATTTTTGTGCATTGATTTTATATCCTGCCACTTTGCCAAACTCCTCTATGAGTTCCCATAGTCTCTTGGTAGAGTTCTTAGGATCCTCTAAGTAAAGAATCATATCATCTGCAAAGAGGGATAGTTTGACTTCTTCCTTCTCAATTTGTATTCCTTTAATTTCTTTTTCTTGTCTGATGGCTCTGGCTAAAACTTCCACAACTATGTTAAATAGCAATGGTGAGAGTGGGCATCCCTGTCTGGTGCCAGATCTCAGTGGAAATGCTTCCAACTCTTCCCCATTCAATAGGATGCTGGCCGTGGGTTTTTCATAAATTGCTTTGATTATATTGAGGAATGTTCCTTCTATACCAATTTGCTTAGAGTTTTCATTATGAAAGGGTGTTGAATTTTATCGAATGCTTTCTCTGCATCTATTGAGAAAATCATATGGTTTTTCTTCTGCAATCTGTTAATGTGGTGAATCACATTGATTGATTTGAAATGTTGAACCATCCCTGCATACCAGAGATAAATAATCCCACTTGGTCTGGGTGGATGATTTTCCTGATGTGTTGTTGTATTCTATTAGCCAGAATTTTATTGAGGATTTTTGCGTCTATGTTCATCAGGGATATTGGTCTATAATTTTCTTTCAGTGCTGCATCTTTCTCTGGCTTAGGGATTAAGGTGATGCTGGCTTCATAGAAAGAATTTGGGAGGATTCCCTCTTTTTCGATTGTTCTGAATAGTTTGAGAAGAAATGGGATTAGTTCTTCTTTAAATGTCTGGTAGAATTCAGCAGTGAATCCATCTGGTCCTGGGCTTTTCTTTGTTGGGAGGGCCTTTATTACTGTTTCAATTTCTGTTTCAGTTATGGGTCTATTTAGGTTTTCTCTGTCTTCATGGTTCAATTTTGGTAGATTGCATGTGTCCAGGAATCTATCCATTTCTGATAGGTTTCCCTGTTTGCTGGCATACAAGTCCTTGTAGTAATTTCTGATGATTCTTTTTATTTCTGTGGTGTCTGTTGTTACGTTTCCTTTTTCATCTCTGATTTTATTGATTTGGGTCTTTTCTTTGTTTAGTTAGTTGGGCCAATGGGGTGTCAATTTTGTTTATTTTTTCAAAAAACCAGCTCCTCGTTTGGCTGATTTTTTGTAATTTTTTTTTGGATTCAATCATGTTAATTTCTTCTCTGATTTTAATTATTTCTCTTCTTCTACTAGATTTGGGTTTGGTTTGCTGCAGTTTTTCTAGGTCCTTGAGATGCGCTGAAAGCTCATTTATTTGGTACCTTTCCAATTTCTTGATATAGGCACCTACGGCTATAAACTTGCCTCTCAATACTGCTTTTGCTGTATCCCATAAGTTTTGATATGTTGTGTTGTTATCCTCATTTACTTCCAGAAGGTTTTTGATTTCTCTTTTGATTTCTTGAATGACCCAGTGTTCATTCAGGAGCATGTTGTTCAGTCTCCATGTGTTTGCATACTCCCTGGGGTTTTCTGAGTTGCTAATTTCCCACTTCATTCCTTTATGGTCTGAGAAGCTGCATGGCATGAATCTAATTCTTTTAAATTTGCTGAGACTTGCTTTATGGCCTCGTATGTGATCAATCCTAGAGAAGGTTCCATGCACTGCTGAGAAGAATGTAAAATCTTTAGATGTAGGATTGAAAGTTCTGTAGATATCTGTTAGATCCATTTGGGCAATAGTGTCAATTAAATCTGCTGTTTCCTTGTTGATCTTCTGTCCGGATGATCTGTCTATTTCTGAGAGTGGAGTATTGAAGTCCCCCAGTACTATTGTATTGGAATCTAAGTCTCCCTTTAAGTCCCTTAACATATCTTTTAAATAGACCGGAGTCCTGTAATTAGGTCCATATGCATTTATAATAGTTACATTTTCCTGTTGAATTGAACCCTTAATCATTATATAGTGCCCCTCTTTGTCTCTCTTAACAGTTTTTGTATTAAAGTTTATTTTGTCTGATATTAATATGGCTACACCTGCTTTTTTTTGGTTTCTGTTGGCATGGAATATCTTTTTCCAACCTTTCACTTTCAGTCTGCATGCATCTTTGTTAGAGAGATGTGTTTCTTGTAGGCAACAAATAGTTGGGTTGTGTTCCTTGAGCCTATCAGCCAATTGGTGTTTTTTAACTGAAGAGTTAAGACCATTAATGTTCAATGTGACTATTGATACATAGTGACTTTGCCCTGCCATTTTCCCGGAGATATTTTCTAGTAGATGCTTTGAGCTTCCCATTCTCTTTTACTGGTGGTTTTTCTTCCTTTAGCTTCTTTCATATTGATGGCCGTGTTTCTGTGTTTCTGAGTGTAGCACATCTTTAAGTATCTTTTGCAGGGCTGGATGAGTGGCGGCAAACTCTTTCAATTTCCATTTGCTATGAAAGGTCTTTATTTCACCTTCATTCACAAATGAGAGCTTAGCAGGATATAATATTCTGGGCTGGCAATTTTTCTCTCTTAGCACCTGTGCTATGTCTTGCCATTCCCTCCTAGCCTGTAGTGTTTCTGATGAGAAGTCTGCTGTGAGTCTGATTGGAGATCCTCTGAGAGTAATCTGATGTTTCTCTCTTGCACATTTTAGGATCTTTTCTTTATGTTTCACTGTGGTAAGTTTAATTGCCACTTTTCGTGGTGAGGATCTCTTTTGGTCATGTTTATTGGGGGTTCTATGAGCTTCCTGTACTAGGATGTCACTGTCCTTCTCCAAACCTGGGAAATTTTCTGCTAGTATCTCACTAAAAAGGCCTTCTAATCCTTTCTCTCTCTCCATGCCTTCAGGAACTCCTAGAACTCGAATGTTGGTTTTTTAATAGTATCCTGAAGATTCCCCACAATATTTTTTGGATTTCTAATTTCCTCTTCTTTTCTTTGGTTTGACTGTATGTTTTCCTGTGCTCTGTCTTCTAAGTCCTATATTCTCTCTTCTGCTTCACCGATTCTGTTTTTAAGGCTCTCTAATGTGTTTGTCCTTTGATCTATTGAGCTCTTCATTTCATTTTGATTTCTCTTCACTATCACACTTTCCTGTTCTTCTAGTTTCTGTGTTTCATTTTGATTCTTCCTTAAAATTTCATTTTCATGAGAGAGATTTTCAAACCTGTCCAATAAGGATTTCTGTAGTTCAAGGATTTGCTTTTGAAAACTTCTAAATGTTCTTATCATAAATTTTTTGAAATCCGTATCTTGCATTTCTTCTATCTCATCATCTTCATACTCTTGGCTTGGGGTGTTTTGTTTATTTGGAGGCATCATAGTGTCATCGTTGATCTTGTTCCCTCGATTTTTGTGTTTGTTGCTTGGCATAATTAATTCTTCTTTCAACACTGTGCGTTTTTTTTTTTATTTTATACTATGTCTGTGTTAAGTGGACTGCCTGCTGTTGGAGGAGCCTTGGAAGCTTGAGATGGGTGTGGACTGAGAGCTCTTCTTGGTTCTTCCAGGTTACAGGTGTGCAAAGGTGACACCCTCAGGTTATGTGTGGTAAATCTCTCTCTTTATTTATTTATTTATTTATTTATTTATTTATTTATTTTATGTATTTATTCAGGAAGTAAGTAATACCGCACGGCTGTGCAGAATTGATGGTATTTAGCTTCCGATTTCTGGCTTCTACCCAAAGAGTCTGTGCAGGCTCTGTTTCTCCTCTGGACTCCCACTGGGTTTCCTAGGCTATTGAATTGTAGCAACTCAGTTCCTTAGCTTTCCCCTGTTGTTATGTATATCCAGAGTGCTGCCTGCTCTTTGTCTTTTGCTCACCTTTGCAAGGTTGTCGGAGAGAGAAACTCGTCTGTACCAGTACCCCCCCACCTTTTTTCCTTCTCTCCTGTAGTCAGTCTGGTGAACTTTCCTGCTCCCCTCTAGATTCTGACCACCATTTCCCCACCAATGTCTCGGGTTACTGAGCTCACCTCCCCTTCCAGCGCCGATGTGTGGACTTAGAGCCCTGGGCGTCCCTGCTCTCCCCGCTGGTGTCTGTGTGACATCCACTCCCCTTCCCGCACTGGCGCGCAGACCCTGCAGGTCCCGTGGCTTGGCTTCCGCACTGTGGGTGACCTTGTTCTCCCAGTAGGTCCTCCGAGTCACAGCCACTAGATCCAGAAGAGTTTCCTCTGCAATTTTTTCCTGATTCTTTTTCTGAGGCTACCGTAACTCCACTTTTATTAAACCAAATTTTCCCAGACTATTGGTGCACACCCTCACTATTCCGCCATCTTGGCTCTGCCCTCCTATTTGTGTCTTCTTTGTACATAGCAATTCTGTTGATTAGATGGATAGATAGATATGTCTCATTTAAAATAATTTTTAATGTTTTTCTTTATTAATTTGAAAGTCAGAGTTACAGAGAGAGAAAGAGGAGAGAGAGAGAGAGAGAATCTTCCATCTACTGCTTCACTCTCCAAATGGCTACAACAACTAAACTAGGCCAGGCCACAGCCAGCCAGAAACCAGGAACTTCTTCTGGTCTCCCACATGGGTTCAGGGGTCCAAGAACATGGGGCATCTTCCACAGCTTTCCCAGGCTATTAGCAGGGAGCTGGATCAGAAATGGAGGTACCAGGACTCAAACTGGTACCCATTTGGAATGCTGGCTTTGCAGGCAGTAGCTTTACATGCTATGCCACAATGCCAAGCCCTATATTGATCTTGTACCTAGCAATCTGTGTCATTTCATTTTTCAGTAAAGGTCGAGGTATCATAGTACCTGATTCAAAGCATATTACAAAGTTTCAGTAATAACATAAAATTGTCAAATAGATCAATGGAAGAAAATAAAATGTCCAGAAATCACTTCATGTGCATTCAGGCAACTGATTTTTGACCAAAGTTCCATAGAATGTACATTTAAAAAGGGGTAGTCTTTTCAATAAACAGTTCTTCAAAACTAAAGTGTGTGTGTGTGGTATTAACCTTTCATTATATATAAAATCAACTCAAGGTGGATCAAAAACCTAAATTTAAGGTTTTAATCTATGGCTCTGAACTTTCTGAAAGAAAATATAGGGGGAAACTCCCCAAGATATTTGTGTAACATGATGACTTCTTGGATAAGACCCCCAAAACACTGACAAATGCAGAACTAGACAAATGAATTTATATCAAACTCAGAAGCTTCTGCACAGCAAGAGAAGCAATCAGGGAGTTAAGAGAAGTCTGAAAAATTGGGAAAAAAATATTTGCAAGCTCCAACAAATGGTTAATATGAGAGTATATCCGTAACTCAAAAATCAATCCAGTTTAAAAATGAGCAAAGAGGGGCTGGCACTGTGGCACAGCAGGTTAACACCCTGGCCTGAAGTGCCGGCATCCTATATGGATGTCAGTTCGAGACCCAGCTGCTCCATTTCCAATCCAGCTCTCTGCTATTGGATGGGAAAGCAGTGGAAGATGACCCAAGTCCTTGGGCCCCTGCACACATATGAGAGACCTAGAGGAAGCTTCTGGCTCCTGGCTTCAGATTGGCACAGCTCCAGCCATTGTGGCTAATTGGGGAGTGAACCATTGGATGGAGGACCTCTCTCTCTCTGACTCCCTGCCTCTCCTCTCTCTGTGTAACTCAGACTTTCAAATAAATAAATACATATTTAAAAAATGAGCAAAGGACCTGAATAGACAGTTCTCAAAAGTATAAATGCAAATGATCAACACACACACTCACACACACACACATATATATGCTCAATAATGTTAGCTATCAGGGAAGTGCAAATTAATATCACTTCACCCTTATCACAATGAATATTATCCAAAAAGGAGAGAGCATTAATATGCTGGTGAGGATATAGAAAAAGTAGAATTTTGTACACTGTTATCAGGAGTGTGCTTTATACAGTCACCATTGAAAACAATATTGAGATGTCCTAGAAATCTAGAAATAGAATTTCCATATGATCCAATGATCCCAACACTGAGTATTATCCAAAATATTTAAACTCATTGTATCAAAGAGATTCTTCTCCACCATGTTTATAGCAGAACTGTTCACAATAACCAAAATATGGAATCAACCAAATATGCTTAATAAGATGAATGGATAAAGAAAATGGGATATATATTCACAATGAACTATTATTCAACTATAAAAAGAATGAAGTCCTGTCATTTGTAGCAAAATGGGTGCTACAAATAAAGAACATAACATTGAGTGAAATAAGCCAGACTCAGAGACACAAAAACTGCTTGTTCTCCTTTGCATGTGGAAGTTAATATTAAAAGAAAAACTTATTCTGAACACAGAATGTTAATTGACAGACTCTGGGCTGGGTGGAAGAGATAAAAGAAATTTGGGTTAAAAAGTTTATAAACATAGCTGTGGTTCATTAATTGTGATAAGTATATAAGTATAATGATATGAGATATTATTAGGGGATATTAGATATTATTAGGGGATAAGGGGCCAGAGATATGGGGAAATTTGTAATGTACCACAAAAATTTTGAGGGAAAGATGTCTATATCTGGAAATATTCTATTAGAACCTTTAAAAATCAAAGATAAAGTTAAAATTCCAAAAAGTCTAGAAAAAGTAAAAAATAACTTGAAAATGATGAATTATCAAATGAGTCTAAGACATTTCTAAAAATATGTGTATAATATGGTAGCCAGGAACAGTTGTAGTATTGTGATGGAGTTGGAGACCTCATAATAACAAAGCCAACCAAGATGGCCATGGGATTCTACTGCTAAGATTGACTTGCACTAGGATGTTAATATACAGGTATTAGTATTAACTACAATTTATAAAACAGATGAAAAAGCATGCGGATGATATGAAATAAATAAATGATGATCACTTTGAAAGATGTGAGCAATTTTGTAGGAGCAATATAGAGTGACCAACAGATATAAATGAAATTGTTGAAAACTAAACAATTACAATATATTAAGAAAGAATATACATTAAAAATTTTCACAAAATTTAAAAATCCACATCAAATACTATTATAACCATGAAGGAAAAGTGTCAGTAACTTGAATTAAACTATTGACACTTTCAGAAATCAAAGATAAATGTCATAGTTCTGGAAAAATCCATAATTGCCATCAAATATGATACTTGGAAAGGGAGAATGACCAAATTTGCCTAAGAAGTCTCTGAAAAATTGTATACATGAAAATTGTCAGAAGAACTTATGCAATTTTGTGGCCAATGAAAGTTTCTTTAAAAACAAAATACAACCCTGTCGGAATAAGATTGAAGTTGGCAAACTCAAAAGGCTTCCATAGCCTTGGAAACTCATGACTAGAGCCTAGGGAGATTACTGATGCCATAAACAAGAGTGTCAAGTTGTTAAGTCAACAACAGGAGTCACTGTGTACTTACTTCTCATGTGGGATCTGTCCTTAATGTGTTGTCCAATGTGAAGTAATGCTATAACTAGTACTGAAACAGTATTTTACACTGTGTGTTTCTGTGTGGGTGCAAACAGATGAAATCTTTACTTAATATATACTAAATCTATCTTCTGTATATAAAGATAATTGAAAATGAATCTTGGCCGGTGCCGTGGCTCAATAGGCTAATCCTCCACCTTGTGGTGCTGGCACACCAGGTTCTAGTCCTGGGCAGGGCGCCGGATTCTGTCCCGGTTGCTCCTCTTCCAGGCCAGCTCTCTGCTGTGGCCAGGGAGTGCAGTGGAGGATGGCCCAAGTGCTTGGGCCCTGCACCCCATGGGAAACCAGGAGAAGCACCTGGCTCCTGCCTTCAGATCAGCGTGGTGTGCCGGCCACAGCGCGCCAGCCGCATCGGCCATTGGAGGGTGAACCAACAGCAAAAGGAAGACCTTTCTCTCTGTCTCTCTCTCTCACTGTCCACTCTGCCTGTCAAAAGAATTCATAAAAAAAAAAAAAGAAAATGAATCTTGATGTGAATGGAATGGGAGAGGGAGCAGGAGATGGGAGGGGTCAAGTGGGAGGGAAATTATGGGGGGGGGAGCCATTGTAATCCATAAACTGTACTTTGGAAATTTATATTTACTAAAATAAAGTTAAAAAAAAATACAACCAAGATGGCCTCAAGTTCACAGTGGTTAGATTAGCTTTAAATGGGATACCAAGGATACACATGGGTAATATAAGCTCAAACACACACACACAAAATAAATACATAAAAAGAGGATCCAGGTGTTATGAAATAAAATACACTGTGACCAGGGTAAGTAACAATTATTTTCTAGAAGTAATAGCAGAATGACAAGCAAATATGAGGGAAATTACTGGAAATGATAACAATTACCTTAAAAAAGGAAAATGAAATAATTTTCACAAAATGTAAATCAAATGAAGATCATACACTTATCAGAGAAATCTTTAAAATAGATGGATTTTTAACTCATTCTATTGAAACTTTCATATATTAATGGGAAGTTTAGAATTTCATGAAATATAAAAAAGAACCTGAAAAGAACCTAAAAAAGTACCTGAAAAGAATGACTATCATGTGGGTCTAAAATGTCTCTGAAAACATGTGTGCATGATGGTTGCTAACACAACTTTTAGAATTTTGATGGAGTTCATGACTTCATAATGAACACTTAACCAACATGGCCATGAATTCACAGTGGCAGGTCTGGAATACACTGGGATATTAAAGAAAAATACAGGTGATGGTAATCTTAAAGACAGTAATAAAAACATGTTGGATTTTTATGAAATAAAATGATTACTGTGAGTAGAAATGAGCAATTCAGTAGGAGCCATAATAAACAGACAATGAGATAATGGGAAAGCTAGTGAAAAATAGACTATTATAATACATTAAAAAAGAAATATTTTTTAAAAAACAAAATTATAAGTCAAAGATTGTGCTGCTTATTAGAATTAACTCAAAATATGTTAGCTTTTAAATCTAGTGAAATTTAAAGTTCCATAACAATCAAGAAATGTACTAAGTATATTACCTGGTACTTGTGAATGACTACATTGGACAAAGATAGCCCTGAAAAATTTTGTATATGAACATCATCAGGACAACTTATAGAACTCTGAGGAAGCTGATGACTCAGCTTCACAGTGTAAGTACTGCCTTCAGCTAAGATACTAAAGATGCTCATAAGTGATATGTCTAAATTCAAATAAAAGAAAGTTTAAAAGTGATACACACCTTACGATATACAATATATTGTCATTACTGCGAAAAGAAATCAGTAGCTTGGTCAGAACTATAATAAAATGACAGAGATAAAAGGGAAATTGCTGAGAAGTAGCTCATTATAATTACATTTAAAAAACAACCTTTTCTGTAAATGTAAATTAAAGATGGTATCAATTAAGGGAATCTTAAAATGTGCCAGTATTTGTAACTAGTCTTTCACAGCTTTTTTTAAAAAAAAGATTCATTTATTTACTTGAAAGAGTTACACAGAGAAAGAAAGAGAGTCAGAGAGAGAGAGAGAGAGAGAGAGAGAGAGAGAGAGAGAGGTCTTCCATCCACTGGTTAACTCCCCATTTGGCCACAGCGGCCAGAGTTGCGCCAATCTGAAATGAGGAGCCAGGAACTTCTTTTGGGTTTCCCATGTGGGCCATCTTCTACTGCTTTCGCAGGCCATAGCAGAGAGCCGGATTGGAGGAGGAGTAGCCTGGACTGGAACCTGCAGCCATATGGGATGCTGGCACTGCAAGTGGTGGCTTTACCCACTATACCACAGCGCCGGCCCCTGCCACAGCTTTTAAAGCCCAAAGATGGGGCTTGGCAGTGAGGTCTTCAGCAGAGAACTCCAGATACCTGAACCTTTCCTTGGCTGTGTTGGAATTGCTTTAAGGAGACATCAATGACTCTGCCAAGTATGAGATGTTTACATTTCAGAATGGAGGTGTTCAAATTTTATGCAAATACCCCGAGATTGTCCTGCAATTCAAAATGCAGCTGCTGACAGGGAGACAAGTCCTCTGTGACCTTAGGCAGGCAAAGGAGAGTGGAAACACGGTGTCCATTAAGGCTCTGAAATTCTGTCAATATTAGTTATTCAACAACAGTTTCTCTTTTTTACTATATAATTTGGACAGTTCTCATGCCAGCTATTACTTCTGCAAACTATCAATTTTTGACCCTCCTCCTTTTCAAGTAGAGATTCTCAGAGGAGAATATTTGCATATTTATGGATCACAAGCTCTGTTGCCAGGTGAAGTTCTGGTTACCCATAGGATGTGCAGCTTTTGCGGTAGTCTACATTTTTGAATGCATATTTATTTTTCGGCTTACAAAAGAGAAATATCAATCAAGTGTGCATGACCCGAATAGTGAGTACGTGTTCATAGCAGCAGTGAACACAGCTAAAAAATCTGCACTGACAGAACTCTCAGGCACCTGGGCATGGCACACATTGGTCGGGTCTCCTCAACTTGAAGTGAGAGAGTCCCTTGTTTCCTCGACTAGAGTCCGACTTGACTTGATTGGACCACATCCATCTCCTGCTCATGTTTTGTTCATTCTGCACCAGTGACTCTAAAAGCCAGCAGGATTTGCACAGATTTCCTTGGTGCTGCTGCTTTCTCAGAATAAACACCTTCTTGCAACTAGCTTTATAGAAAGCCCATCTCATATGCACTCAACAAACAAACCTCACTGGGAAGAAATCCCTTTGTCTAGGCCTAGTTTTAGCAATGCAGTAAAACAACTCTTTTATTTTTTTTCTTTAAAGCAGCCATTTTTTTTTCTTTAAAGCACAGCCAGCACTGTGCTGTAGCAGATAAAGCCGTCACCTGCAATGCCAGCATCCCATATGGGTTCTGGTTCAAGTCCCAGCTGCTCCATTTTCAGTCCAGCTCTCTGCTATGGCCTGGAAAAGCAGTAGAAACTGGTTCAAGTCCTGAGCCTCTAAACCCATGTAGGAGACCTGGAAGAAGCTCCTGGATCCTGCCTTCGGATCAGCTCAGCTCTGGCCATTGTGGCCATCTGGGGAGAGAACCAGTGGATGGAAGACCTCTCTCACTGTCTCTCTCTCTTTTTCTGTCTCTCTCTCTCTCTCTCTCTCTCTTTCCTCTCTCTCTCTCTCTCTGCCTCTGCCTCTCTGTAACTCTGCCTTTCAAATAAGTAAATAAATCTTTTTAAAAAATACTATCAGGAACATTCAGATACTTAGTAAAAATCTGATCGAGTTTTTAGGTTAATAAATTCTCCTTGATTTTGGCCAGCACTGTGGCTCACTAGGCTAATCCTCCGCCTTGCGGCGCCGGCACACCGGGTTCTAGTCCCGGTCGGGGCGCTGGATTCTGTCCCGGTTGCCCCTCTTCCAGGCCAGCTCTCTGCTGTGGCCAGGGAGTGCAGTGGAGGATGGCCCAAGTGCTTGGGCCCTGCACCCGCATGGGAGACCAGGAGGAAGCACCTGACTCCTGGCTTTGGATTGGCACAGCGTGCTGACCATAGCGGCCATTTGGGGAGTGACCCAACAGAAGGAAGACCTTTCACTCTGTCTCTCTCTCTCTGTCTAACTCCACCTGTCAAAACACAAAAAAGACAGTTACTTTAAGCCTTTGTCTAGTAAATATAACACCTGGGCTTCCTAACAAGAGTTTCTGAGAACTGCTTTTTTATCTCTATATTTATGTGTTATGTCTTCTTATATTTACTGTTTTCCTTTTATATTTTTTGAAAAACCCACATTATGAATAGTATAATGTGTAAACTCTAAGAATTACATTCTATATCCACTTAACAGGGCTTGTTGTTGCTGCTGTTTATTTTAGCCAACCTTCCTGGAATATTCTTTGTATGTTAACCACTTAAATCTCTGTTAATTTTGTTAGTGTATAGCTAATTATCAGACAAAAATTTTCTTAAATTTCTTAAACTACTTATTACCCTATTATTATTTTCTTAAATTTCTTCAACTATTTGTTACCCTATTAAACTCTGTGTGTGTGCTGGCACATGCTTTTATCACTACAGAGTAAACAGCTCTGCCTTAGCAACCACTTCCTGTTTGCACACTCCATCAAGTCCAAACAGAGGTGAGAGTTCTATGGCTGCTCATTTTCTCAGTCTGCAAAAAAACTGCACAAATGTGTGGCCTTCTAGATCTCTGGGAACATTTAGAAGATTTTCAAAGCCCACTATAGTTATCTCATTTCCCATATTTTCACTTTACATTTTTTGGTCAGCCTTTTTTTGGCCTCAATTAGAATCATTGTCTTGGGCAGTTATAATGTTAAACAATTGCTTCTAATTGTTTTCAAAAAGTATGACCAGCAGTGAAGTTTTTCTCACAGAGTGTGCACTGAGTCAGGTCAAAGACATGCCTTGTAAACACTGCTTTTCCAGGGAGCTGTCAGTCAATTTAAAGAGCAACAGCTCTCTGAGGGTGGGCCTTCTTGGAAGCTCTATCCTCATTTTGCCTTTTCCACTAGCTGCTGGGCTGCTGATTTTCACAGCTATTACAAGGCAATTAAAGGCTAATATTTCAAGATTACTATGGAGCTTAGGAAATGAATATGAAAATAAGGCAAGTTAAAACACCACAAACCTTATTGTTCCTATTGAGATTCAGCATTTTTCTTGAATAACTACCCCCTCAGATTGTTGTCGTCCTTTGGTTGAATTCCAAAGGTCTCAGAAAGCTGATTTGGATAATATTACCGTGGTTCTTGTTGGCTTAACAAATGAACAGGTTATCAGAGGCTCTTATTCCTATATTTCAAAAGTGCTTCACATTATTCATATTTAATGTATTATTTCATGTTTATTTACATTGTATTGGTCCTCTTTGCAATAATAGGCTAAAAGATTCACATCAGATACTGTGCATTCATAATTTCATACTACATTCAAATATTTCCATTAATGGGTTAAAAGTTATTTTGTTTTAGATTTACCCATTTGGAAGGCAGAAATAAAGAATGAGAGAAAAGAAAGAGCATGCTCCCCTCCCCTTGTTCACTCCTCAAATGTCTGCAGCGGCTGGGAGGCCAAAAGCTGGAGCCAGGAACTCAATCCAGATCTCTCAGTGGGTGGCAGGAATTCATCCTCCAGAATCTGCATTAGCAGGAGGCTGGAATGAAGATCTAGAGCTGGGAATTAAAGTGAGTTACTCCTATATGGGATACAGGTAAGTTTTTTTTTAAGATTTGTTTATTTATTTGAAAGGCAGAGTTATAGAAGGAGAGAGAATGGCCAGAGCTGGGTTGATCTGAATCCAGAAGCCAGGAACTTTTTCTGGGTCTCCCATGTGGGTGGGGGGCCCATGGACTTGGGCTATCCTCCACTGCTTTCCTGGGCACATTATCATGTAGCTGGATGGAAGTGGAGCAGCTAGGACTCAAAATAATGCCCATATAGGAGGCTGGTGCTGCAGGCGGTGGCTTTACCTACTACACCTCAGCAGTGACCCTGGATACAGGCATTTTAACCAGCATCTTAACTGCCAAGCCAATTGCTCACTCTAGGAAGTTAGTTTTTGAAGTCTTTATGTATTGCAAATACCCTTAGCAAATTATTATATAGGTTGCACTTTCTTCCATCTAAGATAAAGCAATACAGGCTATTGTTATCAAAAAAATATTATTCAGTTTACTTGAATGGATTAGATTCAGGAAATAAGAAAGTTCAAGGTGCTATGATAAGTGCACAAATTTGGAGCATTTCCATAGTCACAGTAGGTATGGGAGAAAGCGTGTGGATGGTGGCAGGCTGTCAGCAAAATCTTTCTAGTAGAGGTGATATGAATGTTACTTTGCAGTAGGAGTAAAAGTCAATTAGGAAGACCTGGGGTGTAAAAGCGGGAATCAGGAGAATTAGGTTTTCCTGGAAGAGCAAATGGCATGAAAAAATAAAACAGCATGGTCTGCTTTGAGCACTAAGTGTTGTGTTGTATTGATGCAATAGAAAATAGTGCAACTGCAGTGTGCTTTAAGCTGCCTCTTACATATCACTTTGTTTTTTGACAGGCAGATTTAGACAGTGAGAGAGACAGAGACAGAGAGAAAGGTCTTCCTTTTTCCATTGGTTTACCCCCCAAGTGGCCACTACGGCTGGTGCATTGTGGCAAGCACGCTGTGCTGATCTGAAGCCAGGAGCCAGGTGTTTCCTCCTGGTCTCCCATGCAGGTGCAGGGCCCGAGGACCTGGGCTCCTGGGCCACAGCAGAGAGCTGGACTGGAAGAGAAGCAACTGGGATAGAATCTGGCACCCCAACCAGAACTAGAACCTGGAGTGCCAGCACTGCAGGTGGAGGATTAGCCTAGTGAGCTGCGGCACTGCACATATCACTATTAAAACTACTAGCAGGGTTGGTATTATGGCACAGCAGTGTAAGCCTTTGCCTGCAGTGCTGGCATCCCATATTAGTGCTGGTCCCTGTCCTGGCTGTTCCTCTTCACATCCAGTTCTCTGTCTTGGCCTGGGAAAGCAGGAGAAGATGGCCCAAGTACATGGGCCCCTGCACCCATGTTGGAGACCTGGAAGAACATCCTGGCTCCTGGCTTCGGACTGCCTCAGCTCTAGACATTGCAGCCATTTAGGGGGTGAACCAGTGGATGGAAAACCATTCTCTCTGTCTCTGTCTCTGTCTCCCTCTCTGTAACGCTACCTCTCAAATAAATAAATTTTTGAAAATAAATAAATAAAATCATTAAAAAATACCAGCATGGCTGATATCATATATAAGGTAATGAGTAGCAAAAGATAAAAGTCAACATATTGTTTTACATTTCATGGAATAATTTCAGTTACTCTTAGATTCTGAAAAGCAATGTAACTTGAAAACTTGAACATTCTATTAACAAGCATTTTACTACTGAGAATTAATGCAATTTGCTTTGTAGTTTTATATGCCTAAGTTGAAATGTTCATTTTCAATCACTGAAAAGTTTAGAGCAGTGACAAACCTATACCATTCTGCACTGTTTTCTGAGAATGACTGCACACGCTTCTACAAGTTTGTGTCATACAATAATGCTTTTTTAAATGCTACTTAATGAAAAGTGAATATAAGAAAACTCTTAGCTTACTTCTAATTTCACTTTTTAAAAAAACACCAGAATATATAAAATTCCTATTACATGTTTATAAAGAGTATTTATAGATTGTTACCTCAGTTCCTTATTTTTCCTTCTATAGTTTTACCTACTTCTCTGTGGAAGACAGACTTTCAATTATCTATCACAATGTTTTTATTTATGTGTCCTGTATTCCACAATATTTCAAAAATTCTCTTTCTCACCCACCTTAAGAATAAGATAGTTCATATGAAGAGAAGTAGCTCATGTTGGTAACCCCTTTATGCAGACTTAATTCTTTTTGCTCATTCAAATAATCTTGGGCAAAGGTTTATGAACTAGAGTCACACTGAGGAAAGGTCCTCTCCAGGCCTGTGAATATCCACTGCCATGGCTGTACTGGCTCTCCCCATCTGTTGGTTTCAAGCCAATACATTCAATATGGTACTGATTCAGAGAGTAGGAGTGAATACTATGTATAATGACAGTAGCTCCATCACTGGGCATTTTTATAATTTGAATACAGTATATCATGACTACTGGGGACTAAGAAAATATAACCAAATAAGAATACATAAATAAAATTAGTTTTATTGAGATGTTAAATCCATTATTTTACTGTTCTCCCTGCTTTTCACTTCAATGTTCCATTTCTAACGTGCCAAAGTATAAACACTATATTTGTTAATTTTTGGAATTATCTAGAACAAATGGTTGTTTTTTTAACTTTTATTTAATAAATATAAATTTTCAAAGTGCAGCTTATGGATTACAATGGCTTCCCCCCCCCAATAACTTCTCTCCCACCCACAACCCTCCCATCTCCTGTTCCCTATCTCATTCCATTTACATCAAGATTCATTTTCAATTCTCTTTATATACAGAAGATCAGTTTAGTATATATTAAGTAAAGATTTCAACAGTTTGCACCCACATAGAAAGAGAAGTGAAAAATACTGTTTAAGTACCAGTTATAGCATTAAATCACAATGTACAGCACATTAAGGACAGAGATCCTACATGAGGAGTAAGTGCACAGTGACTCCTGCTGTTGACTTAACAATTTGACACTCTTGTTTATGGTGTCAGTAATCACCCTAGGCTCTTGTCATGAGTTGCCAAGGCTATGGAGGCCTTTTGAGTTTGCTGGCTCTGATCTTATTTAGACAAGGTTGTTGTCAAAGTGGAAGTTCTCTCCTCCCTTCAGAGAAAGGTACCTTCTTCTTTGATGACCTTTTCTTTCCACTGGGATATCACTTGCACGGATCTTTCATTTAGGTTTTTTTTTTTTCCAGAGTGACTTGGCTCTCCATACCTAAAATACTCTCATGGGCTCTTCAGCCAGATCCAAATGCCTTAAGGGCTGATTCTGAGGCCAGAGTGCTGTTTAGGACATCCACCATTCTATGAGTCTGCTGTGTATCCTGCTTCCCATGTTGGATCATTCTCTCCCTTTTTTATTCTATCAGTTAGTATTAACAGACACTACTCTTCTTAACTTGATCCCTTTGACTCTTAGTCCTATCATTATGATCAGTTGTGAACTGAAATTGATCACTTGGACTAGTGAGATGGCATTGGTACATGCCACCTTGATGGGATTGAATTGGAATCCCCTGGCACATTTTTAACTCTACCATTTGGAGCAAGTCAGCTTGAGCATGTCCCAAATTGTACATCTCCTCCCTCTCTCATTCCCACTCTTATATTTAACAGATCATTTTTCAGTTAAATTTCAATACCTTAAAATAATTGTGTGTGAATTACAGAGATCAATCAATAGATTTAAGTAGAACAAAAAAATACTAAAAGGGATAAATTATAAGTTGTTCCTCGACAGTCAGGAAAAGGGCTGATCAAGTCACTGTTTCTCAAAGTGTCCATTTCACTTCAACAGGCTTCCTTTTAGGTGCTCAGTTAGTTGTCACCGATCAGGGAGAACATATGATGTTTGTCCCTTTGGAACTGGCTTATTTCATTCAGCATGATGTGTTCCAGATTCCTCCATTTCGTTGCAAATGACCAGATTTCATTGTTTTGACTGCTGTATAGTATTCTATAGAGTACATGTCCCATAATTTCTTTATCTAGTCTACTGTTGATGGGAATTTAGGTTGATTCCAGGTCTTAGCTATTGTGAATTGAGCTGCAATAAACATTAAGATGCAGACCGCTTTTTTGTTTGCCAATTTAATTTCCTTTGGGTAAATTCCAAGGAGTGGGATGGCTGAGTTGTATGGTAGGGTTATATTCAGGTTTCTGAGGAATCTCCAGACTGACTTCCATAGTGGCTTTCCCAGTTTGCATTCCCTGCAACAATGGGTTAGTGGCCCTTTTCCCCCACATCCTTGCCAGCATCTGTTGTTGGTAGATTTCTGAATGTTTGCCATTCTAATTGGGGTGAGGTGAAACCTCATTGTGGTTTTGATTTGCATTTCCCTGATTGCTAATGATCCTGAATATTTTTTCATGTGCCTGTTGGCCATTTGGATTTCCTCTTTTGAAAAATATCTATTGAGGTCCTTGGCTCATCTCTTAAGTCTGTTGTTTGTTTTGTTGTTGTGGAGTTTCTTCATCTCTTTGTAGATTCTGGTTATTAATCCTTTATCTGTTGCATAGTTTGCAAATATTTTTTCCCCATTCTGTTGGTTGCCTCTTCACTTTCCTGACTGTTTCTTCATTTCCATATATAGCTAAGAAGTCCAATCTATGAATTGTTAACTCAACTTTCTATGAACTCAGAACACCCTGGAGCTGAAACACAACTTCAATTTGTTTTTGGCCCTATTTCTATGAGTTTTTTGACTATTTTTTTCATGCTATTAGGGAACAGTAAAAAAATCTTTCACTACAAATATATCTCATAGTTAAGGGAGTTAGAATTCAAGTCAATAAGTACTTCTTAAATATAAGATTCAGTAATGTATTAAGTATAAACATAGTTATTCATAAAGCAGTAGTTACATGTAACTGTATATCATGTGTAACTAGTTTAAAATCTCATTAATTATTCACAACAGGGGCTGGCATTGTGGCATAGAATGTAAGGCTGATGCCTGCTATGCTGGCATCCCTCATGGGTGCTGGTTCAACTCCTGGCTGCTCCACTTCTGATCCAGTTGCTCTCTAATTGCCTGGGAAAGTAGCAGAGGATGGCTCAAGTGATTGGTCCCCTGCACTCATGTGGGAGACCCAGAAGCTTCTGGTTCCTGGCTTCAGTCCAACCCAACCCTGGCTGTTGCAGCCATCTGGGAGAGTAAACCAGAGGATGGAAGACTTTCTATCTCTCATTCTTTCTCTCTCTCTGTGTAACTCAGACTTTCAAATAAATAAATTTTAAAAAATCTTCACAACAATCCAGTGAGGTATAAATATTTGTCACCAATCAACAGGTGAATAAGATGAATTACAAAACCTCTAAGTGATAGTGGTAAACTTGAACCTAAAGCCATTCAACTCCAAAGACTGCCTCTTCAGACACTATACTACATTTTCATATTCATTTGACTTTATAATCTATATGTGATTTCAGGTATAAAGTTTTAAAAAGATTTATTTATTTGAAAAGCAGAGATACAAAGAAGAGATAAAAAGACAGATAGAGATCTTCCATCCCCAAATGGCTGCAATGGCTGGAGCTGTGCCAGGCCAAAGCCTGGAACCTAAAGCTTCTTCTGGTTCTCCCATATGGGTGTAGGGGCCCAAGTACTTGGGCCATCTTCCACTGCTTTCCCAGGCACATTAGCAGGGAGCCAGATGGAAAGTGGAGCAGCCTGGACTCAAAACAGATTCAATATGGGATGCCAACACTGCAGGCAGATTTTGCCACAGCAAACCCTGACCCCCAGGTATAATTTTTAAAATCATGATTTTTACAATAGCACTACGTTCACATGATTAAAAAGTCAATAGCGGGCGAAGAAGAATCCTAAACTGAGAACAATAAGCATACCCAGTACTTAGATCATGATTTCAAGCATTAAACAAAACTAAGATTCCTTAGAGAAAATGCATATTTGAAGGACTAAGGCAAGAAATGTTTAAAATAAGCCTGCAATATCTCATTATACCAGAAAATAAGAAAATAATCAAATGACAATGGGGAGATTCAGAGGAACAAAGAGGCTTCTACTGGCTAACCTTGGGAACAATAGGGCATTAAAATAATGTGAAATCACTAGGTTCATACTGATACAGTTTTTTTAAAAGGAGAGAAGGAAAAGTTTTTCCCATAGCATAACACCAACTAATTAACAAAGAAACATTAAAACTAGAAAACAACATTTGGCTTGTATCATTTCATAGATTTAGTCAAAAAGCATCAGTATATAATGGTACTTCAAAAGTTTGTCAAAAACAGAAATAAAAGACAAGTTTATTTTCTGTGCAAAAATTTTGAAGCTTATGATGTTATTCATGATGTACATTTTCCACAAATATTTTGCAGGACATTCATATATATTTACAGAGAGAGAGGGGAGGGAAGGATGAAAGGGATTAGAGACAGTGGGAGGATGCTAAAAAACAAATATGGCAAAATGTTAACTTGGGCCATCTACTGCTTTCCCAGGCCATAGCAGAGATCTGGATTGAAAGTGGAGCAGCCAGGACTTGAACCTGCACCCATATGGGATACCTGCACTGCAGGTGGCAGTTTTACCCCCTATGCCTCAGTGGTAGCCCCAAAAATTGCCATTTGTGAAAACATATGGAACTGGAAATGATTATGTTAAGTGAAATAAGTCAGACACAGAAAGACAAATACAACGTTAGATCAATTTTAATATAATCTAGAGAAGGGGTATGGTATGGAGTTATAGAGGAAATAGATGGACCATGTGTTGATAATTATGGAAACTGTTACATAATATAATGAAAAGATTTTAAACAGTCAATTATACATTTTTAAAATAAAAAATCTTACCCTCACTCTTACCATTTTCATATTTCCTACAAACTCATCCCAACAGGTAACTGTTTTATTAGTTGCTTTCTAGTTTCTTTACAAAAACATATGGAAATACAAATATATATTTTTATTTCTCCACTCTTCTTCCAAAAGGTAACAAACCAAACACATTGATGTCACTTTGTTTCCCCCCTCCCCACTTTCATGTATTCTGGACATCTCTCCATACCATTTATACAGGTCTATTTTGTGTGTGTGTGTGTGTGTGTGTGTGTGTGAGAGAGAGAGAGAGAGAGAGAGAGAGAGAGAGAGAGGGAGAAAGCTCATAATTTATTCAACCAGTCCCTTACCACTGGAATTTTATTTTGAATCTTGTATTCCTCCAACAATACTACAATAAATACCTTGTATAATTCTATTATTTTTGACCTGTGCAGATTTTGCTCTAGGGCAGATTACCAGAGGGGATTTGATGAATCAAAGATATGCTTGGCAGATTTTACTAGATTTTTTACCCTTTCTCCCACTGATATATGAGAGTGCTTATTTCCTCACAGCCTTGACAACATAATATATTATTGAACTTTTGTGTGGGTTTTTATCCATCTGATAGATGAAATATTTTGTCTCAGTATTTTTTCATTTGCATTTTTTTCTATTCGTGGGCGATATAATTGCTATTTCCACTACCTTTCACACTAGAGGATCAGTATTATCTCCTAACTTATAAGTACCCACCTATGTCTTTGACTTACTTTCCTCCTTACCTCTCCAGAATTCTCTATCCCTTCAATACCTTTAATATCTCCCCTGCTCCATTTCCTTTCTTGCTAAGTTCAAGTATTTATCTTCATTTTTTGGGAAGATGTTACAATCCAACAACATGGTATAAAAGGCAAACCATGAAAAGCATGTTTTCATAATTTGGTTTTTTTTTGTTGTTATAATTTGAATATGAACACTGCCCACCCTTAGAATAGACCACCATCCTCACCTTCTTAGGAATTCCTTCAGCCACATTCAAGGCATACAGAAGCATACGTGGATACATTCCTTTCCATAGATAGATTCAAGTGGCAACATACTGCTCAGTTAAGGTAATGCCAGCTGCTGTAGTAACTTAACCCAAAGTCTCAGTAGTTTCACACAATGAAAGTTTATTTATGCACTCGCATGGCCGTCTGATGGTCAATGGGCAGATTTCCCTGTGGACTTAAGGGGCACGAGTCTGCCATAGTCTAGCATCTCAGTGTTTACTTCAGCATCACATTCACCAGGGTGGCTGCAGGAGGAATGGAAGGAAAAGATGAAACTAACTTAATGACCTGGCCCAAAGTCACCAGATCACTCAGCAAATATGCCCTTGGATATAACAGTCTTTTTAGATGTAAGAAAGGCTGGGAAATTTAGTAGCTGGCTGTGTACTTAAAATATGGAAGCATAACATAAATCTTTGGAGCTATTTGCCTCCTAAATGTATATTCTTTACACTGCTTTACTCCGTGGTGTGTTTTTTTTTTATTTTATCTTTGAGATGTTTCCAATAATTCATATAGGGCTGATCCATTTTAAAACCTTCTTCAATGGGGCTGGTGTTGTGGCATAGCGGATTTAAGCTGCCACTTGCAACACCAGCATACCACATGACTGTCAGTTTGAATCCTAGTTGCTCTGCTTCCAATCCAGCTCCCTGCTAATGTGCCTGAGAAGACAGCAGAGGATGGTCCAAGTGCTTGGGCCCCTGCACCCACGTGAGAGACTTGTATGAAGTTCCTGGGTTCTGGCTTCAGTCTGGCCCAGCACTGGCCATTGTGGCTATTTGGGGAGTGAACCACCAGATGGAAGATCTCTCTCTCTCTCTCTCTCTCTCTCTCTCTAACTCTACCTTTCAAATCAATAAAATAAATCTGTAAAAAATGCTTTTTAACAGCTGCATAATACAGGCATTTCTAGCTGAACTAGACTTTCACCTACTCTACAAGATTGCAATACATACAGATAATTTTGCTAGAGACAGTTCTGAAGTACTTCATTTTCTGATGGTCCAAGTCCTTGGCCCCTGCAATCATGTGGGAGACCCAGAAGTTCCTGGCTCCGGCTGTTGCAGCCATCTGGGAAATGAACCAGCAGATGGAAGACTCTCTCTCTCTGCCCCTCCTTCCACTGTGTAACTCTGACTTTCAGATAAGTAAATAAATCTGTAAAATGTTTTTATCTTTCATTGAAAAGAGGTTCTATTTATTATCCCTGGTAGGCAATAACTCAGGATGAATGTAGAATTTCTTATGTATATGTTAATACTCTGAATGTACACTATATAGTGCTAAGCACTTTGTCAGTGGACATTACAGAAATAAAGCTGCCTACCGTTGATTTTATATCAGGCTTTTATTAACACATACTTTAAGGGGCTGGCGCTATGGTGCAGTAGATTAATCCTCTGCCTGTGGCACCGGCATCCCACATGGGCTCCGGTTGTAGTCCTGGCTGCTCCTCTTCTGATCGAGCTCTCTGCTATGGCCTGGGAAAGCAGTAGAAGATGGCCCAAGTGCTTGGGCCCCTGCACCCATGTGGGAGACATGGAAGAAGCTCCTGGCTCCTGGCTTCGGATCAGTGCAGCTCCAGCCAATGCGGCCACTGGGGAGTGAACCAATGGAAGGAAGACCTTTCTCTCTGTCTCTCCTTCTCACTGTCTGTAACTCTACCTCTCAAATAAATAAAATCTTAAAAACAAAACAAAACATGTTTTAAAATATTTCTGGGTCATGCATTTTGCATTGTAATTAAAACACCATTTGGATGCCTGTATCTCAGATCCGAGTTCCTTGAGTTCAAGTCCCAGTTTCATTTTTAATACAGTATCCTGCTGACATACATCCTCACAGGCAGCAGATAGTGAATGAAGTACTTGGGTTCCTGCCACCAACATGGCAGAACCAGATTGGGCTCAGACTCCTGGCTTTGGCCTCAGCCAGCTCACAGGCATTTCAAGATTGTAGCAGATGAATGATGTATCTCTCTGTCACTGTTTCTCTGTGTATCTTTGTGTTTCCAATACATAACTAAATAACAGTGTTTAAAATATATTATATTAGGAATTAAAATTTTCTATATGTGCCCAGAAATTAAGTTCTAATTAGAAAGGGAAAAATTTAAGATGTATTTCTTTTTTTCCTTTTTTTTATTTAATAAATGTGAATTTACAAAGTGCAACTTTTGTATTGTTGTGCCCCCCCAACCTCCCTCCCTCCCTCCCGCGGCCCTCCCCTCTCCTACTCCCTCTCCCATCCCATCCTTCATCGAGTTTCATTTTCAATTACCTTCATATACTGAAGATCAACTTAGTATACACTAAGCAAGGATTTCAACAGGCTGCACTCACACAACCACACAAGGTATAGGGCATTGTTCGACTAGTAGTGTTGTTTTTAAGTTTCATAGTAAAACACATTAAGGACAGAGATCCTACATGGGGAGCCTGTACCCAGTGACTCCCGTTGTTGATTTAACAATTGACACTCTTATTTATGACATCAGCAATTACCCGAGACTCCTGCCATGAGCTGTCCAGGCTATGGAAGCCCCTTGAGTTCACCAACTCTGAACTTGTTTAGTCAAGGCCATATCACAGTGGAGGTTCCTTCCTCCCTTCAGAGAAAGGCGCCTCCCTCCTTGATGGCCCGTTCCTTCTGCTGGGGTCTTGTTCACCAGGAACTTTCATTTAGATTGCTTTTTGCCACCATGTCATGGCTTTCCATGGCTGTGAGACTCTCATGGACCTTTTAGCCAGATCCAAATGTCCCAAGGGTTGATTCTGAGGCAGGAGTGCTGTTTTGGGCATTTGCCATTCTATGAGTCTGCTGTGTGTCCTGCTTCCCCCGCAGGATCATTCTCTCCCTTTTAATTCTGTCCTTCATTATTTGCTTACACTGGTCTTATTTGTGAAATCTCTTTGACACTTACCCTATCTTTTTGATTGGTTGTGTATTTATACTTATCACTTTACCAAGTGCACTGGCATTGGTACCTGCCTCCTTGGTAAGATTGAGCTGAAATCCCCTGGCACATTTCTAGTTCTATCATTGGAGGTAAGTCCGAGTGAGCATGTGCCGACCTATATATCTCCTCCCTCTCTTATTCCCACTCCTATGTTTAACAGAGATCACTTTTCTGTTAATTTTTAACACCTAAGAATGATTGTGCATTGATTACGGAGTTCAACCAGTGGTCTTATGTAGAACAAACAGAGCAACAACAACAACAACAACAAAAATACTAAAAGGAATAAAATAGTAAGTTGTTCCTCAACAGTCTAGACAAGGGCTGATCATGTCATTGTCTCTCATAGTGTCCATTTCACTTCAATGGGTATCATTTTAGATGCTCGTTTAGTTGCCATCGATCAGGGAGGACATATGATATTTGTCCCTTTTGGACTGGCTTATTTCACTCAGTATGATGTTTTCCAGCTTCCTCCATTTTGTTGTAAATGCCCGGATTTCATTGTTTTTTACTGCTATATAGTGTTCCATAGAGTACATATCCCATAGTTTCTTTATCCAGTCATCCGTTGATGGACATTTAGGTTGATTCCATGTCTTAGCTATTGTGAATTGAGCTGCAACAAATATTGAAGTGCAAATGGCTCTTTTTTTCTCCCCTTTAATTTCATCTGGGTATATTCCAAGGAGTGGGATGGCTGGGTCCTGTGGTAATGCTATATTTAGGTTTCTGAGGACTCTCCAAACTGTCTTCCATAGTGGCTTTACCAGTTTACATTCCCACCAACAGTGGATTAGTGTCCCTTTTTCCCTGCATCCTCACCAGCATCTGTTGTTGATTGATTTATGTAAGCCAATCTAACTGGAGTGAGGTGAAACCTCATTGTGGTTTTGATCTGCATTTCCCTGATGGCTAGGGATCCTGAGCATTTTTCATGTGTCTGTTGGCCATTTGGATTTCCTCTTTTGAAAAATGTCTGTTAAGGCCGGCGCCGTGGCTCACTAGGCTAATCCTCTGCCTTGCAGCATCGGCACACTGGGTTCTAGTCCCGGTCAGGGCACCGGATTCTGTCCCGGTTGCCCCTCTTCCAGGCCAGCTCTCTGCTGTGGCCAGGGAGTGCAGTGAAGGATGGCCCAAGTGCTTGGGCTCTGCACCCCATGGGAGACCAGGATAAGCACCTGGCTCCTGCCATCAGATCAGTGCGGTGCGCTGGCCACAGTGTGCCAGCCATGGTGGCCATTGGAGGGTGAACCAACGGCAAAAGGAAGACCTTTCTCTCTGTCTCTCTCTCTCTCTCACTGTCCACTCTGCCTGTCCAAAAAAAAAAAAAAAAAAAAAAAAAAAAAAAAAAAAAGAAAAGAAAAGAAAAGAAAAAACAAGAAAAATGTCTGTTAAGGTCCTTGGCCCATTTTTTTATTGGGTTGTTTGTTTTGATTCTGTGGTATTTTTTGATCATTTTATAGATTCTAGTTGTTAATCCTTTATCTGTTGTGTAGTTTGCGAATAACATCTCCCATTCTGTTGGTTGCCTCTTCAATTTCCTGACAGTTTCCTTTGCTGTAAGGAAACTCTTCAATTTGAGGTAATCCCATTTATTTATTTTATCTTTGATTACCCATGCCTCTGGGGTCTTCTCCAGGAATTCTTCACCTGTTCCAATATCTTGCAGGGTTTCCCCTATGCTCTCAATTAGTTTCATGGTGTCGTGGCGCATCTCTAGTTCTTTGATCCATGTTGAGTGGATTTTTGAGTAAGGTGTAAGGTAGGGGTCTTGCTTCATACTTCAACATGTGGACATCCAGTTTTCCCAGCACCATTTGTTGAAGAGGCTGTCCTTGTTCCAGGGGTTGGTTTTAGCTCCTTTGTCGAATATGAGTTGGTTATAGATATTTGGATTGATCTCTGGTGTTTCTATTCTGTTCCATTGGTCTATCCATCTGTTTTTGTACCAGTACCAGGCTGTTTTGATTATAACTGCCCTGCAATATGTCTTGAAGTCTGGAATTGTGATGCCTCTGGCCTTGTTTTTATTGTAAAGGATTGCTTTAGCTATTCTGGGTCTCCTGTTTCTCCATATGAATTTCAGCATCATTTTTTCTAGGTCTTTGAAGAATGACTTTGGTATTTTGATTGGTATTTTATTGAACTTGTAAATTGCTTTTGGGAGAATGGACATTTTGATGATATTGATTCTTCCAATCCATGAGCATGGCAGGTTTTTCCATTTTTTGTGTCAGCTTCTATTTCTTTTTTAGTGTTTTGTAATTTTCATCATAGAGGTCTTTGACATCCTTGGTTAAATTTATTCCAAGGTACTTTATTGTTTTTGTGGCTATCGTGAATGGGATTGATCTTAGAATTTCTTGCTTGGCCCTGGCATTATCTGTGTATACAAAGGCTGTTGATTTCTGAGTGTTGACTTTGTATGCTGCTACTTTACCAAACTCTTCTATGAGTTCCAATAGTCTCTTATAGGAGTTTATCGGGTCCCCTATATATAGTATCATGTCATCTGCAAATAGGGATAGTTTCACTTCCTCCTTCCCCATTTGTATCCCTTTAATTTCTTTTTCTTGCCTGATGGCCCTGGCTAACACTTCTAGGACTATATTGAATAGCAATGGTGAGAGTGGGCATCCCTGTCTGGTGCCAGTTTTCAATGGAAATGCCTCCAACTTTTCCCCATTCAATATGATGCTGGCCATTGGTTTATCATAGACTGCCTTCATTGTGTTGAGGAATGTTCCTTCTAACCCTAATTTGCTTAGGGTTTTCATCATGAAAGGGTGTTGTATTTTGTCAAATGCTTTCTCTGCATCTATTGAGATAATCATATGATTTTTGTTTCTCAATTTATTAATGTGATGTATTACATTGATTGACTTTTGAATATTGAACCATCCCTGCATACCAGGGATAAATCCCACTTGGTCTGGGTGAATGATCTTTTTGATGTGCAGTTGGATTCAGTTTGCCAGAATTTTGTTGAGTATTTTTGCATCTATGTTCATCAGGGAGATAGGTCTGTAGTTTTCTTTCTCTGTTGTGTCTTTTCCGAGCTTACGAATTAAGGTGATATTGGCTTCGTAGAAAGAATTTGGGAGGATTCCCTCCCTTCCAATTGTTTTGAATAACTTGAGAAGAATGGGGGTTAGTTGTTCTCTAAATGTCTGGTAAAATTTGGCATGAAGCCATCCGATCCTGGGCTCTTCTTTTTTGGTAGTGCATTTATTACTGATTCAATTTCTTCCATGGTTATGGGTCTGTTTAGATTTTCTATATCTTCACGGCTCAGTTTAGGAAGGTTGTATGTGTCCAGGAATCTATTCATTTCTTCCAGGTTCCCCAATTTGTTAGCACACATCTCTTTGTAGTGGTTTCTGATGATTTTTTTTATTTCTGTTGTGTCTGTTGTTGCATTTCCATTACTATCTTTGATTTTACAGATTTGGGTCTTCTCTCTCCTTTTTTTGGTTAGTTGGGCAAATGGTGTGTCGATTTTGTTTATTTTTTCAAAGAACCAGCTCCTGGTTTTGTTGATCTTTTGTATTGTTTTTTTTTTTTTTTGGTTTCAATTCTGTTTATTTCTTCTCTAATCTTTAGTATTTCTTTTACCCTGCTGGATTTGGGCTTGATTTGCTGTTGTTTTTCTAAATCCTTGAGGTGCATGGAGATTTCATTTGTTTGGTTCCTTTCCAGCTTCTTGATGTAGGCACCAATTACTATAAACTTTCCTCTTAGCACTGTTTTTTCTGTGTCCCACAGGTTTTGATAGGTTGTGTTATCATTTTCATTTGTTTCTAGAAATCTTTTGATTTCTCTTTTAATTTCTTCGATGACCCACTGTTCATTTAGGATCATGTTGTCCATTCTCCATATGTTTGCATATGGTGTAGAAATTCTTGGGTTGTTGATTTCAAGTTTCACTGCACTATGGTCTGAGAAGCTGCATGGTATAGTTTCAATTTTTTTGAATTTGTTGAGCCTCCCTTTATGGCCTAGCATATGGTCAATCCTAGAGAACATTCCATGTACTGGGGAGAAATATGTGAACTCTGTGGGTGTGGGGTGGAAGGTTCTGAAGATATCTATTAGGTCTATTTGGTCCATAGCGTCAATTAACTCTGTTGTTTCCTTGTTGAATTTCTGACTGGTTGATCTGCCCATTGGTGAGAGTGGGGTGTTGAAGTCCCCTGTTACTATTGTATTTGAATCTATATCTCCCTTTAAATCCTTTAGTAATTCTTTCAGGTAGCCAGGCACCCTGTAATTAGGTGCGTATACATTTATAATAGTAATGTCTTCTTGTTGGGTAGATCCTTTAATCATTATATAGTGCCCTTCTCTGTCTCTTTTAATAGTTTTTATGTGAAAGTCTATTTTATCTGATATTAGGCTGGCCACACCAGCTCTTTTTTGATTTCTGTTAGCTTGGAGTCTCTTTTTCCATCCTTTCACTTTCAGTCTGCGTGCATCTTTGCTGATAAGGTGTGTCTCCTGAAGGCAGCGTATAGATGGATTCTCTTTCTTGATCCAAACAGTTAGTCTCTGTCTCTTGGTAGTAGAATTAAGACCATTCACATTCAGTGTGATTATTGTTAAGTACTGTCTTTTCTCATTCATGTTTCCTTAAACAAGCTGTTTATGTATTTTGAACTTTGTTTGTAGGTTACTCTACATTCACTTTTTTTGTAGTGAAGTTTTTGTTTTTGTATTTCTGTGTGCAGCACATCTTTGAGCAAGTGTTGTAGGGTTGGAAGCATGGATACAAATTCTTTCAGTTTCTGTTTGTCTTGGAAGATCTTTATTTCCCTTTCATTCATAAATGATAGCTTTGCAGGGTAGAGTATTCTAGGTTGGCATTGTTTGTCTTTTAAAACTTGAAATATATCATGCCATTATCTCCTTGCCTGTAGTGTTTGCAATGAGAAGTCTGGGGTGAGTCTGATTAACTTACCCCTGTATGTGATTTGTCATTTTTCTCTGGCACATTTTAGGATTTGTTCTTTGTGTGTCACTGAGCTGAGTGTTGCCACAATGTGTCGTGGTGAATTTCTCTTCTGGTCTACCCTGTACGGAGTCCTGGCTACCTGTTGAATTTGCCTGTTGTTATCCAGCTGCCTTTGTTTGAAGTTTTCTAGTCTGTCTTTCTTCCTTTCTTTCTTTCTTTCTTTCTTTCTTTCTTTCTTTCTTGACAGGCAGAGTGGACAGTGAGAGAGAGAGACAGAGAGAAAGGTCTTCCTTTTGCCATTGGTTCACCCTCCAATGGCCACCACAGCCGGCACGCTGTGGCCGGCGCACCATGCTGATCCGATGGCAGGAGCTAGGTGCTTCTCCTGGTCTCTCATGGGATGCAGGGCCCAAGCACTTGGGCCATCCTCCACTGCACTCCCTGGCCACAGCAGAGAGCTGGCCTGGAAGAGGGGCAACTGGGACAGAATCTGATGCCCCAACCAGGACTAGAACCCAGTGTGCCGGTGCTGCAAGGTGGAGGATTAGCCTAGTGAGCTGCGGTGCTGGCTCCTGATATTATTTCATTGAAAACACCTTCCAATCCAATCTCTCTTTCCACCCCCTCAGGGACTCCTATTATCCAAACATTACACCATTTGATTGAATCTTGTAGGTCTCTGACCATATTTTTTAATTTTTTAATTTCTTCTTCCTGTGTTTGACTGACTGTATTATTTCTGGAAGTTTGTCTTTGCATTCTGATATTCGGTCTTCTATTACATCTGTTCGATTTCTGAGGGATTCCATGGTGTTTTTTATATGGTCAATTGAGTTTTTCATTTCCAGTATTTCATTCTGGCTTCTCTTTAGGATCTCTAATCCTCGGGCTTGTTTTTCGTTCAGCTCTCGACACTGTTTCTCATTATTTCTAAGTAATCTGATTATTAATTTTTGGAATTCTTTTTCTGACATGCTTTCAATTTCTTCTTCTTCAGCCTCTGTTATGGTTCGTTTAGCCTACTCCATTGGCGAGTTTATATGTTCTTCCATATTCTTATTGTGGGTTTTTTTTTTTTTTTGGCATTCCATTTTTTGGCAGCCCTCCCTCACTGCCCGCCCCTGCATGAGGAGTGTCCTGTGGCTCCACTCCACCTTTGGGCTTCACCTCCGAAGGTTAATGTGGAGGCAGAGGCAGCTCTCCTTTAAGCCCGAATGTAAACAAACAAGATGGCTGCTTCCTGCCCACTGCAGCTCCGATTTGGGGGAGGGTAGAGGCAGAAAGGGTTCCTAGCTTGTTTAGTCCCTCAATTAGTCCCCCTGAACCACACACTCTTTCCGCAGGCGCTACTCACTCTGTTCGTTTTCTATTTCCTCCCCCACTCAGTCGTGCGTGTCTCAGTGTCCGTCCCAGGGTGGGTTGGGGGAGAGGCAGCGGCTGCTGTTGCAGAGGTGCTGGGTGAGTGCCCTGTCTCACCTCGGCTTCCAGCGCTGGTGCATACACACTCCTGCTGGTGTCCTGTGCTTCAGGTGTCTGTGTCCTCCTCGCAGGTCCACCCTGTCTCCCAAGTTTCGGAAGAGCTTCCCTTTCCCTGAAACTACAAATTCTCACCCCTCTTTGAACCTTCCCTTCCTGGACCATCGGTGTGCTCCCTCCCCATTCCGCCATCTTCAACCCGGTACTATGAGAGAGATGTATTTCCAAACTACATTTGTGCCGTGAAACAACAAAACTAGAAAATCATAATCTTTGTTTCAACTGTGTAAAATATAGCATAATACAAATGGTCCAGATGGTAATAGAATAATTAATTAACAGTTTGTCACCTGTTACAAACCACAACTGAAGTCTCTATGTGTGTGTATACTAGATGGGATTCCTGGTTCCTGGCTTTGGAGTGGCCCAGAACCTGCCATTGTGGTCATCTCAGGAGTGAAACAAATGGATGATCTCTTTCTCTGTCTCTTCCTCTGCCTTTCTCTGTTACTCTGCCTTTCAGATAATTAAATAAATCTTTAAAAATAAATCCATGAGCATATTAATATATTTTAAAATATGTATCATTAAAAATTTCATTTAATAAATACTTCTCAGGCTAAATGATACAAAACAAAATGAAATTCTACCTAAAAAAAGATTCTGTAATCCAACTGGAAAAAATTGTATCAATTATGGTACTGGGAATGAGCTAAGGTGCAGATTATTTTAAGTGCTGGTGATTCCCTACAGTTTTATATCTTCACTAGAATACACAGGAGATATGTTAGCAATGTGTGGTTTAACTTTCCCCTGTAGGAAGGGGAAAATATCAAAATAATTTGTAATAACAGGCCCACTTTTTTATAGCTAACAGATACTTGGTACATACTAATTAGTAGTTATATCATAGCTAAGAATAGAACCTTCTGACATGAAATCATCGAGCATTCTCAATTCACATTCTTCTATAGTTTCTGTCTTAATCAGTTCTCAAGCCCAAATCATTGACTGTAAGTTGATCATTGTGAGCTTCATATTTTACATTTCTATTTATCCAAATAGTAAACCAAGATATCATGAATAAAAGTTGTATAATTAAGATAGGAAGCAATAATTTAAAAACCAATGTCCATGACTTTAGTATAAAATAAAATGGAACCTTTGTATAAGTCATTTAATTTACTGTGTCTATAATTAAAGTACTTTGAATAAAATTAAATAATACTAGCACATCAGCAGATAACTTAAAGCTAAAGCTATTATAATAGATCAAGGAAGTTATTTGAATGGTATTTTCAAAGTCAGGATAATTCCTTTATTATTGCAAGATAATTACCATATGCCTTCAATCTTCCTTTAAATCTCAATTATCTCCTGTACCAACCTCTGTGAATAAGAATTATCCCAAACTTTTACCTGAAGTTTAAAAAATAATCTTGAAATTTAGATGATTCTAAGAAGGAAGAAAATATTTCTATTGTTTCATGAATTTCTAATAGTTCCAATATATCAAAAAGATATGCTAGGGCAGAGAAAAAATGCATTATTACCTGTCTCTTAAGTTAGACATGTTCTATCCTTTACGGGTGAACAATTATGGAATAAAATGTTAAGGGATATGTACAAAATGCAATGCAAGAGCTGACCAGATCAGAAACCTTGCAGTTTAATGTCAATTTTGCTAGATAAGGGAAAAAAATTCAGTCATTCCAGGTTATCTTACTCCAACTAAAAATACTGTGGAGGCTGGTGCCATGGCTCACTAGGCTAATCCTCCGCCTGTGGCACTGGTACTCCAGGTGCTAGTCCTGGTTGGGGTGCCAGTTCTGTCCTGGTGGCTCCTCTTGTAGTCCAGCTCTCTGCTGTGGCCTGGAAAGGCAGTGGAGGATGGCCCAAGTGCTTGGGCCCTGCTCCCACATGGGAGACCAGGAAGAAGCACCTGGCTCCTGGCTTCAGTTTGGCTCATTTGGTAGCAGCCATTTGGGGGCTGAACCAATGGAAGGAAGACCTTTCTCTCTGTCTCTCTCTCACTGTCTAACTCTGCCTGTCAAAAAAAAAATACTGTGGTGGAAAGAGACTATATAGATTTTAAAATTATTTTTGATCAAAATCATTTTGCATTGCCAATTTTTATCTAGTGTACAACTGGATTTTCATATAACCTATTTCAGTAATTGCTCTATAAATAAATTTTATTTAATATTTGTATATAGTGAGGCTGACACTATGCCATAATGGCTTAAAGTGCCACCTGACATGTTGGCATCCCATATAGCTGCCTGTTTGTGTTCTATCTGTTCCAATTCCAATCCAACTCCCTACTAATGTGCCTGGAAATGATGCCCCAAGTGCTTCAGCCCCTTCCTCCCATATAGGAGACCCAGGACAAACTCATGGCTCCTCGCTTCAGCCTGCCTGAACCCTGACCATTGTAGTAATTTGGGGATTGAACCACTGAATGGGAGATCTCTCTTCTGTCTGTCTCTGTCTCTCCTCTCTCTGCAAGTCTGCTTTTCCAATCAACATTTTTTTAAAAGGTGTATATAGTGTCACAATATTTTACATCGTTTATTCTTGTGTAGCTTCTTTCATAGGCAGATGCCAATAGTTCCATAAGAGTCCACAGAAATGACTAACACAAAATATGCCAACAAACTGGAAAATCTGGAAGAAATGGATAGCTGTCTGGAAACATACCATCTACCCAAACTGAGACATAAAGACATAGAAAAGCTAAGCAGACCAAAAACCAAGATGAAGACTGAATCAGTAATAAAAACCCTCCCAACAAGAAAAGCCCAGCACCAAATGACTTCACTGTTCAATTCTACCAGACTTCTAAAGAATTAATTGTATTCTGCTCAAACTATTCAAAACAACTGAAAGGGAGGGAATCCTCCCCAACTCCTATGAGGCCAGAATCATCTTAATTTCAAGTAACTCAACAACAAAACAAAGAAACCAGTTAATAAATGTGCAAAGGACTTGAATAGGCTTTTTTTTTAAAGATAAAATTCAAATGGCCAACAAATACATGAAAAAATGCTCAGAATCACTAGCCATCATGGAAACGTGAATTAAAAACCAGAATGAAGTTTCCCCTCATCCCAGCTAGAATAGCAACCACATAGAAATCAACAAAACATAAATGCTGGTTAGGATGTTGGGAAAATGTTCCCTAATATACAATTTTTGGGAACATAAACTAGTATGGACATTGTGGAAGACACTATGGAGATTCCTCAGAATCTGAAAATAGATCTACTATATGACTAGCAATCCCACTTATGGGAATTATCCAAATGAAATGAAATCAGCATATGGAAAAATTTATGTGTACCCAAAAGTTTATTTCGGCTCAATTCACAATAGCTTAGTTATGGAATCAACCAATGCTGGATAAACAAAGTATTGTATATATACATAATGGAATACTAATCAGCAATAAAAAAGGAATGAAATCTTACTTTTATGAAAGATTTGGAACAGGTTTTTAACACTTTTATTTTTAAAGATTTATTTATTTGCTCTTTTTTTAAAGATTTATTTTATTTACTTGAAAGACAGAGTCACAGAGAAAAATAGAGACAGAGGTTGTACATCTGCTGGTTCACTCTCCAGATGGCCACAATGGCTAGAGCTGTGCCGATCCAAAGCCAGGAGCCAGGAGCTTCTTCCAGATCTCCCATGTGGGTACAGGGGCCCAAGCACTTGGGCCATCTTCTATTGCTTTCCCAGGCAATAGCACAGAGCTGGATTGGAAGAGGAGCAGCCAGGACTACAATGGGCACCTATATGGGATGCTGGCGCTTCAGGCCAGGACTTTAACCCACTGTGCTACAGTGCCGGCCCCAGGATTTATTTATTTATGAGACAGAAAGAGCTACAGAGAGAAAGAAGAGACACACAGAGATCTTCCATCTATTGTTTCACTTCCCAGATGGCTACATATCTGAGACTGGGACAGGCTGAAGCTAGCATCCAAAAGATTCTTATGGGTCTCCCACAGGGGTAGCAGGGGCCCAGAGACATGGACCATTTTCCATTATTTTGGAAATATATTTTAAAAATAATTACATAATATTTATTTTAAATAAGTTCACACAATGCCTAGATATAAAATGCATTGTATTCTTCTGTCAGATTATAACTTCCTCACACACACAAACAGCACCTTGCTTATAGCATGGGATTAAGGTAATCACAAGATCTCTGGCATGATTTGCCCACCTTCAGTCTCCAACCTTCAATGCCACTGCAGAGAACTCTTTCTTAAAAGGTAAATCTTATCCAGTCACATACTTCTTTACAATTCCATCAATAGCATTTAGATTAAAATACAAATTCCTGAGTTTGGCATACTAGATCCTCTAATATCTTACTCTTTCTAATCTATCTCCTATTTTCATAGAACTATGTGGCTTGAGCTATGCTGAACCGTATGTACATGGATTGTGTACTTCATTCTGCTGTCCTGAGGTGTGGGACTATATGGCCCACTTTGCACAGTGTGTCCATCTTTTTCTTAGTGAATTGCACTTCATTCTTAAAGACCAGTCTAGACATTACTTTCTTCTAAGAAGCCTTTCCTGACCGGAGACTAGTTAGGGTGACTCTTTTGTACTCTAAGAGCAAAAAGATGTTTGAGTACTTATCATAAGATACCATCAGTTTTGAAGCCTCCAAGAGGATTATTTTCTTGCTCAGTGGCCTCAGCAGATGGCATATGGCAGTAATTAAGGCATGTTAAATAAATCATATAAAGAATCGAGATATCAAGGATTAGAACTGCAAATACACAATAAAAAACTTTCAACTAAACCTTACATGGTAGACTATGAAAAATATCTGAAAGGAAATAAGCTACAGAACTATCTAAATGTTTATGTAAATTATCTTTAAGTTTTTGTTTTTTATTCTTAAGCATAGTTTCCGTAGGTAAAAACAAACATAAGGTGATTTTTTTGAAAATTAATTAAAGATGAAACAAGAGAATAACTACAAATTTTAGTAAATAGAATACAGCGCTTTGATAAAACAGAGGCCATAGAAATTAATGTACAATGCAATCATATTTATGCACATAACATGAAGCAAATTACTTAAATTCACTACTTCTCAGTTAGATGCTATTCTTCTAATCCTAACTTCTATGAAAGTAGCAAACAAGTAGGAAACTAGTTAGAATAGTAAAATATTACAAATATCTACACACATACTATTATGAACTATGATCTTGAGCAAGAAATATTGCTGCCAATTTTGAAAGCATTTCAGATAATGCTTAATTTCCAGAATTAAGTACTATTAAATAGAAAGAGAAAATAAAACATCTATAAGGAGCACAACTATGTGATTCTACCTGAAAATGATCTCATTATAGTTGGATATCTATAAATTTCAAATGGTGAAAATACTAGAAAGGGAATTATAAAAAAGAACACCTCTGGATCTCCAGAGCACTTTTCAATGAGGTGCAGAGTTGACTAGACATAGTAAATAAGGTTAATGCCAAAATTTCACTTTAATAGGTTATTTTCCAAGCAGAAAGGGATTCTGTAAACAGTTAAAAGTGAACACACACACACACACACACACACCTGTTTATAAATTCTATGTAGGGTTGTCATATGGCTAACCCACTGTAGGGGACTATGTAGAACCTGAGATCCGTTGTTGTAGGATGTCCAAACATCAGTCAGTATAGGTCACATCATCTATTTAAACCAATTCTCTGGAGATAAATGTGTTGAAAATAGTGTCTCATCTTTGATAGTGCAGTCCTCTATGAGGACTTTCTTTGTCTAGCTCTCCTGAGAGCAAATCTCTAAATCTTCTGTTAGAATGAAGAATCAGCAATCATGTTGTTGAATAAGGTTGTTGAAAGGAATAAGAGTTTATGCTCCTTAAATCCAAGCACTCACCACAGCCCTCACAAATTTGGATCAAACATTCTAAATTAATTATAGAATTCTGTTTAGCTGTTCCTCCCAACATCCAAAACTATTAACATCTCCTGACTTCTGTTTGTTTCTTTCCTCTTCTCTCTGCTCCAGCACAATATGGCTTCTTAAATGTCCTAATGCTAATCTCTACAGGTATAGGGGAGGTAGCTAGAGGAAATGCACTTATTTATCCCAATTCATTTAACCTAAGGGTATAGTATTTTTATTTTTATGTTTTACAATTGTTATAACTTAAAATATTAATTATATATTTAGTAGTGTTCTACCAAAGCTAATGACATTAAATACAGACTTCTGTTAGAAATTTCCCATTTCTTCTTCCAGCATCAGTAAAATGGTGTCAGGCTTCAAAGATGGAGGCTGGGTAAAGAAGAGGAAAGAAAACAGAAAAAAGAAAGAAAACAGAGTCTTTGAATAATTTGTTCCATATTTATTTATTCTTTCAAAAATATACCTACATCTTATGCTTCCAAATACGTATATTTGGCACGACTTGTTATGATATTATGATTTTTCTATCCATTGCTGGAATCTTTATAATTAAATATGCCATTTAAGAAAACTTGCAAAAAGTATTTTTGTTTTCTTTAGGTTTAAAGATTTATTTATTTGAAAGGCAGAGTTACAGAAGGAGAAGAAGGAGAAGGAGAAGGAAAAGAGAGAGCGAGAGTGCTCCCATCTGCTGATTCACTTCCTAGATGACTGTAACACCCAAGGCTGGGCCAGGCTTAAGCTAAGAGCCAGGAACTTCTGGGTGCCACATGGGTGGCAGGGTCTCATGAACTTGGGTCATCTTCTGCTACTTTCTAGATGCATTGTCAGGGATCTGGATCAGAAGTGGGGCAGCTGAGGCACAAACCAGCATCCATATAGGATGATGGCATTGCAGGTGGTGGCTTAACTAGCTATACCAAATGCCAGATCCTCAATTTTATTTTTAAAAAATAGTTAAATATCCCATTGGTTCTAATGTATGGTAATATTAAGTAGGAACAGCAAAGAATACCTAATGATTTCCAGAATTTACAAGGCTGAGAAAATTTTGATTGATGTAATTAAAAGTTTTTCTATGAGACTTCCAAGAAAACATGAGAAAAACTCCATTTTATTACACACTAATTTTTCCATATTAGGTATGACACTTTCCTGAATTTGATAAATAATGAAATACTTTCTCTGAGATTTTGAGTACGGAAATTAAAACAAATATTATTTCATCATTAAATGTCTTCAATTTAAAAAAGCTGTAATAGTATATAATTATTATCACTTAGTTTGCCAAATAATTAAATCAAAGTGATAAAAGTGTAAATATCTTCAATATTGAATATAACTTATGTATGAGCTCTGAAAGAAATCCTATTTTTTTCAATTTAAAAATATCCTAATATACTATAATTCATTGGGAAATTATTCTGTTGAGTATTCTTACCTAATACTGCCTTAAATGGTAATCCTATGGTCACTGTAAAAAACAAACCATTATCATTATTGATAGAACACAGAAAAAGCCTTTAAAATATCATCACTTAAAACATTATAAGAGCTAAAATATGATATAACATCTTATCTTAAAACCCAATTGAATTAATACGATTCAAAATTTTCAAATATTCAGATATTTCATACTGCCAAGTAAATAACCAAATTAATTGGCATGTTTATGTGGTGCTGGCATCACAGGCAGTGGTTGAACATGTTGAGCCACAATGTCAGCTCCAAACTGCAAATAATTTTCTTTATATTGAACCCTGGAAATGATTAAGAATCTGTTAGTTCTCACTCTGTCTCTCCTTCTCTCTGTCAGCCTCCTTTCAACTAAATAAATCTCTAAGGAAAATGAGATCAGTGCTGTGGTACTGGTGTGGTGAGCTACTACCTCTAAGTCTCAGCTACTCCACTTCTATTCCAGCTCCCTGCTAATGTGCCTGGGGAAGCAGTGGAAAATGACTTAAATACTTTTGCTCCTATCACCCCATGGGTGACCCAGATCATTGAGTTTCTGGCTCCTGCTTTCAGTCTGGCTCAACCTAACTGTTGCAGCCATTTGAGGATGGATGGATGATGGATGATCAGTTTTTCTCTCTCCCTTCCTCCCTTCCCATCATTCTGCTATTCAAATAGATAGAATAAAACTTTTTATTTTTAATTTTATTAGAGAGAGAGAGAGAGAGAGACTCCATCTACTGGTTCATTACCCAAATAGCTTCAATGGACAGAGCTGGGCCTGTCTGAAGCTAGGAGCCAGCAGCTTCTTCTGTGCACAGGGGACCAAGTACATTATTTATAGAAATAAACTAGGCAATAAGCTTTAAAATGCAAACTGACATTAAGAAGTCTAATATGAAATTTATATGTTCATGAAAATACTCTAAATTTTCTTACCATTAACTTTATACTCAATAAAATATTTTGACCTCATATTAAAAATAAATGTATAAATGTTATTATTTTTTGTTTTGTTTTGTTTTCTTTTTTAACTTTTATTTGATGAATATAAATTTCCAAAGTACAGAATATGGATGACAATGGCTTCCCCCCCATAACGTCCCTCCAAACCGCAACCCTCCCCTTATCCAATCCCTCTCCCCTTCCATTCACATCAAGATTCATTTTCGATTCTCTTTATATACAGAAGATCAGTTTAGCATACATTAAGTAAAGATTTCAACAGTTTGCTCCCACACAGAAACATAAAGTGAAAAATACTGTTTGAGTACTAGTTATAGCATTAAATCTCAATGTACAGCACACTAAGGACAAAGATCCTACATGAGGAGTAAGTGCACAGTGACTCCTGTTGTTGACTTAACAAATTGACACTCTTGTTTATGGCCTCAGTAATCACCCTAGGCTCTTGTCATGAGCTGCCAAGGCTATGGAAGCCCCCTGAGTTCACTGACTCTGATCATATTTAGACAAGGCCATGGTCAAAGTGGAAGTTCTCTCCTCCCTTCAGAGAAAGGTACCTCCTTCTTTGATGACCCATTCTTTCCACTGGGATCTCACTCACGGAGATCTTTCATTTAGGTTTTTTTTTCCCCCAGAGTGTCTTAGCTTTCCATGCCTGAAATACTCTCATAGGCATTTCAGCCGGATCCGCATGCCTTAAGGGCTGATTCTGAGGCCAGAGTGCTGTTAGGACATTTGCCATTCTATGGGTCTGCTGTGTATCTCACTTCCCATGTTGGACCATTCTCTCCCTTTTTGATTCTATCAGCTAGTATTTGCAGACACTATTCTTGTTTATGTGATCCCTTTGGTTCTTAGTCCTATCATTATGATCAATTGTGAACAGAAATTGATCAGTGGGACTAGTGAGATGGCATTGGTACATGCCACCTCGATGGGATTGAATTCGAATCCCCTGGTATGTTTCTAACTCTACTGTTTGAGGTAAGTCAGCTTGAGCATGTCCCGAATTGCACATCTCTTTCCTCTCTTATTCCCACTCTTATATTTAACAGCGATCACTTTTTAGTTAAGTTTCAGCACTTAAGAAGAATTGTGTATTGCTGTATTATAAGATCCCTCTAATTCTAAATGCCTGTGACTCTTAAATCATTAGCATTTATTGACTTCTTTTCACCTAAGAAAGCATCATAATTTACACTTACTTGACTTTTATGTATCAATATATGCTTTTGCAAGAGTCATATAATGTATGTAGGGTATATACCTTGCTTCCAGTAAAGTTGCCATGCTCAGTCCTGTAAGCTGTGAACAAGACAGTTTCAGTTCTTCAGCATTACACACAACTGTAAATTCCAGCAGCGTAACAGAAGTATTATCAGTATATACAAAGGAAGATAGAGATTTACAAAATTTTTAGAAAGGCATTAGTATAGTAAATAAATATATTTCTTTCTAAAGTTATAACATTTGAATATTTAGAGCAGGAAAACTAAACAAGTCCTTGCCAATAATAACCTATATTGAGGCCTATATAGAACTCATTTTCCATCTTATGATACTAAAAGAATTGGGGTTATAAGGAAAAAATGAAGTCACACATGCAGAAATTTTAACCAAAACAGAATATAGATAGTGTATTTGTGTCATCTATAATCAAACACATAAGAACATACTATATTCCAGTAAATGATTTCTGAATATTTTTAAGTTTTATTGATGAGGGAATTTCCTTTTCATTGTACAGCAGTTATTCCCCTTTCCATAAAAGTGAAAATGATATTTCTCTTTCTTTTAAGATTTATTCTATTTATTTGAAAGACAGGGACACAGAGAGAGGTAGAGACAGAGAGAGAGGTCTTCCATCCGTTGGCTCACTCCCCAGATGACCACAATGGCCAGAGCTGTGCCAATCCAAAGCCAGGAGACAGGAGCCTCCTACGGGTCTCCCATGTGGGTACAGGGGCCTAAGGACTTGGACCATCCTCCACTGCCATCTCAGGCCACAGCAGAGAGCTGGATCAGAAGAAGAGAAGCTGGGACTAGAACCTATGCCTATATGGGATGTCGGCGCTCCAGGCCAGGGTGTCAACCCATTGAGCCACAGCGCCAACCCTCCAAAATGATGTTTCTTTAAATTAAAAGAAATGGATGAAGTAATTCTGTAAAATATGTGAATTTTAATTGATCCATCAGAATTTATTGATATACAGACACACAGAAAATAAGTGCTTTTACATCTTATCATACAGATCATGATAGTACAGCACCTGATATACTGTGCAGAAGATTCTACAGTTACTTACAGTCCCAGTAACTTTACATATGGAATAATCTGCTTGTTTAGAGAATTTCCCAGAATCTTTTACCTACACAGCATTTAACATTAGCTTCTTGAACCCCTCCACTTTTCGTCTTACTTACTCTGAGTCCCAATCAATACAGGAAAATGGCTGTGGAATCACTCTTTTGCTGAGTAATGGGAAGATGAAGAAATTAATGAGGAAAGAGAATTGTACAGCAAAGACCAAGACAAACCACAGGAGGTCAGGAAAGTCATCTGACCAAGTGAACTACATGCTCTGTCTTTTAATGCTTTTCTTTTCTTGCTTAAAAAGAGATCAGGGCTATTGCTATCTTTGATAACTAAGGAGAAGATAACCACAATGCTCAAGAAAAGTGAGTCAATAAGACACCAGAGCTAAGAAAAAATCCCAGAAAATAAAAAATAGAAAAAATCACCATGCACTCCCTTCACAGTTCCTGAAATAACAATGAAATAGAGCAAATATAAAATTAGAATATAAGGCCGGCACTGCGGCTCAATAGGCTAATTCTCCACCTGTGGTGCCAGCACACGGGGATCTAGTCCCGGTCCAGGAGCTGGATTTCTGTCCTGCTTGCACCTCTTCCAGTCCAGTTCTCTGCTGTGGCCCGGGAGTGCAGTGGAGGATCACCCAAGCCCTTGGGCCCTGCACCTGCATGGGAGACCAGGAGAAGCACCTGGCTCCTGGCTTCGGATCAGTGTGGTGCGCCGGCCGCAGTGCGCTGGCTGCGGCGGCTGTTGGAGGGTGAACCAACGGCAAAAAGGAAGTCCTTTCTGTCTGTCTCTCTCTCTCTCACAATGTCCACTCTGCCTGTAAAACAAACAAAAACAAACAAAAAATTATAATATAAAAAAACCTCATGGCAGTGTAAGGAATTTTAACCTTTTTTTTTCCGTTTTTAAAATATAACATTTATTGCTTTAGATGGTTTGATACAGAACAGCTTTCTTTTCATTCTGAATCTGGAAGTTCTATACAACTGAATACAAAGAGGAACAAAAAGTACCAAAACCAAACTTGTGATTCTCTGTTCATGTGGCATAAACCAGTTTTGTACATAACGTGTAGCAGCAGTTTTTTAAGTTCTCTTTAGAAAAATATGAATTCTACACATTTATTATTGTTTCCTGTTTAATGCATGGGCTGAAATCAATAGGATCAACTTCCTTCTTGAAGAGAGAGGGGAGAGGAAAGAGACGAACGTCTGACGAATCTTTCTGAATGGGCAACCGAGCTGCGTGCGAGACCGCCCTGGGGACTTCGCTCTCACAGCCAGACGCTTCCTCCTGTAGTGATTGACTCTCAGCATCGTGTCCATTAATCAGAGAGAAAAAACAAAAAACAAAAAACAAACAAACAAAAAAAAAAAAACAAAAAAAAACTTGCACCTCAAAAAACTTTTCAGAAGATCCATATATATACACACATATATATATATATATATATATATTTTTTTTTGTAAAAGCCTTGAGAGAAGGAGAGAGAGAATAATCAAACAAAATGTATGGAAACAAATTAGCTGGACATGCAAAGTAAGCTACGATTCACCCAGAGTTTAAACAAATCACAAACTTCACAGTTTAATACTCGGGGAGGGGACGAGAACAACAAACAAGTAATACATCTCTCAACCTCACTAATAAAATGTGGCAAGACCTTACTACGGGGGCGGGGGCACAGATCAAGGCTAAATAAAGCTTTAACTCCATAGCGATTACTGCGGCGGCAGCCCCGGCCCCGCGGCTTGCTGGGAGCGATTCCTGCTACATCTCACCGCAGCCTGGTTAGTCACGGCTCCTCCCCACAGCACTGCGGGTCTGGCGTGGAGAGTCGGAGAGAGAGACAGAACACAAGGAACCCCAAATAACAACGAAAAGAAAAACTGTAGTAACAATAGAGAGAGACCACAAGGGCTGCGGGAACTGGTTTCACATAAACAGACCAAGGGGCCAGCGGCTGTCACCTGCACTTGCCTCCACGGAAAATGGAAGCCCGTTTGGGAACTGGCTCGTGCCTCCCCGTTACAGGTCAAAGCCAGCTCTGCCTCCCTTGTTAGCCTTCTGCACGCCCAGACTATGCTTTCCATCCTCTAAGTGTCTCCACCTCCCTCAGGGCCCCTGCCACCAGACCAACCCGTGAGCAAGGGGGAGAGGGACACGCGTGCTTTCACGTGCATGGACACAAGCACAGGAGGGGCGCCTGGAACCAGGAGGGGCTGGAGGGGGCGGGCAGGAGGCAGCATATATATATAACATAAGTGATTAAAAATATCTAAACAGAGAAGACAGTTAATTTTTTTAGAAATCAGAAGAGAGAAACACTATTTAAAAATTACTGTGGCAACACACAAAAGGGATGGAAAATTGTTACCTCAACTAGCATAGTGACACTGAGAGTATAAAAGGGGGAAATACGACCTACAGAGAAAAGGTGGGTCAGTTTTATTTATTTATTTTTTATTTTTTTGACAGGCAGAGTGGACAGTGAGAGAGAGAGACAGAGAGAAACGTCTTCCTTTGCCGTTGGTCCACCCTCCAATGGCTGCCGAAGCCAGCGCGCTGCAGCTGGCGCACCGTGCTGATCCGAAGGCAGGAGCCAGGAGCTTATCCTGGTCTCCCATGGGGTGCAGGGCCCAAGCACTTGGGCCATCCTCCACTGCACTCCTGGGCCACAGCAGAGAGCTGGCCTGGAAGAGGGGCAACTGGGACAGAATCCGGTGCCCCGACTGGGACTAGAACCCAGTGTGCCGGCACCGCAAGGTGGCGGATTAGCCTATTGAGCCATGGCGCCTGCCAAGGGTCAGTTTTAACAGTTGAAAAAAAGAGATCATAAAGAACAGGAATGAAATTAACTGAAACGATGAGTAGAGAAAAGTTTGGGAGAAAAAAGCATGGTTTGTTGAGATATATTAATGAAAGAATTACACATAAACTCCAGCAAACAATAGGACATGGATAATTAAAACCAGAGTTATATCCAAACTCAGAGCAAGCAAAAACATTCCACTTTCATACGTTCATGCTTAAAATCCCCATAAATGCTACATCATTATCATTCAAGGTTTCATGACATTTCAATACAAATTAACATATTTGCAGTCTAAGATGTGTACTTCTCCTATATTTCTGACATTAGGATGTGCTAGCAAATGGTGGCATGCCATCATTGAAAGGCTTTTGATTTTTTGTATTTGAAACAATAATGGTATATTTTACTATGATGACATCATGAAATCAATAAAACTGCTATCCCTGAAGCATACTAATCTTTTAGTTTAAAAATATTTGCACTTTTCAGTTAATGCCAATTCTGATATTTCTTTTAACCAAGACAAAGGAAGATGATCAGCTACCACAAGAACATGACAAACAAAATCTACCTTTTGAAATCCTAAATAGAATGAAAGCAAGCATCATCATATTATTTTATAACATTAAACCCAGTAAAAAAAGGTCAGAATAATGACAACATAACAGAGATTTATGATTATATTCTAAATGCTGGAATGGCATCTTTGATAAGTAGTAATTACATGAAAATATTTCTACCTCTTAGGCAAAAAACTGAAAAAAAAAAAACACTGAAATGCTGTGGTTCACACTGAAACTATCAAATCATTTTAGTCTGGAAGGCTACTACAGTGACTGATTTGCTTACAATTTCCCATTGTTAGAGGAACACATTTCAAACTAGAATGAAAAGTCAAATATCAGCATACATACATACATGCAGACACACACACACACACACACACACACACAATGTATATTTGGGGGAAGGCTTCAGGCTTTCTGAAAATTCATTATCTAATAGTGCTTTAAAAATTCTTAGATTTTTTTAATTTAAAACCAACATTCCTGGTTTTAAGCGGTGTTAATAGCCTAAAAATATGTTCCTGATCCAAGCTCAAAATAATAACAGAAATAGATAGGAAAATAATACAAACAATAAAAAGCAGAAAAAGGGTAATAGTTTAAGATGAAATAAAAAATGTAGTACAGGAAAGATGGTGGAATAGGAAGGGAGCACACTGATAGTCCGGGTAGAGACAGTTTAATAAAAGTGGAGATACTGCAGATTCAAGGAAGAGTAGGGGAAGAAACAGCAGAAGAAACTCTTCCGGAACGTGTGATTCACAGTGGACCTGCATGGAGAGCGTGGGAGCCCACAGTTCGGGACACCAGTGGCAGACTCAACAGACCAGCGCTGGAATGCGAGGTGAGCCGAACCTCAATAACCCGAGACACTGGCAGGCAAGCCGGGAGAGGAGACTAGAGGGAACGACCCCTGGGGGGGAAAAGTTCACCAGGCTAACTGGAAGAGAGAGAGAGAGAGAAAAAAAAAAGGTGACTGGTACGGACACAGGTTTCTCTCTCTCTGCTCACCTCTCAAGGGCGAGTAAGACAAAGAGCAGGCGCCATCTTGGACTTACGTCATAAGCAGAGCGACCTCAGGTCTGCATCGGCCCTGAGCCTAGCAGAAAAACCTGACTCTGGGTGGGGCGAATTAACAGGAGATTAGGACCTAGTAAATTTGTGGTGCTACTGAACTGAGACTATGAAAAAAGAGACGGTGGGGGAGAGAACCCACAGAATTCACATGAGTACTCTCCAGAGATGCTACAATTCCGTAACTTTGGCAACCCAGTGGGAGACTGAAAGAGAATCTGAGCCCACCCTGAGGGCAGAACAGATTCCCTGTGTGGTCCTCGGGAAAGAGCTTCCAATCTCTGGCTCCTGTGGGTATATCATTAGCCTGCTAACTACCTCCAACTTTGTTCAGCTGTGCGGAATTACTTCCCTTTTGAATCAAAAAAAGAAAGAGAGAGAGAGAGAGATCTACCATGCCTAACCTGGGAGTATCACCTTTGGCACACCAAACAGAGCTCTCAGGCCACAACCATCTCAAGCCTCTAAGGCTCCATCAAAAACAGACAGTCCACTTAATCTAGAGTCTTAGTATAACAAGAAAAAGCACCACAGTGAAGAAACCAAATATCTCCAATATGCCAAATAACAAACGCAAAAACCGAGGTAATAAAAACAAGGAAGTCACCATGACGCCCCCAAATGAAAAAGACACCCCAATTCAAGATTATGAAGATGATGACATAGAAGAAATGCAAGAAGCAGATCTCAAAAAATTGATAAGAACATTAAGAAGTTCTCAAAAACAAATTCTTGAACTACAGAAATCCTTAATGGACAAGATAGAAAATCTCTCTTGTGGCCGGCGCCGCGGCTCACTAGGCTAATCCTCCGCCTAGCGGCGCCGGCACACCGGGTTCTAGTCCCGGTCGGGGAGCCGGATTCTGTCCCGGTTGCCCCTCTTCCAGGCCAGCTCTCTGCTGTGGCCAGGGAGTGCAGTGGAGGATGGCCCAAGTGCTTGGGCCCTGCACCCCATGGGAGACCAGGAAAAGCACCTGGCTCCTGGCTCCTGCCATCGGATCAGCGCGGTGCGCCGGCAGCAGCGCGCCGGCCGCGGCGGCCATTGGAGGGTGAACCAACGGCAAAAGGAAGACCTTTCTCTCTGTCTCTCTCTCTCACTGTCCACTCTGCCTGTCAAAAAAAAAAATAAAAAAATTAAAAAAAAAAAAAAAAAGAAAATCTCTCTAGTGAAAATGAAATATTAAGGAGGAATCAAAATGAAATGAAACAACTAGTACAACAGAAAACTGTGATAGTGACTGAAGTGAAGAATTCAATAGATCAAATGAAAAACACAATAGAGAGCCTTACAAACAGAATGGGTGAAGCAGAAGAGAGAATATCGGACTTAGAAGAGAGAACAGGAAAGGATACAGTCAGACCAAGGAAAAGAAGAGGAAATTAGGAATCTAAAACATATTGTCGGGAATCTTCAGGATACTATTAAAAAACCCAACATTCGGGTTCTAGGAGTTCCTGAAGGCATGGAGAGGGAGAAAGGATTAGAAGGCCTTTTTAGTGAGATACTAGCAGAAAATTTCCCAGGTTTGGAGAAGGACAGTGACATCCTAGTACAGGAAGCTCATAGAACCCCCAATAAACATGACCAAAAGAGATCCTCACCACGAAAAGTGGCAATTAAACTTACCACAGTGAAACATAAAGAAAAGATCCTAAAATGTGCAAGAGAGAAACATCAGATTACTCTCAGAGGATCTCCAATCAGACTCACAGCAGACTTCTCATCAGAAACACTACAGGCTAGGAGGGAATGGCAAGACATAGCACAGGTGCTAAGAGAGAAAAATTGCCAGCCCAGAATATTATATCCTGCTAAGCTCTCATTTGTGAATGAAGGTGAAATAAAGACCTTTCATAGCAAATGGAAATTGAAAGAGTTTGCCGCCACTCATCCAGCCCTGCAAAAGATACTTAAAGATGTGCTACACTCAGAAACACAGAAACACGGCCATCAATATGAAAGAAGGGAAAGGAAGAAAAACCACCAGTAAAAGAGAATGGGAAGCTCAAAGCATCTACTAGAAAATATCTCCGGGAAAATGGCAGGGCAAAGTCACTATGTATCAATAGTCACATTGAACATTAAATGGTCTTAACTCTTCAGTTAAAAAACACCAATTGGCTGATAGGCTCAAGGAACACAACCCAACTATTTGTTGCCTACAAGAAACACATCTCTCTAACAAAGATGCATGCAGACTGAAAGTGAAAGGTTGGAAAAAGATATTCCATGCCAACAGAAACCAAAAAAAAGCAGGTGTAGCCATATTAATATCAGACAAAATAAACTTTAATACAAAAACTGTTAAGAGAGACAAAGAGGGGCACTATATAATGATTAAGGGTTCAATTCAACAGGAAAATGTAACTATTATAAATGCATATGGACCTAATTACAGGACTCCGGTCTATTTAAAAGATATGTTAAGGGACTTAAAGGGAGACTTAGATTCCAATACAATAGTACTGGGGGACTTCAATACTCCACTCTCAGAAATAGACAGATCATCCGGACAGAAGATCAACAAGGAAACAGCAGATTTAATTGACACTATTGCCCAAATGGATCTAACAGATATCTACAGAACTTTCAATCCTACATCTAAAGATTTTACATTCTTCTCAGCAGTGCATGGAACCTTCTCTAGGATTGATCACATACGAGGCCATAAAGCAAGTCTCAGCAAATTTAAAAGAATTAGATTCATGCCATGCAGCTTCTCAGACCATAAAGGAATGAAGTGGGAAATTAGCAACTCAGAAAACCCCAGGGAGTATGCAAACACATGGAGACTGAACAACATGCTCCTGAATGAACACTGGGTCATTCAAGAAATCAAAAGAGAAATCAAAAACCTTCTGGAAGTAAATGAGGATAACAACACAACATATCAAAACTTATGGGATACAGCAAAAGCAGTATTGAGAGGCAAGTTTATAGCCGTAGGTGCCTATATCAAGAAATTGGAAAGGTACCAAATAAATGAGCTTTCAGCGCATCTCAAGGACCTAGAAAAACTGCAGCAAACCAAACCCAAATCTAGTAGAAGAAGAGAAATAATTAAAATCAGAGAAGAAATTAACATGATTGAATCCAAAAAAAAATTACAAAAAATCAGCCAAACGAGGAGCTGGTTTTTTGAAAAAATAAACAAAATTGACACCCCATTGGCCCAACTAACTAAACAAAGAAAAGACCCAAATCAATAAAATCAGAGATGAAAAAGGAAACGTAACAACAGACACCACAGAAATAAAAAGAATCATCAGAAATTACTACAAGGACTTGTATGCCAGCAAACAGGGAAACCTATCAGAAATGGATAGATTCCTGGACACATGCAATCTACCAAAATTGAACCATGAAGACAGAGAAAACCTAAATAGACCCATAACTGAAACAGAAATTGAAACAGTAATAAAGGCCCTCCCAACAAAGAAAAGCCCAGGACCAGATGGATTCACTGCTGAATTCTACCAGACATTTAAAGAAGAACTAATCCCATTTCTTCTCAAACTATTCAGAACAATCGAAAAAGAGGGAATCCTCCCAAATTCTTTCTATGAAGCCAGCATCACCTTAATCCCTAAGCCAGAGAAAGATGCAGCACTGAAAGAAAATTATAGACCAATATCCCTGATGAACATAGACGCAAAAATCCTCAATAAAATTCTGGCTAATAGAATACAACAACACATCAGGAAAATCATCCACCCAGACCAAGTGGGATTATTTATCTCTGGTATGCAGGGATGGTTCAACATTTCAAATCAATCAATGTGATTCACCACATTAACAGATTGCAGAAGAAAAACCATATGATTTTCTCAATAGATGCAGAGAAAGCATTCGATAAAATTCAACACCCTTTCATAATGAAAACTCTAAGCAAATTGGTATAGAAGGAACATTCCTCAATATAATCAAAGCAATTTATGAAAAACCCACGGCCAGCATCCTATTGAATGGGGAAGAGTTGGAAGCATTTCCACTGAGATCTGGCACCAGACAGGGATGCCCACTCTCACCATTGCTATTTAACATAGTTGTGGAAGTTTTAGCCAGAGCCATCAGACAAGAAAAAGAAATTAAAGGAATACAAATTGAGAAGGAAGAAGTCAAACTATCCCTCTTTGCAGATGATATGATTCTTTACTTAGAGGATCCTAAGAACTCTACCAAGAGACTATGGGAACTCATAGAGGAGTTTGGCAAAGTGGCAGGATATAAAATCAATGCACAAAAATCAACAGCCTTTGTATACACAAGCAATGCCATGGCTGAGAAAGAACTGCTAAGATCAATCCCATTCACAATAGCTACAAAAACAATCAAATACCTTGGAATAAACTTAACCAAGGACGTTAAAGATCTCTACGATGAGAATTACAAAATCTTAAAGAAAGAAATAGAAGAGGATACCAAGAAATGGAAAAATATTCCATGCTCATGGATTGGAAGAATCAACATCATCAAAATGTCCATTCTCCCAAAAGCAATTTATAGATTCAATGCAATTCCAGTCAGGATACCAAAGACCTTCTTCTCAGATCTAGAAAAAATGATGCTGAAATTCATATGGAGGCACAAGAGACCTCGAATTGCTAAAGCAATCTTGTACAACAAAAACAAAGCCAGAGGCATCACAATACCAGATTCAGGACATACTAAAGGGCAGTTGTAATCAAAACAGCATGGTTCTGGCACAGAAACAGATGGATAGACCAATGGAACAGAATAGAAACACCAGCAACCAACCCAAACTTCTACAACAAACTTACATTTGATCAAGGATCTAAAACCAATTCCTGGAGCAAGGACAGTCTATTCAATAAATGGTGCTGGGAAAATTGGATTTCCACGTGCAGAAGCATGAAGCAAGACCCCTACCTTACACCTTACACAAAAATCCACTCAACATGGATTAAAGACCTAAATCTACGACCTGACACCATCAAGTTATTAGAGAACATTGGAGAAACCCTTCAAGATATTGGCACAGGCAAAGAGTTTCTAGAAAAGACCCGGGAGGCACAGGCAATCAAAGCCAAAATCAACTATTGGGATTGCATCAAATTGAGAAGTTTCTGTACTTCAAAAGAAACAGTCAGGAGAGTGAAGAGACAACCGACAGAATGGGAAAAAATATTTGCAAACTATGCAAAGATAAAGGGTTAATAACCAGAATCTACAAAGAGATCAAGAAACTCCACAACAACAAAACAAACAACCCACTTAAGGGATGGGCTAAGGACCTCAATAGACATTTTTCAAAAGAGGAAATCCAAATGGCCAACAGGCACATGAAAAAATGTTCAAGATCACTAGCAATCAGGGAAATGCAAATCAAAACCACAATGAGGTTTCACCTCACCCCGGTTAGAATGGCTCACATACAGAAATCTACCAACAACAGATGCTGGAGAGGATGTGGGGAAAAAGGGACACTAACCCACTGTTGGTGGGAATGCAAACTGTCAAGCCACTATGGAAGTCAGTCTGGAGATTCCTCAGAAACCTGAAGATAACCCTACCATTCGACCCAGCCATCCCACTCCTGGGAATTTACCCAAAGGAATTTAAATTGGCAAACAAAAAAGCGGTCTGCACCCTAATGTTTATTGCAGCACAATTCACAATAGCCAAGACCTGGAACCAACCTAAATGCCCATCAACGGTAGACTGGATAAAGAAATTATGGGATATGTACTCTTTAGAATACTATACCGCAGTAAGAAACAACGAAATCCAGTCATTTGCAACAAATTGGAGGAATCTGGAACTCATCATGCTGAGTGAAATAAGCCAGTCCCAAAGGGACAAATACCATATGTTCTCCCTGATCGGTGACAACTGACTGAACACCAAAAAGGAAACCTGTTGAAGTGAAATGGACGCTATGAGAAACAGTGACTTGATCAGCATAGCCCTGACTGTTAATGAACAACTTAATACATTATCCCTCTCAGTATTTTTTGTCTGTTCTACTTAATATGACTGGTTTAATTCTGTAATTAATACACAGTTATTCTTATGTGTTGAAATTTAACTGAAATGTGATCCCTGTTAAACAGAAGAGTGGGAATAAGAGAGGGAAGAGATGTACAATTTGGGACATGCTCAAGCTGACTTGCCCCAAATGGTAGAGTTAGAAACATACCAGGGGACTCCAATTCAATCCCATCAAGGTGGCATGTGCCAATGCCATCTCACTGTTCCAAGTGATCAATTTCATTTCACAATTGATCATAATGAAAGGACTAAGAGTTAAAGGGATCACATAAACAAGTCTAGTACCTGCTAATACTAACCAATAGAATAAATAAAGGGGAGAGTGATCCAACATGAGAAGCGAGATACACAGCAGACTCATAGAATGGCAGATGTCCCAAACAGCACTCTGGCCTCAGAATCAGCCCTAAAGGCATTCCGATCTGGCTGAAAAGTCCATGAGAGTATTTCAGGCATGGAAAGCCAAGACACTCTGGCAAAAAAAAAAAAAAAAAAAAACCTAAATGAAAGATCTCTGTGAGTGAGATCCCAGTGGAAAAAACAGGTCTTCAAAGAAGGAGGTACCTTTCTCTGAAGGGAGGAGAGAACCTCCACTTTGACTATGACCTTGTCTAAACAAGATAAGAGTCGGAGAACTCAGAGGGCTTCCATAGCCTTGGAAACTCATGACTGGAGCATAGGGAGATTACTGATGCCATAGACAGGAGTGTCAATTTGTAAAGTCAACAACAGGAGTCACTGTGCACTTACTCCTCATGTAGGATCTCTGTCCTTAATGTGCTGTACACTGAGATTTAATGCTATAACGAGTACTCAAACAGTATATTTCACTTTGTGTTTCTATGGGGGTGCAAACTGTTGAAATCTTTACTTAATGTATACTAAACTGATCTTCTGTAAAATAAAAAAAAAAGAAAAGAAATTAGGAATTCCCAACTTGTCTCTCACTGGGATTAAACATGACAATAGGTCTGATCTGATTTCATCATCATTTAAAAAATCATCTATTATTTTTCACTTTATGTTTCTGTGTGGGAGCAAACTGTTGAAATCTTTACTTAATGTATGCTAAACTGATCTGTATATAAAGAGAATCGAAAATGAATCTTGATGTGAATGGAAGGGGAGAGGGAGTGGGAAAGGGGAGGGTTGTGGGTGGGAGGGACGTTATGCGGGGGAAGCCATGGTAATCCATAAGCTGTACTTTGGAAATTTATATTCATTAAATAAAAAATAATAAAAAAAACCCTTCCCCACCCAAAAAAAAAAGCAAAGAAGACACAAATAGGAAACAATTTTAAAGGACACAGACAGACTAGAAAATGCATACCCATACGAGAAATGAAACAAGGAAGGACTAATCTATGTAATATCTTCAAGTGTTATTTAAAAAAATATACAGTAGTACATAATTCCTATCAGTTTGTTTGACAAAGATTTTAAACGAAGTTTGAGAAAACATTGTATTTTCATCAAAATATATACAGGCATTTCTTTTTGGTGATTTTAGCTCCCACATATGAAGGAGAACCTGTGGTATTAGTCTTTCTGTGTATGTCCAGCATGTTTTTATTTTTGTTTTTGCTTTTTTGCTCAAGTTTACTTTGCTATTTTGGGTATTTTAATACATATTTTTGGATTGTTTTTCTACTTCTATAAAGAATGTCATTGGTATATTGACAGAGATTGCACGGAATGCATACTTAAGATGCTATAGATTCTTAATGACAATAAATCTTACAATCCATGAGCAAGAAATATCTTCACATTTTTATGTCCTTGATGATTTCTTTCATCAATATTTTATAAATTTTATTGTAGAGATCTTTCATTTCTTTGGTTAAATTTATTCCTAAATATTGGATTGTGTTTGTGATATTGTGAATGGGATTTCAAACCTGATGTCTCTTTCAGTGAGATCATTGTTGGTACATAAAAATCCTACTGTTTTGGTTTGCTCCCTTTGTAACTGTGATTTCACTGAACTGATTTATAAATTCTAACAGCTTTTTGCTGTAGTGCTTGGTTTTCATCCAGGTACAACATCATGAAATTTGCAAATGTTAATTTTAAAAGTTTATTTATTTGAAAGGCAATTACAGAGAGGGCAAGGCATAGAAAGAGAAATATTCCATCTATTTGTTCACTCCCCAAATGGCTGCAACAACCAGGCCTGGGTCAGTCTGAAGCCAGGAGCTAGAGATTTATCCAAGTCTCCCACATGGGTGCAGGGGCCCAAGCACTTGGTCCGTCCTCTGCTGCTTTCCCAGGTGCATCAGTAGAGAGGTGGATCATGAGTGGAGTATCCAAGAATCCAACTGGTGACCATATGGGATGCTCATGCTGCAGGCGGTGGCTTTACCCACGATGCCACAGAGCTGGTCCCAAATATGGTGATTTTGAATTACTACTTTCCAATTTTAATTACCTTATTTATTTTCCCTCCAAAATGTTCTTGCTAGTACTTCCAACAGTATACTGAATAAGACTGGTGAAAAATGGACATTTTTCTCTTATTCCATATTTGAAAAGAAGTGATTTCTGCTTTATATTTTTCAGTATAAAAGTAGCTGTTGGTCTGTCTCATAAAGGCTTTATAATTTTGAGATGTGTTCTTTTTATTCTAATTTGTAGAGGTTTTTTTTATTATAGAGATATTCGATTTTATCAACTGTTTTCTGTGTCTCTTAAAATGCTCACATGATTTTTCCCTCATTCTGTTGATGTGATTTATAAGGTTTTTGATTTCCAAATGTTGAATCACCCTTGCATCTTTAGATGAAATCAAACTTACTGTTATGTATAATCACTGGTGTAGCTTTGGATTTGGTTTACTAATGTTTTGTTGAAAACTTCTGCATTTATGTTCATTAAGCATACTGGTCTGTAGTTTTATTTTTTGTGCTGTGTCTTTGGTATTGGTATTGGTAATGCCAGCTTTCTGAAAAGTATTTTATAGTTTTCTTTTTAAAAAATATTTATTTACTTGAAAGGAAGTTACACAGAGGTAGGGGAGGGGTAAGAGAAATAGCAAAAGCAAGAGTGAGCAAGAAAGAGTCTTTCATCCATTGGTTTACTTCCCAAATGGCTGCAATGGCCAGGGCTGAGCCAATCCTAAGACAGGAGCCAGGAGCTTCTTCTGGGTTTTCCTCATGGGTGCAGGGGTCCAAGGACTTGGGTCATCTTTTACTGCTTTCCAAAGCCATTAGCAGAGAGCTGGATCTGAAGTGGAGCTGCCAGGCTTCAAATTTTCAAAGTAGCACCCACGTGGGATGCTGGCATTCAGGCCAGGGCTTTACCTGCTTCTGCCACAGTGCTGGCCCCTTACAGTTTTGTATACTCTAAAATATTTTGCAATAATTTGAAGAGTATTTGAGTTATTCCTTTTTAAATGTTTTATAGAATTTAGGGTTTTCTTTGTTGGGAAACTTTTATTAATTACTACTTCAGTAGTATTTCTTCCTATGGCCTATTTATATTTTCTATATCTTCCTTGTTTAATCTTAATATGTTACACATATTCAGGAATTTACTTGAGGCTTTTAATTTGTTAACACACAGTTCATAGCAGCTTTTTATGACCCATCATATTCTGTAGTATCAACTGTAACATCTACTTTTCTTCTCAAATTTTATTTATTGAGGTTTTTTTCTTCTTTCTTTTGTTACTCTGGATAAAGGCTTTTCTATTTTGTTTATCTTCTTAAAGAACCAGCTATTTGTTTTATATCTCTAATATTCTTTTAGTTTCAATTTCATTTATGACTGTTCTTATATTTATTTTTTCTTGTGCCCTGCTAATTTTTGCCTATGGCTTGTTTTTCTTTTTCTGTGTTTTGTTTTAAAGATTTATATATTTTTTTGAAAGTCAGAGTTTTTTGGTTTTTTTTTTTGAAAGTCAGAGAGAAGAGGCAGAGAGAGAGGTCTTCCATTCACTGGTTCACTCCCCAATTGGCCATAACGACCAGTGCTGTGCCGATCTGACGCCAGGAGCTTCTTCCAGGTCTCCCACACAGGTGCAGGTTCCCAAGGACTTGGGCCATATTCCACTGCTTTCCCAGGCCATAGCAAAGAGCTGGATAGAGGCCGGCACCATGGCTCACTTGGCTCATCCTCCACCTGTGGCGCTGGCACCTCAGGTTCTAGTCCTGGTTGGGGCACCGGGTACTAGTCCCAGTTGCTCCTCTTCTAGTCCATCTCTCTGCTGTGGCTCGGGAGGGTAATGGAGAATGACCCAAGTGCTTGGGTCCCTGCACCCACATGGGAGACTGGGAGGAAGCATCTGGCTCCTGGCTTCAGATTGGCACAGTGCCAGTTGTGGCAGCCAATAGGGGAGTGAACCAACAGAAGGAAGACCCTTCTGTCTCTCTCTTTCACTGTCTATAACTGTCTCTATCTCTCTCTCTCTCTCTCTTACTGTCTAACTCTGCCTGTCCAAAAAGAAAAAAAAAAAAAAGAAGAAGAAGAAGAGCTGGATAGAAAGTGGAGCAGCCGGGTCTCCAACCGGTGCCCATATGGGATGCCAGCACTTCAGGCCAGGGTGTTAAACCACTGCACTGTGGGGAGCAATTCGGACTATACTGTTACTGGAATTAAGATTTATTCTGTGCATCTGCTCTCCCACAATATGGCGCTGGGAGAGAAGTAGGCGGCTTCTACCCAGCTGCCTCTCACCAACTTGACAGGCTGCGGGAGCTGCTCCTGATTGGAGGAGAGCGGCGTGCTCGGCGTGTGGGCAGCCGAGTTGGGATTGGTGGAGAGGACTATATGGGAGGAGAGAGACGGCATGGTGGTGTGGGTTGGTTGGAGAGTGCGTTGGAGAGTTCGCGGGGAAGTTCGTTACTTCGTTCTTTCTCATTTCTCTCTACTCATTCTTGCTTTGGGAGTTTGCTGTTTACTTATTCTTACTTTACTATAGAAAGGACTTGTAAAAAAAGGGAACAACAAGCGCCCGGTCCGGTGCGGCTCCTCCACGTGCGGAGGAGCAGCAAGTGGTGCCGTGACTCGGATAGGAAACCTAGGAGGGAAAGACCGGGAAGAAGTGGGAAATTACTGGAGAGAGAGACTAGCAAAGAGCCTAGGGGAAGGCCGGACGGAAAGAGTGCCGGTGAAAAGCTAGTCAGAACCTAGGAAAAAAGCCGCGGGGGAAGAAAATTAGAAGCTAGGAAGGAGGTATTAACTGGGAACGTCTGGGAGACTCGGTCTTCCATTACGCTCACTGCTCCAACATGTCACAGACGGTACAGACAATGGAGTTCTTTGGCTACTCTTTGCCCACTGGCTACCTCTTCCTCCTCCTGGGCACCATCCTCTGTTTCTCCCTAAAGATCATCTATGGGCTAAATATGGTTTCTCTCTCTCTCTCTTCCTACTCCCCACCTCGTCGCAGCTTTTCCTCTAAGCAAGGGAAACGAGGGGGGAGGAAAATTCATGCATTCGTAAGAGCAATCGTAGAGACGTCCCCCTGGTTTCCACAGCAGTGGAGGCAGGTGGGACGGAAAATGCGCGAGGCTGGGGAACCGATAGAAGTGCTGAAGCTGTGGCAACTCGTTGATCAGGTGCTTCAGAACCCCACGGAAGGGATCGAGTTGTTGCTTAATGAGGGGAGTGAAATGCAGGAAGAATTATGGCAGGACAGCCAGGCGAGCAACTATTGTAACGAACAAGTGAGAAGAAAATCAAAGAAGGATTTAGAGAGCCAGGAAGCTTATGGGGGGGAGAAGGAAGCTGAGGAGGGAACCTCGCCCCTGAGAGAGATGCCTGGCCATACAAGGTTGGCAAATTCAACCATAAAGGATGAATCACCACCCCGGTATCGCCCATTGGTACTACCAAAGTTTCCTCCTGTAAAGAAAAGCCCCTTTTTTCCCCATGAGATTGAAGAAGAGTGGGAGGAAGAAGGAGTGATGGAGGGAGTAGGTATGCAGGAGGAGCTAGAAAGGCCAAGAACCGAAAACAAGCAAAGGGGAGCTGTTTATAGAAAACCTGCTTGGGAGCAGTACCAGGAACCAGGCCAGGTGTTTCCTGTAATTCAGGATCCACAGGGAAACAGGGGATGGACGCCTCTTGACCATAAATTACTTAAAGAGTTGCAGCAATCAGTACAATTGTATGGGCCCCATGCAAGTTACACTCAGGCAATCCTTGATAACATCGGGCAGCAAGGCCTAATACCTGAGGATTGGAGAAACTTAGTAAAGGCGGTGTTAGGCGGGGGTGACTTCCTCTTGTGGCTAGCTGCCTATAAAGAATTTGCGCGAGAATATTCAAAGCAGAACTATCAAACAGGGAATCAAGCATGGGATGAGGAAATGTTAAATGGAGAAGGGCGATTTGCCTGTCCCGATGAGCAGGCCCGATTACCAACAGCTGTCCTCTTACAGGTGAGAGAGATAGCAAGAAGAGCCTGGAAGGTGATACCCAGAAAAGGAGAAGTAAGACACAGCCTAACTAAGATAGTACAGGGCCCTACCGAACCTTACGCTGATTTCGTGAACCGATTAATGGAAGCAGCAGGAAACATTTTCGAAACCGTGGAAGAAGCAATGCCCTTAGTCAAAAGATTGGCGTATGAACAGGCCAATAAAACATGTCGGGAAGCTCTTAGACCATGGCAGCATAAGGACATCCCTACCTTTTTGAAAATCTGTAGGGATGTCATGGATGATGTAGTTTCTGGATCACATGCTGCAGTAGCAGTAACCCGACAATTTAGACAGAACATGAGGGGACGTATATGCTTTAGATGTGGTCGAGAAGGGCATCTAATGAGGGAATGTAGGGCCAGATTTCCAGCCCGAGATCGGCAGGGCATAGAGAACTCGAGAAGACCAGGCCTTTGCCCACGCTGTAGAAGAGGAAATCATTGGGTCAGTGAATGTTACTTTAAAATAAACAGCGCAGGCAATCCCCAGAGGATGCCAAATGAGCCGGGCCCCATAAGAAGATCAGGTGTATATGGTCAACAGCAAAAAAACGGAATGTGGGCCCCTGCACCCCGGGGCCAAAACAATCGGTGGGTGCCACGGTCCCAAAACCAAATATTTACCGCGCAGAGTTACGAGCCACCGAATATTCGGTACTGACACCTCAAATGGGGCCACAAGCCATAGAGGTGAGGGCAGAAGCAATTTCAGCGGAGCATAACGGACTTGGAATAATCATAGGAAAAGAAACAAATGCTTTGAGAGGCCTAATGGTCATCACCGGAGTCATTCAGTTACCTTTTGATAAGTTAAAAGTGCTAATACAATCTACAAAGGGTATTATTCAAATCAAACCAGAAGAACCTGTGGCTCAAATACTAATCATGATTGGAGCGCAGGACGTTCATGGACCCCAAGGGGAGAAATTTGCAGCCTTGTCCCTATCTCTAGCAGATCGACCTCTGTGGACCTTAACCATTAGAGGAAAGTCGATTCAGGGCCTGCTAGACACAGGTGCGGATGTAAGTATAATTTCGGAAAATGATTGGCCGAAGTCATGGCCCCTTCAGCCAGGAGATAATACTTTAGTAGGCCTAGGTGCGGCCATGACACCATCAAGGAGTGCTCAGGTGCTTCATTGGCAGGATCAAGAAGGGAACAAGGGAAATGTGCAACCTTATGTTAGTGCACTCCCCATCACATTATGGGGAAGAGACATTTTAGAACAATTGGGACTGACGTTAACAAATGAGGATCAATTGGAGAGTTCTACAGGACGGCGTATTATGTATAAAAAGGGATATCAGGAGAGAGGATTAGGCTCCAGAGAAGGCAGAAGGGACCTAGCCCAGCCCATAGGCGATTTTAAAAGACAGGACACGGGTTTTTCGTGGGGGCCACTGAGATGCAGCCGCTGCCATTGTCATGGCTGGACAACAAGCCAAAGTGGATACCACAGTGGCCCCTTACCCAGGAAAAGTTGGCTGCGGTAAATGATATAGTATCACAACAATTAGAGGCAGGCCATTTGCAACCATCAACCTCCCCATGGAATACGCCAATATTCGTGATAAAGAAAAAATCAGGGAAATACCGGTTGTTGCATGATTTACGGGCTGTTAATCAGCAGATGCAACCCATGGGGGCATTGCAACCCGGACTCCCGGTTCCTACTATGATCCCAAAGCATTGGCCACTAATAGTACTCGATCTGAAGGACTGCTTTTTTAGCATACCTCTACATGAACAAGACACTCAGAGGTTTGCTTTCACCGTACCTTCCATTAATCATCAAGGTCCCGACAAAAGATATGAATGGAAGGTGCTTCCCCAAGGAATGACTAACAGTCCTGCCATATGCCAGCTATATGTTGACCAGGCAGTAGAGCCGGTTCGACAACAGTGCCCAAAAGTACAAATTTTACACTACATGGATGACTTGTTAATAACGGCTGAAAGTGAAAGTCACCTAATGGAAGCATATAAGCTGCTGCTATTATATTTGGAAAAAGTTGGGTTACAAGTAGCGCCAGAGAAGATACAAAAAGGGGAAGTAGTACAGTACTTAGGACTTAAAGTAACTTCTGAAAAGGTAACCCCATTAGAATTTGAAATTGCAATAGATGGGTTACAGACCCTTAATGACTTCCAAAAATTATGTGGCAATTTAAATTGGTTGAGGCCCTATTGTAAATTAACTACCGAAGATATGATGCCATTATTCAATATTTTAGAAGGAGATGCCCAGCTTGATTCCCCTCGTAGACTGACAATAGAAGCCCGCTTGGCGTTACAGAAAATTGAAAAACAAATTAAAGCAATGCAGATGGAAAGATGTGATCCACAACAAGCCCTAGAAATATTAATTTTTATGGAACAGCTGTATCCCTTCGCAGTCATTTGGCAAGGAGGACCCTTGTTGTTTGTATACCCACATTCACATGCACCGCGTGTACTATACACCCAAGGCATTGCGGTGGCCGATTTAATATTAACAGCAATAAAAAAGGCGACAGAAATGGCGGGGAAGACTCCAAAGCGATGTGTAGTTCCCTTTGCTCAAGAGGCAGTAGAAGCCTTTACAAGGGAATGCTGGCAATGGGCATACATAGTTCTCATTCTACAAATAGAGATTGACAATCACTACCCTCGCCATCCATTTGTTAACTTCTGCACACAGGTTTCAATAAAACGGGTGCAGAAGGTGCGAAGGGATCCAATTCAAGGGGCAGTTACCGTATTTACGGATGGAGCTAAAGGCGGAACAGGAGCAGCTATATTTAACAATCAACGATATTTCGTTTTAACAGCATCCCCTTCTCCACAACATGCAGAATTAGCTATTATCGCAACAGTATTACGCAAAGAGAGTGCACCCATGAATATTTTGTCTGATAGTGCATATGTGGTGAATGCAGTTCAGATGCTCGCTACACAGTGCCTTATTCTTAAATCCTCCTCAGTCTATTCTTATCTAAGTGAAATTCAGGGGTTATTAAATCAAAGAGAGCATGCTATTTACATAGGCCACATAAGAGCTCATTCTAATTTACCTGGCCCACTTACTCGAGGAAACATGATGGCAGATCACTATTCAAGATTCTTGCTTGCATGCACCGCTTTGGAACAAGCTAAAGAATATCACTCTAAATGGCATGTTAACACCCACACTTTAAGTTTTAAATTTAATATTCCCCGCAAGCAAGCAGAAGATATCATTAGATCCTGTGAAAAGTGCGTTGTTACCATAGTTCCAAAGATTCCTGCGGGAGCCAATCCCCGTGGCCTTAAACCAGGACATATCTGGCAGATGGACGTTACACATATCCCCTCTTTTGGGCGACAAAGCTGTGTTCACGTCACTGTAGATACATACTCAGGTGTAATTATGGCCACAGCCATGAATAAAGAAGGAGTACAACAAGTAATCCAACACTGCTTGCAGGCTTTTGCAGCCTGGGGAGTTCCTCATGTGATCAAAACGGATAACGGCCCAGCGTATACATCAAATCGTTTTGCTGCATTTTTGAAAGAATTCGGAATCTCCCATATTACCGGTATTCCATACAATCCACAGGGGCAAGCTGTGGTAGAACGCGCTCACTTATATTTAAAAAATTTAATAATTAAACAAAAAGGGGGAATAGGGGAAATGGCCACATCCAACAAGGATGTCTTGGCCCTAGCTCTTTATACAATTAATTTTTTGAACAAGAAAAAGAACGGTAAAACACCTGCAGAAATGCATACTCAATCAGTTGATAAGGAATCAATACAGTGGGTAATGTGGAAGGATTTACAGGACAACCAATGGAAAGGCCCGTTCCCCTTACTCAGAAGAGTACGAGGCGCCGTTTGTTTTTTTCCACAGGGTGCGGCACAACCAATATGGACCCCTGAGAGAAGAATTCGGTTGATAAACCTGCCAGCAGAAGATCTAGAAGAAGAAAACTCCATTTGAGGAAGAAAACAATGAATAACCAATCCCTGGGATCTTTGGAATACGGGACATTTTTCAACAAACTCTGAAGTAGCACGACAAACAAGAGTCAATAGCATGAAGATCACACTGAACTTTACACAGGCGCGTATCAACGCCAAAAAATAAAAAGAAAGGGGGATCTGTGGGGAGCAATTCGGACTATACTGTTACTGGAATTAAGATTTATTCTGTGCATCTGCTCTCCCACAATATGGCGCTGGGAGAGAAGTAGGCGGCTTCTACCCAGCTGCCTCTCACCAACTTGACAGGCTGCGGGAGCTGCTCCTGATTGGAGGAGAGCGGCGTGCTCGGCGTGTGGGCAGCCGAGTTGGGATTGGTGGAGAGGACTATATGGGAGGAGAGAGACGGCATGGTGGTGTGGGTTGGTTGGAGAGTGCGTTGGAGAGTTCGCGGGGAAGTTCGTTACTTCGTTCTTTCTCATTTCTCTCTACTCATTCTTGCTTTGGGAGTTTGCTGTTTACTTATTCTTACTTTACTATAGAAAGGACTTGTAAAAAAAGGGAACAACAAGCGCCCGGTCCGGTGCGGCTCCTCCGCGTGCGGAGGAGCAGCACTGCACCACAGTGCTGGCCACTTTTTCTGGGTTTTTGAGATGCAGCATTAGACCATTTATTTAAGATCTTTCAAATTTAAATGTAAGCACTTGTCATTATAAAATTTCCTCTTAATACTGCTTTTGCTGTGTTCTATGCTTTGATATGTTGTGTTTTCATATTCATTTGTTTTAAGAAATTTTCTGACCTCTTTTTAATTTTTTAAAATGATGCATTGGTCATCATGTTGTTTAATTTTCATGTACCTGTGAACTTTCCAGTGCCCTTTTTTATTATTATTGATGTCTAGTTAGATTGATTTCAGTCTGAGAAGGTAGGCGCATGGTATGATTTCAATCTTTTGAAGTTTTTGAGACTTGATTTCTTCATTAGTAATCAGTGTCAGCATTGTCTACATGTGCCACAGGTTTCCGTTCTTCAGCCTTTTGTGGATGTTACAGTATGACTTTGAAGTGGCATGAGCTTCCATAGGTTCTTAGTCCCTAGAGTTGTCAGCCATACTGGGGTTTGTGATGTCCGTATCCACATTTCTGGTCATGCTACCCTTTTCTACCAGGCAAATATGAATATTTCTGGAGTTTGTGGCAGCAAAATTTATGGCCTTTTTACTATACTATGTGGATAAGACATTCCCCAGATCCTGATATGTTAGCCTGACTAATACCCAGAAATTTAGCATCATGAGTTCAAGTCCCAAGCTGGGAAATGTTAAGGAGACATTCCCTGAGTCCTACAGGGTGAATACAGTTTATGCTGAGGGTTGTGTATCAGCAGGTCTGGGTCTGGAGCACTGGAATGCTTATAGGCTCCATTCCCTAGGGTCTAGGTGTATTTACATGACTCTCTGAAATACAGTACACAGAGTGACAGCCCTGGAGATACGGGATACAGTGGGGTCCTTATCCAGGTCTCTCAGGTTGACTGCCAATTATTCCAGGGTTGAATTCCAGCCTGAAGCATACAAAGATAGGATTGTATCACTCCCACAGATGAGTGTTATTCCAGGGTTTATAACACAAGCAGCAGCAATCCTAGAGCTTCAGATAGTGGAGAGAACTTTCCTTTGTGCCTACAAGGCATGCAAAAATGATGCACTGTCCTGCCTTCCAGCACCATGTGCCAAGAGTTTCAGAAGAGGCCTCTTTAGTTCTGGTACTCTGGAATTCTGTATGAGATGCTACTGGTTCTCACGGCCATATGAGGCCGTGAGAATTTCTCTATATTGTACAGAGCAAGCAAGTAGAGCTCCAGAGCTCCTGCAGTTGCAGAATTCACAAGGGCTGTCTCTACCATGGAAAATGCCCATGCTGTTTCTGGGGAATTCTGGTAGCAAAGGGGCTGCTTGCTTCATCCAAGGCAGGTGGAGTACAGTAGCTTCTTAAAAGTAGCTTGGGTCTGGCACTTTAGGGACAGACGAAGGCAATGTGGGTTTTGTCTTGGAAGCAAGGAAGTTGCTCAAAACTCAATCATCCCCCACAAATCTGCTTTCACTTGTAGGAAGCCTCCAAAAGGAGACACTGTATTGAATATTTTCCCATTTTGTATTAAAATTAGTATCTTGGCTGGGAAAGAAGGTTTTAAAACATAGTCTTATGTTTATATAATGAGGTAAATAAATTTTTTACTAACCACTTTTTACACAAACTTAAAGTTATCATTAAATTCTAGAATTAATTCCAAAGACTGAAATGACTACCTCCAATGAGATAGCTACAGCCTTATAGCTAATGTGTGCTCTTCCCCTCCCCCTTTTTGTTCAACAAACAGACCCACCAATCATCATTTCACTAGCTGAAAGGCACTAAATAATTTTCTTCATAGTACCACAGGGACCTAATATCTCCAAGTCAAACAGATAATTGGTTCTTGATTTTGACACCAAGAAATGAATCAGTAAGTTATCAGAGGATGACTTCATAATTGCAGAAGGGTTTTAACTTGCTTGCCTTTTTGGGAAATGAAATTATATTTTCCAATAGACATATCTATCACAGTACCTGACAGAGATGATCAATACATCATCATAAATAAAACCAGCAAGCATACCATAGTGATTATTTGCACTTTTAATGCATTTGTTAATCTTTATTGAATAGATTTATTGTCATACAATGAAGATAACTGGGTAAAAGCTCTGTCAATCATATGGAAAAACATAAAGGTCACTTTTTATAAGTAAAACTTTCAAGTTTGCACTTAAAAAGCAAACTAAACAAAAAGCACACTGGCAAGGTGGTTTTCACAGAATGACACACTATATTCAAAACTGAGAAAATGAAACAATATTGATGCCCCATTCTTAAAAATTAGTCAGATTTTTCCCCAAAAAATAAGGTAGACACTCCTAGTGCTGAGTTCTGCTGAAACTTTAAAATATATATTAAAATAAAAATACCAAAAGTAGACAGCTCCACATAAAATGAGAACACATTTCCCTAACAAAATTCAGAAAGAGTCCTGATTTCCCCACCACTGAAATCCTGTAAGTTTCATTGGGCTAATGATGCTTCACTGCCCTACTCTGTTATTAGTGGTCAACAAATGTAGATTCTGAATCTACTTTTTTTCTATCCAATTAAAGAACTACATTGGTGATGAGGCAGAAAATGAACAAATTAAATGCAAATACTTTAATTTTCAGAAATTTTGATTTTTTTCATTATTTTACCTCTCCCCAAATTGAAAGAAATATTTTTGAAATGTTTCTAATAAATTAGTATAGAAAAATTATGTTTGGTACATTAACAGAAGCTATCCATTTTCTCAAAGTATAGGAATTTCAATTATTTTATTATTTGGTTTGTGGTCATTTGTATTATCACAATTGCCATAAAAATGATAACTTCAAAATTAAGCCTACAACTAGAGATAAATAACTATATTTCTATGAATTGTCCATGAGGCAGATGTTATCCAAACATCTCTTATAGATTTCCATTATTCATTATTCCTGAAAAATCACTTCAGAGAAAAAACAATTATTTGTTTCAAATTTGTGACAACATCTTAATACTTCTGATAACTATAATCAATAGCAGGTAGTAAGACTTGTTTTCCGATGTGTTATATTAATGTATTTAAGTAATTAATAATGTATTTTAAGATAATTCTATTAATGTGTAAGTTTAGTGAAGAAATCTTAATAACACCAGAGATTGCTTAAAAGTGAAAAAATATTATAATTTGAATGAAAATGGCTGATATTGAAGGTTCCCTTCCAAAAGAGAAATTCTATAAATCAATAAACTTAAAATTTGCTTTTATTACTAGGCATTTATCTTCATAAAAATATAACATTTAATTTATATCTAATAGTATAGTTCATTTGTATATTATAAGTACTACAGGATTTTTCTTAGCTTATTCTTAAAAAAAAAAAAAAAAAACTACAAGATAACACTTTGGCTCTCCTGAACTGAAAATAATGAAAATGTTGTTCACTATGAACTGCTTAAAAAAAGTACATAGGCTGGCGCCATGACTTACTTGGCTGATCCTCTGCCTGCAGTGCCAGTACCCTGGGTTCTAGTCCCGGTTGGGGCCCCAAGTTCTATTCCCAGTTGCTCCTCTTCCAGTCCAGCTCTCTGCTGCTGCCCAGGAAGGCAGGAGGATGGCCCAAGTGCTTGGGCCCTGCACCCGCATGGGAGACCAGGAGGAAGCACCTGGCTCCTGGCTTTGGATCAGCGCAGCATGCCAGCCATAGCAGCCATTTGGGGGGTGAACCAATGGATGGAAGACCTTTCTCTCTGTCTCTCGAGGTCTAACTCTGCCTGTCAAAAACAAATATAAACATACGACCTTGGGAACATTTTTTGAGGCACAAAATCCCTGACATGGCAACAGAAGTACATAAGGACATTCAACACACACGGGTCCTTTCTAGCATGTCACATGACAACTTGTAAGATTTTCTTGGTAATACTCAGGCAATAATCATGTTCGTGATTCAGAAAATCAGATGAGGTTGCAAGCAATGAAAATAATAGGTGATCCTAGTAGGAAGAAAAGCTTGAAGTCCTTTCCTTCTTTCCTTGAAAGCCCTAAGAAAGGGTGCCTTCTTCCACATGAGGGGCAGAAGCACTAAATCTCAAAACTAGGTGGTGGGAGGAGACCTGGAAATTTAGGGACCTCCTGCAAGCCTGCATGCTCTCTATTAAACATGGTTTATCCCCTCTGAAACTCATGGGCGCAGTTAATCCAGTGATGAGAAATTCAGCAGTGAGAACAGGTGAGGCCCTGCAGGAAGTGATCAGGATAAATCCATTCATGTGTTCATGGATTAACGCCTTATCCCTAGGGGACCGCAACATAGACCACTTTGGATTGGCCCCCTCTGCACCCCTTCTGTCTGTCCGCTGGTCTCTGTGCCACCCCAGGACTCTACCAGCAAGAAGATCATCACCGGATGCTGCCCCTAGACCCTGCACCAAAACCATGAGGTCAATAATACTGCTTCCTTCTCACACACCGAGCCTGTGCTGCTGCACGATTAGCAACAAGAAAACTGACCCAGACCCCTACGCCGAGAGGCCTGCTTGAGATCTGCTGCCTCACTCAAGGAAATCGGGTCATACAGTAAGTTCAAGTTCTTCCTCACCACACAGAGATTGGAAAGCTGATGCCCCAGGGTTCAAAGAAGCTGCAGGCGGGGACTGCACACCACCCCGTGGTCCTGACGGCCAGCCCACTGCATACCGGAGTCCTAGCATCCTCCTGAGGGCTCCTGCGGTGTGGGAAACACAAACAGTAGCACTGGCTGAGCCGCCTGGAGCCCCTCTCAGGAGATATACCTTGTTCGATGACCGTACTCTGTGTAGTTCTTCTTGTCAGTGTATACACTTTAGAAATTGATTACAGCAGAAAACACATACGAACATGTTTCTTTATGCCTTACTGTGGAAAGTTTGACTACAATGTGTCATGGTGAAGATCCTTTCAGGTCATGTTTCTTATGTGTTCTATGTGCTTCCTGTACTTGGCATCCTTTTCTTTCTCCAAATTGGGGGAGTTTTCTGTGATTATTTCACAAAAATAGGCCTTCTATTCCATTCTCTCTTTCTACATCTTCAGGTACTCTTAAGACCTGTAAGCTGGGTTATTTGACAGTTTTTTAAAAAGATTTATTTATTTATTTGAAAGTCTCAATTACAGAGAGAGGAGAGGCAGAGAGAGAGAGAGAGAGAGAGAGAGAGAGAGAGAGAGAAAGAGACAGATCTTCCATCTGATGGTTCACTCCCCAATTGGCCACAACAGCTGGAGCTGTACCAATCCGAAGCCAGGAGCCAGGAGCTTCTTCCAGGTCTCCCACATGGTGCAGGGGCCCAAGGACTTGGGCCATCTTCTACTGCTATCCCAGGCCATAGCAGAGAGCTGAATCAGAAGAGGAGCAGCCAAGCCCTCAAGTTGCACAAAGATGTCATTGATTCCTTGTGGAGCCTCCAAGTAACAGATCTGTCAGTTGAAGTACCTTTGACTCTCCTGTGGCTCTCACTGCCCACAAGGTCAGGAACAATATCCAGGAAAGAACTCCAACACACCATTGCATTTGAGAGTTTATGGTATGGTCACTTACATGCTCCATAGAGTACAATTGACAAATTTCTCAATTTCTATTCATGGAAAACTTGAAGCAAGTTTACTCATCAGTAAAATGTGTGAACCACTGAGAGTAGTTCTGAGTTAAAAAACTGGGGAGACATTTATCTTTGAGTCCTTTCCCCCTAAAGATAAGAATAGACCCTAGTATGTGTACAGTTTATGTGTGTGTGTGTGTCTTTTTGTGTTTTTACTATTTATAAGTATTTCCCATATTTCACACATTTGCAATATGGCAATATTTCTACAATATCAAGGGTTACATTTATTTTAAAAATATTTTGTCAGTCTACATTGTAAAAGAAAAGTGAACTCTAAATCAATTTTTTGACTTTCTCCTGTTGTTTTTCCCGATGAACTGTCCGGTAATTTTGAATTTACAAGAAAGTAATACATGCATAAGCACTTTGCTTAAGCAGAAATATCATAGAAAATAAGTGTGTGCTACATTTGAGTTTCCTTTTCAGAAAAATTTCTTCCTTAAAACAATCTCATGAAAAATCCCTTGCCAAAGTGTCACTATTTATATGGGCCCTGAAAAAAAATCACATATGACTCCTCTGCTTTCTTTTTCCATCCTTTATCTCTATTTTTATTTTTCAATAATATGATTGTGTAGGTAATGAAAAATTTATCTTCATGCCTAAGTATCTATGTAAAACTTACCTACACAAGTCTTGTGTTTGCCCATAACCTCTATCCATAAACTCCTACAATATAAAGCATATCCTAATGTGAATTCATATTCAAAATCCAATATTCTAACTTGCTGTGTTATACATGCTTGTTCTGGGGCTGGCACAGTAGTGTAGCAGGTAAAGCCACTGTCTGCAGTGCCAGCATTCCATATGGGCACCGGTTTGAGTCCCAGCTGCTCCACTTTTGATCCAGCTCTTTGTTATGGCTTGGTGTGGTGGAATGAGAGGGCCATGCCAAGGTGGCCACTGGCAAGGGAGCATCAGTTACTCAGGAATGGCTTTGAAACCCACCTGGCAACAGGCTGTGATTGAATGGCTTTGGAAACTGCCTGGCAACAGGCTGTGACTGGATGGCTTTGGAAGCTGCTGGCAGGCTGTGATTGGATGGCTTTGGAAACTGCCTGGCAGGCTGTGATTGGATGGGGCATAGACTGCCCCTTGACCATATTGGCTTGTCTTGGCTATATAAGAGGTAGTTTCAACTGAAATAAACAAGTCTGCCGGCTGCTCACCTCAAGCCTGCTTTCACTGGACTCCCGGGGTCTGTGTAGTGACTCCGCGCCTCTTGCCCCCACCACGCTGTTCCTCTCAGAAATGAATCCACTGCAACATTGTTGAGAAATCAACAGCAACAGGCACCCACATCTGCCAGTGGTTCGGATCCTGTCCAGAGAACCCCCAGGCTCAGCCACGGAGGCCCTGGGCAGCTGCACTGAGTCCCGAGGCTGCCTGGGAAGGGAGAGGAGAGAGCCAGCTGGCCCAAGGACAGAAACAGGAAAGAGGGAATCTGGAGCTGCAGTAGGGAGAGGGAGGGGCCTGGCCCTGAGATCCCAGGGGTGCCCTCCAGTGTGGGTCTGGTGCAGTGGGGCAGATGTGGTCCTGAGGCAGGCAGAGTGGCAGGTACCTACCTTGGCTGACGCTCCTCAGGGACCACTGAGAGGGATTCTGAAAGACAGCTCGGGAGCCTCCCGGAGTTTTGTCTGCCCAGGAAGACTGAGGAAGGCCCACCTGTGGGCTGTGGTTGGAGTGGGGGAGGGCTGGGGGTAGCTGTGACTGCCACTGTGTGGGGGGGCACATAGACATCCTCCCCACATTGGGTGGGCTCAGAAATCCTCACGGGATGGAGGGCGTTGGCACCCACACAGAATCGGGGGTGCTGGCACACTCACGGATTGGAGGCCGCTGGCAACTTCACGGGTCAGGGGGCACGGGCACCCTCACAGGTCGGGGGGCACGGACATTCTCACAGTGTTGGGGGCCCAGGCACACTCACAGGGTCGGGGTGCTGGCATCTTCTCTGGTCGGTGGGCGCTGGCACTCTCACGGGTCGAGGGGCCCAGGCAACCTCAAGAGGTCGGGGGTGCAGCCACCCTCATGGGGTTGGGAGGCGCTGGCACCCTCACGGGGTTGGGAGGCGCTGGCACCCTCACGGGTTGATGTCTACTGCAGCCCCCCGCACGGGGTCGGGGTCCGCAACCATGCTCACGGCTCGGTGGCCTGGACATCCTCACTGGTCGGGGGGCTCAGGCACACTCATGGGGTTGGGGGGCGCAGACTTCCTCACAGGTCGGGGGGCGCAGGCCCCCTCACGGTCCGGGAGGCACAGAAATCCTCACAGGGTCTGGGGGCTCCGGCACATGCACGGAGTCAGGGGGCGCAGGCACCCTCACTGGTTGGGGGCGCAGACATCCGCGCGGATCTGGGAACGCAGGCACACGCAAGAGACCTGGGGGCACAGACTTCCTCACGGATCGGGGGGGTGCAGCCACCATGACGGGGTCGGGAGGTGCTGGCATCCTCACGGGGTCTGGGTCCGTAGCCATGCTCACGGTTCGGGAGCGCAAACATCCTCACGGATAGGGGGGCGCAGGCACACTCATGGGGTTGGGCGGTGCAGGCACACACACGGGTCGGGGGGCACAGACAACCTCACGGGATGGGGTCTGCAACCATCCACACGGGTCGGGGGGCGCAGGCACACGGATGGGTCGGGGGCACAGACTTCCTCACGGGTCGGGGGGCGCAGGCACACGCACAGGGTCGGGGGGGCGCGGGCTACTCACCGTGACCGGAAGGCCCCGCGGCAGCTGCGGCCGGGTCTGCTCAGCCCTGGAGGGAAGCGTGGGAGAGGCTGAGGCCCCGGAGCTGCTCTGAGGGGAAAGGGAGCCCGTGGGGGCGCGGGAGGAGGAGCCGCCGGGAACTGGGCGCGCCCGACTGGATCCAGCTGGGCGGGGACAGACGCGCTTTCGGGATCAGTGTGGGGCCCCTCGAGGAAGGGCTGGGTGTGAGAGGGGCAGTGTATGGAGGACGTGAAAGGGACCCCCGAGGGGATTTCTGAAACGAGAACGTCTGGGGCACATCTGGGAGGAGTCAGAAAGGGCTCGTGAACTGATGCAGTGTCCCCTGCTCTGCGCTCCGCCCACCTCCTGAGCCCTGGGTTCCGAAGGCCCCGGTTCGGGGGCGCCTGTGGAGAAAGGGGGTCCAGGGCGCGGGCCGGAGAGCGGCCTCTGGGGTCCGCAGACTAACTAGAGAAAGCTGCGCGCGCACCCAAGGGAAATCGCCCCGCCCCCAGAGTGGGCGGTGACAGCTGCACGCGCAGCTCCCATTTTGACGCCTCGGACCACGCCCTTCTTTGTTTCATCTTTCTCACTGACCAATGGGCTTGAAGTGTGGCGACCACGCCCACCCAGCCCCGCCTAGTTCTGCCCTGAACGGGCGTCTCCTGGCTCAGTCACACATCTGCGCGGTAGCTGCTGGGAGCAATTCGCATTGGTTGCCGGGATCGTGGTGATGTGGCCCCCCCTCCCCCCGACCCCTCCCCGCCCCGCGGTGTCGGAGGAAACTCGACAGAGCAAACTGGCTGCGGCCAAGAAAAAGGTAAAACATCGGGTCGCGCCCCCCGGCCCAGCCCACTGCCCGTCTGATTGTCGGTCCGTGGCGGGGTCTGTGCGGCTCCTCAGACACTCGGGTCGAGCCCGAGCGCCCCTTGGCTTCCCCCACCCAAGTCCTCTCAGCCAGCACCACCCCCTCAGCACCCAGCCCCCGCCCTGGCTTGTCGCCCCTGGGTGACTTTGGGCCATTGGCTCCTGGGGCTCCTCGGCCCAGCCTCAGACCTCACCTCTGGCCTCCCGAAGCCGGACCTCCTTGGGGTCTGTGGGCTCAGTCTCCAAGGACTCGGGTCCCTACCCTGTGCCCCACCTCCCCCTGCGCAGAGCGTGGGTAGGGCAGAGTGGGATGTAGTGAGGTCAAATCCCCCTGGGGACTGGCATTACCTCCAGCTCGGGCTTTGATCTCCCGCCCCAGTCCCCTAAGTCCTCACCCCCTTTCGGCTTCCGCCTGCAAGGGGACTGGGGACTTGGGGACCCCCTTCCTCAGCTCGGACACTGACAGTGAGATGTGTCCCGTTCCCGGGGAGCTGGAAGTGTGGGCAGTGTTTCTGGGTGACCGCGGGAAAACTGGTTTGGTTTTCCCCCAGGTTTCTACTCTCCAGAGACTTTGGGGGGTGTGCGAGTTCTCAGGCTCCCATTCAATTTCCCTGACCCTGGGAGCAGAGTGCCCCACACTCAGGCTCTCTGGAGTGACAGCTGTGTGACCGTCTGTGAAACAGACCTTGGGAGACTAAACTTTATAGCCTGAACCCTCCCCAGGGGAGTTTTTGAAGCTGGGTGAGGGCACTGCCACAGAGGAGCGAGGGAGCAGCTTGGTGAGGCCATCCTGTGGCTTGGGACGGAACCTGTCAAGACATCATAATGGGCCCTTGGCTGGAATAATGCCTGGGTTCTACTCTTTCTCCTCGGTGTCCAGGGTTCCTCGGGGTGCCCCTCGAAGTTCTGTGAGGTTCTGATATGGAAGAAAGGACCCAATGTCTTGTTTCCAAACCACACAAAGTACAATTCCTGACCCCATAATGTTTAACCTTCTACCTCTACCTCTGGTTTTGCTCCCAGCAGCTGCTGATTCTTGGCAGAACCCCAGAAGTGAGAGTTGGAAGCTGATTTTAAATTCCATCATTCCCTTTTATTGAAGCCATGTTGTCAGTTCTTCAGACGTTAACTGATCATTCCAGCCCCTTGAAGGGTTGTCAGTGGCATGAAGTCAGTGGTGGACATGAGAGCTCTTGTGAACACTGTGAAGTAGGATGTGACCGCAGGGGCTTAGGGCATTCCAGAGAATCAACTGCTTTTCCTTTCCACAGTTAAGAGAGTATCAGCGGAAGAACAGGCCTGGTGGTCCTGCAGGAGGAAAAAAGAAGAAAAACCTTAAAAACGGCAGTAGCCCTGAGACAACCACTTCTCGGGGTTGTCACTCAACTGAGGATGTGAGTCTTGGCTGGACAGGCTGCTGGGGGCTCGGGGGCTAAGGGGCAATGGGGGGTGGGGGGTTGGGGATCCAGAGGACAGTGGAAGATGGTGGAAGGGAGTGTTAGCTACTGGTCAAGGATTCTGGGTTTGAATGCTCCCTTTCCCTCTGCTAGGGATATGATGTAAGGCAAACTGTTCAAGCTTTCTGGGCCTCTCTCTCCACATCTGTGAAACAGATAGGGCTGATGTTTTACTCACAAAGTTTGAGAGTTTTTGCTGTTCTCATATTAATCCAGAATACAGGGTCTTGTAACATTCATAGTCGCTGGTATTTGCGACTTCCTCATCCCTGGCCTCAGGAAAAGCCAGGTCAGCGAGAGCAGCCTGGCCATCAGGCTGTCCCCTTAGGAAGCCCCAGGCACTGGGATTCGGCCTTGGCTCTGGGTGACCTCAGAAAAGTCACAGCCTCCCCTGAGCTTCAGTTTCAGGCTGTCAGATATTATTGGATTGGAACAGTGTCTTCTAATTGTTGAGCTGTAGCCTCCCTTGTTCAAGAGAACCCTTCTGCAGAAGTCTGGTTTTAACATGGAGAGTGGGGGTCGTGTCTGGGGGAGGGTCTGAGAGCCGTGCTGGTCAGTGACTGCGCTTCATGTGACTCTGGGGCCTGGGGACTTTTCCCTCTGTCTGGTGAGGCAGCAATGGCCAGTCTGAGAGGATGGCCTGGGGGGCCACGGTGTGGATCTCTGCTCTTCCTCAGCCTCCGTTTCCTGACTCCACCTCTTCCTTCCCCGACATCCTCGCCTCTCTCTAAGCCACGTCTCTGTGTCTTCCCCTGCCCTTGTTTTCCCCTTTTCACCGCCTCTAGATGCAGGCCATACTGAAGGTGCTGGTGTCTGACCTTAACCGTTCCGATGGGGTAGCGCTGCCCCATAGGACAAGTGGAAGGGGAGGCAGTGCCGAGACCCCCTCTCTGGCTTGCTGCCTCGCAGGTGTGCATGTCCCTGAGGCTTGTCTCGTTTGGGGGAGCCTCTGCCCCTGGCTTGTTTTATGTTGCTGCCATTAACCCTCGGCCTGCTTATGTCTGCTTCCTCCCCTGCTTGGTTAATTGCATTTTTTCCCTTCCCTCGTGTCTTTTATCATCTTGGAGAGGGTAAGGCACACCTCAAAGATTCGGTAATTTGGGAATAACTTTCAGAGCAGGTCTGTGGGGTTTTGGGCTTTGAATGCCCGGTGCGGTCAGACCAGGAGATATTTGAAAAAATACAAACTCTGTTACATTTTGCCCTCTGGGCAAGTAGACCAGATGGAAGTGAGTGATTTTTCAACTTGATGAATTCCATTTTGGTTTGAGAGTGAGAAGGTAGAATTAAGAGAAAATGAATTGGCTTTATAATCGCAAGGATGGAGGTCAGCTTTTCAGAGGAACTAACCAGCAAGGATGTGAGGCTACCCAGACAGACCAGTGCTAGGACACTCTGCCTGCCCCTCATCTCTTTGACAAATCAGATGGGACGCTCAACCGTATTCACTGGGCCCGTGGACGGCAAAGGCATTGGCTGCACAGTGGTGGAAGTAGAAGAACAAGACAGGAGACACCGTGGGGGTGACAGAGTCCTCTGAGAGGGGCAGGGGAAAGGCGGCAATAGGCCAGCTGCGTGGCTAGGTGAGGGAGGTGGGTTCCGAATGGACTTGCAGCTTGAGGAGGTGGCATTTGAGGCCAGTGTGAAGATTAAAAGTGGGTAATATTCATCCACGTGGTGAGTGGGGGAGGCAGAGGGAGCAAAGAGGTCATAGGCAGCATTGTGAGGTCATAGAACACCTTTCAGGGCTGCAGGGAGCCTGGGTTGGGGGAGGGGCAGGGCACAGGCACATGGGGCTAGGTAGGCCATAACCTGCAGATGATGTTGGCACTTCCTGTCTAACTGCCCCAGGGCCTTCAGCCAAGCCAGTGTAGCAGGGCTGATCCAGAGATGGGCCTGGGGAAAGGGACAGGTGGCTGGTCAACCATCATGGCTGCTCCCACCCAGTTAGGTCTGGCCAGGGGCCGTGACTCACTCTATGGCCTCAGAGGAGACACCAAGTGGCATAGTCTGGGCAGGGCCCAGGCACGGAGAAGTCCTGACAGCTGTGTATATGACTTCTAGGAGCTCAGTGTACTTGAGCCATCACCGTGTCTCCCTAGGTTGGCATGAGCAGGAAGCTGGAGTTAGAGCTGGAGCTAGGCATCAGGCTCGGGCACTCTGAAGTGAGGTGTAGCCTTCTCATCTGGTATCCCGACACCTAGGCTAAGCTCCCACCTTAAGACTTAGAATTGTGAATTGGTTGTTCACAAAATAATCACGATACATAGATTCAATTTTTATTTACTTATTTATGTATTTGAAAAGCAGAGTTACAGAGGAGAGAGAGAGAGAGAGAGAGAGAGAGAGAGAGAGAGAGAGAGAAGTGTTCCATCTGCTGTCCACTCTCCAAAGGGCTGCGCCGGCCGGAGCTAGGCTGATCGGAAGCCAGGAGCCTGGAGCTTCATCCAGGTCTCCCACATGGGTTCAGGGGCCCAAGGACCTGGGCCGCCATCTGCTCCCTTCACAGTCTATAGCAGAGAGCTGGATCAGAAGAGGAGCAGCCGAGACTTGAACTGGTGCCCATATGGGATGCTGGCACTGCAGGCGGTGGCTTTACCTGCTAAACTACAGCACTGGCCACGGTACCTATATTTAAAATTGCTCAGAGGAGCTGGTGTTGTGGCACAGTGGGTTGAGCTACTTCCTATGATACTGGCATCCATATGAGTGCTTGAGTCCCAGCTGCTCCATTTCTGATCCACTTCCCCGCTAATGTGCCTGAGAAATCAGCACAAGGTAGCCCAAGTGCTTGGGCCCCTGCACCCATGTGGGAGATCTGATTGGTGTTTCTGACTCTTGGGCTTTGGCTTGGCCTGGCCCAGTCTGGCCCATGGTGCCCGTTTGAGGAGTGAACCAGTGGATGGAAGATTCTCTCTGAGTTCCCTTTCTCTCTGTCACTCTGCCTTTCCAATAAATAAAATAAACCTAACAAGTCAAGGAAACTGCTCAGAGAAGTGCTCTCCTCACTCCCCTGTTGTTTCTGTGTCTAAAATAGAGCTCAGTGGGAACTAAGATGCTAAGAGGGACCTGGGTCCATGGCTGGGAGTGCAGCCTCTCTAAAGTCTCATGCCTGGCCCGCTGCTCTTACCTGATAGATGCAGTCACAGACGTTGTCAAGGCAACAGTGGGTTCTGAGGACAACAATCGCTGTGGGCGGTGGGTTCCAGGCCATGGTCACGGTAAAACTGCAGACTCAGCACGCCTCATCCTCATCTGTAGGCTTTGCAGCCTGGACTCTAAGGAGGCAGCCGATTGGGGTTTTCAGAGGCCAGGGCTGAAGGGTCCAGAGAGCAGCCAGCAACTGCCTGCCTCCACTCAGCTCCTCTGGCTACTGTCACTTGTTCAGCCATCTTGGCTGTGTGAGGCCATCTGGCCTGCTGACATGAGGTGGTCTCTAGAGCCAGATGCTTGGACCGAGAGTTAGGCCTGAGCCTGGGAAGAAGCTGGATGGGGCTGGCCGAGGGAGGGGGTCCCGCTGCGGGAGAAGGAGGAGAGGCTTCTCCATGGCTCCAAGTGCTAGATCCCCACATTGTTCCCTAGTAGTTTTTCTGGCAATGAGGCGCCATGACCTCCATGTGCCAAGTCAAAGAGCAGATGTCTTACCTGTGATTTCCTGGCTTCTTTTGGTAGAGTAGGTGTTTCTGGAGCTGCGGGATTGGGCTGAGAGGTATGCCCATGAGGCGGCTGTGGTTGATTTTATCTCCAGAAAGCAGGGAGGGGCTTCTTGGGCAACATTTCTCCTTGGAAAGGCCTGAATCAGAGAAATGCAGCTGATGGTTGAGGCAGAGAGGAGGGCAGGGAGAAAGGGCGGAGAGCAGGAGAGGGCAGCGGCAGAGAGCTACCTGGAGGGAGCCCCGTCACCACCAGCAGCCTCGGCCCAGCAGGGGCCTAGAGTTAGGGTCACTGTGCGGCAGAGACTGGCTTTCTAGAAGAACACTGCCGTGTTCCCTGATGTTGGTGCCCGTTCCTTCTGCCTGCTGTGGCTGCCGGAGGTCAGAGCCCTTGCAGAGGTCCAGGGAGAACCAGGGCCTCGTGTCCATGGAGGTCGTAGCCCCCCCTTCCTTTGAGCTTTGGCCACCTGAAAAGATGCCACGTGTCCCCAAGCCTGGGCAAGCCATTCCCACAACCCCTGTGGTTCCCAGCATGTGTGACTGTCACTCTGACTGCTACAACATCTTCCTACCTGCCCTGCGCCCTTGTGTCCATGGCAGCGAGGCACCTCCTCTCCTGCATGGCCCCCTAACCCCCTGCTCTGTTCCCTGACAGGCGCCCAAAGACCGCGCTGCTCCTGCACCACCCTCTGCTGATGCCACCGTGTTACCTGGAGGTGTAGCGTCCCCTGGCGCTAGTCTAACTAGCATGGCACCAACTCAGGTTTGTGCCTCTGTCCTTGTGCCTGCTACCCCCGTATGCTTGCACCATCTCCCTTCCCAGAGGACTGCGCCTGCTGTGCCTTCTCTTCTCCTTTCTTCCCGCAGCTTGGTTCCCAATGCCAGGCACCCTTCCCGGCACTGGGGTGGGGGAGGCCAAGGCGGGGCTTTCTCTTGAGCTTGTGGCAGTGGCAGGTTGCTGGAAGGAGCTGGGCCCCTGCCACCCCTGGGTGGTTCTTACTGGAAATCAGGTGATCACTGTTTCTTTCTTCTCCCTCAGATCCATGATGCTGACTATGGCCCTGTCCTCATAGATGAGACCAAGTGAGTGTCTTCCTGTGCGGGCAGCAGTCCCTAAGCCATGGGAGTGAGGGCAGGCCACGGCCCAAGGACCTCTTTTGCATCAAGCCCCTGCACCCCTAACCTCTGTGTGTCTGTCCCTAGGACATTGTCCTCCACGGAGAGCCTGCGTCAACCTGCTCAGCAGCTCAATGGTCTTGTCTCCGAGGTACCCCAGACACTGGGACTCAGGAAGGGAGGAGAGAGAGGAAAGGACAGAAATGGAGGCTGGGATTCCTGAGAGATGGGGAGATCCTGGAATAGACTGACCTGCTGGGCCGTGTTGGGCAGGCTGGGTGATGGCTTCTTCTTGGAAGCCATACAGATGAAGGACATGGCCATGAGAACGGTGACAATGTATCTCAGCGCAGGAAGCATAGGGAGAGCATCACTAGGGAAGGGAGGGGGATGGTGATGAGACCCAGGAGAAGCTGGCATAGAGGGTGATGAGAGGAAGAGGCCCAGCTGGGCAGAGGAGTTGCCAGGTGTGGGGGGGGAGGTAGTCTGAGGGTAGGCATAGAAGGTGATGAGAGGAAGAGGCCAAGCTGGGCAGAGGAGTTGCCAGGTGGAGGTGGGGTGGAGAGGTAGTCTGAGGGTAGGCATAGAGGGTGATGAGAGGAAGAGGCCAAGCTGGGCAGAGGAGTTGCCAGGTGGAGGTGGGGTAGAGAAGTAGTCCAAGGGTAGGGACTTGGCGGTAGAGGACGTAGCGTCTCCATGGGAGCTCTTGTCTGTTCTAGTCAACGTCCTACATCGGTGGAGAGGGCCTCACATCTTCCTACATGAAGGATCTGGAGGTGAGTGGCTCTGCAGGGCCAGCCCCCCCCTTCTCCCACAGCGGGGGCTGAGTGCCCCACTGCCAGCTGAGATAGCCCATGCCCCCCCACCAGCCCTAATGACTGCTCTCTCTACCTCTCCCCCAACCCTCCTGCAACTCCTCCTCTCTGCATGCGCCTCAGAGCCGGTACCAAGAGCTGGCAGTAGCCCTGGACTCCAGCTATCTAACAAACAAACAGCTCAGTAACACCATAGAGGAATTGGTAAGAGCCCAGTGGGGTCCCCTGATTCCATGCTGCCCACCCTGGGCTTCCGCTTCCCCATGGGCTCTGAAGAAAGGGGCTGGGGGCCCCCTGGTGCCGAGGGAGAGTGGGGTGCTGGGTGGGCCAGGTCTCAGCTGGAGGGACCCCAGAGCATGGAGCATGCAGCATGGCTCTCGTCCTGTCACTGCCCTCTCCGCCTCCTCTCTTCTCCAGACACCCCTGCTTGCACCCTGGCCACACTGGCCCTGGGATTGTGGCCTCTCGTTCAGCGCTGGCCACGAGCCTCATGTCCCTGCCCTGACTCAGGCCCTGACTTGAGCTTTGAGTTTGGACAAGCGCCTCTCCACCCTGGGCTTGAGTTTCCCAAGGAGGTTGAAATGGCAGTTGTCAAAGGTCTCTTTTAGCTCTAAGAATCCAAGATTTCCAGGCTCCCTGGGACGTCAACCTTAGGGCGAGAAGGGATCTTACCTGTGCTTTTCATTCCTGTATCCCCGCTGTTAAGAGCAGCCCCAACCCCTATGTAACATGTGCTGAGCCGTCGAACGATGCGCACACCCCTGTAAATCCAAACCTAGTGGAAGGCCCGTCTTTTCTCACATTCCGTTTCTGGAGGCTCACCTTACTGTCCCCTAAGAAGAATCCCGATTCAGACGCGGTTCCACAGCTGTGAGCAAAAACCAGCAAAGACCCACATGCTCTTTCCTTGGGAGCCTCGGGACAGGTCCTGTGCCCATAGGGTCTGAGAACATGCCCATCCCGCCCTGGCCCCCTGCCCACCCCCTCTTGCTCTGGGAGTGGAGTAGAGGGGACATCCTTAGTCACCTTCCCTTCTTTGACTCTCCCCACAGAAACAACAGAACCAAGAAACTATGGAGCAAGCGGAAAAAGTAATGTGATTTCTGTGTCTGCTCATGGCACGGCTGCTGTGTCTGCACCCCACCCCCTCCCCCTCCAGGGTCCCTGAGATCTGACGTAGCTTTTCTGTGTTTGCAGCACACCAAGGAGTTGACCAAAGAGCGAGATGCTCTGAAACTGCTGTTATACAAGAACAAGTAAGAAGGGGAAGGTGGCGGGAGGAGTTTGGGGGACCTTAGTACAGGTGACGAGGGGAGGGGTGCCGGGGAGCATGAGGAGGAAGTGGCTGTACAGGCTGGGACGTGTGCAGAGCCAAGCTCTGGTCCCAGCTGTGCCACCAGCTCATGCGATGGCCTCAGGCAGCTCAGGTCCTCTCTCTGGCCTGCCACGGGAGTGACCTGATTGTTGGGGACCCCTCCAACACCAAGGTTCTTGGCAGGTGCAGCAAAAGGTGGGTTGGTCACCAAAGTGGTCCACTCTGTTTGCTCATTCCTCTCACTACAGCAAAAACAATGAGGACCTGAAGCAGCAGAACTCTGAGCTCCAAGAGAGGCTTCGAGTCCTCATGACCGAAAAGAAGACCCTGCAGCTGGGCACGGAGGAGCTGCAGAAGAAGCTGGAAATGTCTGAGCTGCTGCTGCAACAAGTAAGAGGCTGCAGCCCACGGAGCCCCAGCCCTAGCCCGCGGGGGCCACCATCCCCAGGGACTGTCAGGGAGGCCCCCAGCCAAGAGATGGAAATTCTGAATCCTTATTCTGGTCCTGCCCTAGAATCCTCCAGAAATTGCTAGAATTCTGCAGAGAGAGTCCCTGCCTGGACCTACACAATCAGAATCTCAGTGATACAGCTTTTCAAAAATGTGTATTTAAGCATCTCGGTTTCCGTTGGAAAGGCAGAGGCAGGCAGACAGAGATGGAGGGAGATCTTCCATCCACTAGTTCATTTTCCAAATGCCTTCAACAGCCAGGGCTGAAGCCAGGAGATTGAAACTCAATCCAGACCTCCTGTGTGGGTGTCGGGATCCCAGGAGGCCGTCCCCTGCTGCTTCCTAAGTTGCACAGTACAGCAAGTGCACCTGCTGAGGCCTGCAGCCAGAGGTGGCTGCGTGTTTGGGTTTTGGGGGCAGCGTCGGTGCAGAGGGAGGCAGTGGCCCCTGCTCATGGCTCTTTTCCCTGTGCTCTGGGCAGCTCTGCACGCTGAGGGAGGAGAAGCAGGAGCTGGAGACCACCGTGGTCGAGCTCAAGAGCCAGATGGGTAAGCAGGGGCAGAGGTGGCCTGGGAGCCGGATGGGTGTCAGGTGCCCCGGCGAGGGGTGTTGTGGCAGAGGGAAGCAGGTCTGTGCCGGTGGATGGCAAGTCTTGTTATCTCTTTGAGCATAGGTGACCTCATCTGTAAATAGGGGTGGTGTACCCACTGTCCACCATGCACGGTCAAGCACTCTGTGTCCTGGCTTGGAAGGGTAATGACCATCTGAATATGGAAAGTTGTTAGCCAAAAAGCCAGCACCGGGGTGGGGGCAAGAAGTTGGCCTGAGGAGCTAAGGACCAAGACAGGAGCTTTTTGAAAACCCAGAGGCCAGGGCCCCTGATGGCTGCTTCCTTTCTCAGCTGAGCCTCCCACCCCAGAGTCCCCAGCTTCCCCCATGGGGCCGTCGGAGGCAGAACAGCAGCTGCAGGCGCAGGCTGAGCAGCTGCAGAAGGAGCTGGAGAGCCTGGCGGGACAGCTGCAGGCCCAGGTGCAGGACAACGCAGGCCTGAGTCGCCTGAACCAGCAGCAGGAACAGCGGCTGCTGCAGCTGGAGCGGGAGGTGGAGCTGTGGGGCAGCCAGGCCGAGGAGCGCAAGCAGAGCGACCGCGTGACTATCAGCCGCGTGCTCCTGCAGAACTGGGAGCTCAAGGAGCAGCTGGCTGAGCTGCAGGATGGCTTCGTGAGACTGGTGCGTTCGGCCTCCCTGGGCAAGGCCTCTGGCACAAAACACTTCCCTCTGGGCCTTCACTCCCCCCCCACCAAAGGGGACGGTGATGACCTAGGCAGGTGCCCTGTGAGCCAGGACCCTGCTCAAATGTCTGTCGGAGGAGAGGGGCTGAGCTTCCAGCCCTCCAGGCACTATGGGAGGCGGACACCTGGTGCTGGGATCCGGATGCAGCCGCTTTGGGTGGCAACGGATTGCTTCTCTCTGTGCAGAGCAATGACAACATGCGGCTCACCCTCTCGCTGCAGGCAGAGCAGCACATCAAGAACGAGCTGGCCAGGGAACTCGGCCAGCTGCAGGAGAAGCTGGGGGAGCTGAAGGAAACGGTAATGCTCAGCCTGACTGTGAAGGACTGGGCCATGGGGACAAGTCTCTGGGGAGGGCAGTGCTAGGCCCAGGAGGGAGGCCGCTCCAGTCTGGAGTGACAGGTGACCTCCATATCGACTGTCCTGCCTCTCTTAGGGCTGGTAGCCCCGGGATCCTCCCAGGCCTGGACATCATTGTCCCACGAGAGGCGTTTCACCCACCTTAGCTACCCTTTGCTAAGCCTCAGATTCCTGACAAAGGAACTTAGCATTTTTTCCTTACACAGGTGTTGAGGATGAGCTGAGATTGTGCATGTAAAGTATTAGGCACAAGTGTTCCCCTAAAGATGATGCCTTCCCTCTCGTGTGTGGCCTCAAATTAAAGTGATGGGAAAGAAGGGGATGAGGTGTGAGGCTGGGTGCAGGAGACGCAGGGCTCTGCGCCACTCCCCTGCAACCAGTGGAATCAGTTAGCAAGCCACCACCTGCCCTCATGCTCCCCCCACCCGCCTTGGTCTTCCGCAGATGGAGCTGAAGAGCCAGAAGGCTCAGGGTCTGCACCAACAGCGCGACCAGTGCCTGTTCCACCTGCAGCAGCACGTTGCCGCCTACAAACAGCTGCACTCTGAGAAGAAGGCGCTGCACAAGCAGAACCCTATTGTGCAGCAGCTCAGGAAGCAGCCACAGGAGATGCAGAACCCCTGGGAGCGCCCAGGCTTGGGCACCAACCACTGCATCCCCTTCTTCTACCAGGCTGACGAGCATGACGAAATTATCGTCTAAACACCAGATGCCGTCAGCCCGGAGAGCCCCAACCCCATCCTTGCCACTCCACCCCTGCTAGCCACCCTATCCCCTGCCGTTCCTTCCCAGTTCCCTTCCCTCCTTAGCCAGAACCCCTGATGGGGAGAGAAAGGCCTCTTTAGGCTGCCTCTCTGGAGGACCCCGGGGGCTCCTGGGGCCCCCTCATTTCCAGCTCCATCTTTAGAGGCCATGACCAACACAGGCAGCATTTGTGTGGCCCCCAGAACAGCCAAGAACAGGGGATGCTCAACCACTTGGGCAAGTCAGCCAGGCAGTTTTCATCGCCCCTCTTGGGGCTAAGTGTCAGCCTGGCCGGCATAATCTGGCCAGGAACATCACATGGGGGCATCAGCAGGCATGGACATGAGGGCATCAGGCGAGGAGGGCATCTGATTGAGGGTCATTGCTGGGCGGGGGCACCCAGGCAAGGGCATCGCTGGGCAGGGGTCACTTCCGGGGCAGGGGCATCATCATGGGCAAGGGTCACTTCCAGGCCAGGGGCATCATGGGTAAGGGTCACTTCTGGGCCAGGGCATCATGGGTAAGGGTATATGGGCGAGGAGGGCACAATAGGATGAGGGTCCTCTCTGGGCTCCTGGTCCCAAATTGCAGGGTGGCCTGGGCAAGCTGAGGCTAATGGGAGGCCGGGTGCTTACCACAGGTGGCGCTCATGGTAGGCCAGGCGTGGTCCAGCTCTTTACTCCGTGCCTGTGCCCCCAGGCAGGCCAGCTGGGAGGCACGGTCAACAGCCCTCAAAGGGTAGGCTGGAGCAGGCGATGCAGGGGCGCCTGTCCCCTTACTAAGAGAGGCACACCAGCCAGGCAGGGCCGAGGCAGGCTAGGCAGGCATTCAGGGGACTCCCTTTTCTTTGGAGGCACTTTGGGGCAGGGCAGTAGGCAGCATTCTGTCAGGCCCTAGGACAGTTGGGGCTAACTCTAGGCCTGATGAGGGGAAGAGGCTGCCTCCAGTGGGCCTCCCCACCCCCACCCCCACGTACATATTGTACTTGTGTATATTTTGTATATGCTGGGGGTAGGGCCTCCCCTGTATCATAGCTGAGGCTGGAGCTCGCAAATGAGGAGGAGGTCATAATAATTATTTGGGGCTGGGAAACTTATTTATTGACAGTCTATGGCCCAGGAAAGAGGCGGAGATAGGGTTGTGGCACCATGGTGATGTGGCTCCTGTTATTATCTTGAAATAAAGAGATAGAGCCATACTGCTTGGCCCATGTGTAGCAGCTTTGTCACAGGGCCCAGGGTTTTCTTTGCTGCGGGTGGGCACTGCACAGGGCAGCAGGGCCTGCCAGCAGTGGGCAGCCTCTGTGCTGTGCTGAGCGTTCAGTGGGGTGAAGAGGCCTCTTCCAGGCTGGTCTCCTTACACTGCAACTCCAGGGGCACTGCCACGTGTGTGTGTGTGTGTGTGTGTGTGTGTATTTATGAGTATTTATATTTATAGAACAGGGCAGGAGTAGGACCGCAGAGGGGCACAAATTTTCACCAAGGTCATGCCTGGAGGTGTGAGCTCACCAGACAACAGAAAGTCACAGATGAGGGGGAGGCTTAGGGGCTGAGGGACCACTGTCAAGTCACAGAACAGCTCTCTGGACAGACTGGCAAAGGGAGGTCTCCGAGGAAGAGAAAGGATCTGGTTAGATGTCAAAGGGGGGCCTGGGGCTCTCAGGATGGGACGGCCTTGCCTGACCCAATCGGCTGGCAGTGGGAGAGAAAGCAGAGAGAACAGTAGAGAGAGAGGAGGGAGACAGGTGGTAAGGCAAGAGCAGCCAGGCCATGGCACTGGTGGGCAGGGCGGAGGTGGGAAGCAGCAGCAGGTGGGCATGTGGGTGAGCTTTCTGGAAAAGGCCATGGACAGGAAGGGGAAGAAAGATGGGAGGAGGAGCTGGAGTAGATGACCAGAATTTCCGGGGAGTCGAGGCTGGAGAGGGCCTCCCCTGCCACTCATGCCACCTCTCACTCACCTCCCAGGCAGCAGTGCCACAGTCCTGACACTGCCTGGCCCTCTCGGGCTTCCCTCCTCACTGATGGCCCTGCCTTTGGACCCACTGGCCAGGGCCAGCACTAGCCTGGGAGGCTCACGTGGCAGCCAGCAGGCCTGATGGAGAAAGACAGGAGGAAGAACCCTGCTTGAACCAGGAGCGTGCAGCTAAAACAGATGGCTGGAGGGGGTGCTGGAGGCCCCTCGGGTACTCAAAAACCCCAGGAGTCCTCTGAGGGGACCCTGAGGAGGCAGGGCGGGCAGGGGGCCACAGACTCATAAATCTAAGAGGGAGCCTCGGCTGGTCTGGGGGCTGCAGGTCGTGGAGGCGAGTTTGGGCCCTCCCTGCTGGGGAAAAGCAGAAGAGGGAGAGTCAGAGGCCAGCAAAGAGTGGTAGGTGGGGCCCTAGGCCAACTCTGCGGCCCGGCCAGGCGGAACTCAGAGTAGCTGACCTGCCCTGGCTACGGGGCTTCATCTGGGGCTGAGGACCCTGCCTTCAGCCAGTAGCAGGTGTGACAATGCCCAGATGGGAGGCAGGAGGCTGTGTGTCCCCGCCTCACCTGGGCTGATGGGTGCAGAGGATTCTCAGGCTTTGAGGTCATCAAGCAACCGAAGGCTTCACCCCCGGCCACTCTCAACTGCACACCCAAGGGACGAGGTGACCCCCAGCCTTTCACCCTGGCCTGTGCTGGGGCTCCCAGGCTGGGGGGCTTAGTACTCCCTGCCCCCTGCCCCCAGCAGCACAACTCAGATTGGGGCAGGTGTGGCACGCCCAGGAGGAAGTTCAAAGACCTCTGGCTGTTCCACAACAACACCCCCCAAGTTCCCAGCCCCTACACCATCAACCACAAGCTCCCTGGCCTCTCTGCCAGTGGTGTGGATCCTGTCCCGAGAACCCCCAGGCTCAGCCACGGAGGCCCTGGGCAGCAACACTGAGTCCCGAGGCTGCCTGGGAAGGGAGAGGAGAGAGCCAGCTGGCCCAAGGACAGAAACAGGAAAGAGGGAGTCTGGAGCTGCAGGGAGAGGGAGGGGCCTGGCCCTGAGGTCACAGGGGCGCCCCCCAGTGTGGGGCTGGTGCAGTGGGGCAGATGCGGTCCTGAGGCAGGTAGAGTGGCAGGTGCCTACCTTGGCTGACTCTCCTCAGGGGGCACTGAGAGGGATTCTGAAAGACAGCTCGGGAGCCTCCTGGAGTTCTGTCTGCCCAGGAAGACTGAGGAAGGCCCAACTGTGGGCTGTGGTTGGGGTGGGGGAGGGCTGGGGGTAGCTGTGACTGCCACTGTGTGGGGGGGCATGTAGACAACCTCTCCCCATTGGGTGGGCTCAGAAATCCTCATGGGGGATGGAGGACATTGGCACCACAGGGGTTGGCGGGCACTGGCAACCTCATGGGTCGGGGGACAGAGGCACCCTCACAGGTCAGGGGGCATGGGCACCATCACAGGGTCGGTGGCCACAGCCACCCTGACCAGGTCAGGTGGCAGCCATCCTCACAGGGTCAGGGGCAGCAGCCACCCTCATGGGGTTGGTAGTTCAGGCACACTCATGGGGCTGGGGATGCTGGCACCCTCATGGCTCGGGGGGCACTGGCACCACATGTCGGGGCCCCTGCACCCTTAAGGGATCGTGTGGTATAATGAGAAGGCCATGCCAAGATGGCTGCTGGCAAGAAAGCATCAGTTACTCAGGAATTGCTTCAGAAACTCCCTGGGAAACCACCTGGCAATGGAGCCTGCCTGGCAACAGGCTGTGATTGGTCAGGGCATAAACCGCCCCTTGACTGGATTGGCTGCTTCGACTATATAAGCTGTTGTACCAACTGAAATAGACAAGTCTGCAGGCTGCTCGCCTCTCACCCACTTTCACCCAACTCCTGGGATCTGTGTGGTGACTCCGTGCCTCTTGCCCCCACCACGCTCCTCCTCTCAGAATGAATCCACAGCAACATCTGGCACCAATGTGACTGAGAGAGAGACAGTGTGTCGGACTCGGTGAGGTCCTCCCTTGATTTTGGCAAGTAGGCCCCTCGGTGTTTTGTGTGCTGTTCGGTTCTGTGAGGGTGAGCACAAAACCCCCTCCTACGCCCCTTTCCTTGTCCTTGTTCTCGGTCTAAGTGATCCCAGGTTAAGCACACATCTCCCAGAAGTGTACGCCGCTTCTCAGCTCCTCTTACTTTCAGTTCACCTGGTGAATTCACATAAGGGACTGATCATCCCAGAATTTGGAACCAAGTCATCTACCCTCCCTTGAGAGAGTTGACGCTCCGGAGACACCGTGTGAGCATATGGCCTTGACCTAACGAATCAAGGAAGTCTCCCACTAAGCACAGGACAAACGTACGACCTGATACACCACTGTCTGTCTGTCTAACGTAGGGAACCCCTGCATAATGCCATCAACCACTGAGGTGCTAGGAATTTGTTTTGTTATGGCAGCAGTGCTGTGCGTGTCTTTCCTTTGGCTAGAGTTGGCGTGCCGTTCTGCTCTTAAGCACTCAAACATGGGAAAGATACCCCCTCTCAGAAACCCACACAGATGACCAAACATAATGAATCTGTGAGTGATGAGAGCCTGTCACTGCAGGTCCCTGTCTCACAGACATCAGTTGATGACTTAGGGAGAGAGCGCTCTGACAGTGAAAATGACGTGTCAGCAGACAACGCAGCAATGCCTAGTTAGACACCCCCCAGATACCCATGGGATGAACTTAGACGACCTTGAGGCAATAACCCATGTGAGGTCATCCCATCTGCACCCAGTGAGGGTCCCCATGTTTGTGGCAGTTCCCAGGTACCCCAGGCTCTCAGAGCAGCTGCTAGACCCCATCCCACCTGCATGTTTGCCCTAAATGTAGCAGCAGATGTGGAATTCAGGCCCTGGATTCCAACACCCATAGAAAGGCTTTTGCTGACCAAGGGCCAAGGATATGCTTGTGTCTATCCAGAGAATGTGGGATAGCCCATTTGGGTACCAGCCAGAAACATCAAGCCTGCAACTGATAGTCAACCAGAACTAGCTGAACAAGACAGAGTCCACCTTGTTAGTGGATGCACCTGCTACCAATTGTCAAGCTACTGCCCTATCATCCTACCCTGAGGAACTGCCCATAGCCATATTTGTTACTGTTTTATACCCCCACTAGCTCTGGTCAGCCACTCAAATGGCCCACAGCCTGCATGCGGTTACCATTGTTCCTCATTCCTACCCCCATCTGAGCAAGCACTCCTATGGTCTCCCGTTTTGAGTGCTGGTTAGTCAATGACGGGTAAGATCCCCTGGCGGACAACCTAAGACAGGCACAGCCATGAACGGAGACCACATGGAAACGGGGTCAACAATGGTATGGCCAAGAATCATGCCTCCTGTTGCTCGAAAATAAACAAAAAGGGGAAGATGGCGGAATAGTGAGGGCACGCACCGATAGTCTGGGAAAATTTAGTTTAATAAAAGGGGAGTTACGGTAGCCGCAGAAAAAAGAACCAGGAAAATACTGCAGGGGAAACTCTTCTGGATCCAGTGGCCGTGAATCGGAGGACCTACTGGGAGAACAAGGTCGCCCACCGCGCGGAAGCCAAGCTGCGGGACCCAGCCGCGGAAGCCCCAGGGTCTGCACGCCAGTGCTCGAAGGGGAGTGCATGCCACACAGACAACAGCGGGGAGACTTGGGACGCTCAGGGCTCTGAGTCCACACATCGGCGCTGGAAGGGGAGGTGAGCTCAATAACCCGAGACATTGGTGGGGAAACGGGGGTCAGAATCTAGAGGGGGGCCGGAAAGTGCAGCAAACTCACTACCGGAAAGAAGGAAAAAAAAGCTTCGGGGTTTCTCTTCCCCCTAACCTTGCAAAGGTTGCAAGGCTGCAAGGCTTGAAGAATTCCCAAGAGACAAAGAGCAGGCCCCCTCTCTGGATTTACATATCAATGGGGGAGAGCTAAGGAACTGAGTCACTACAATTCAGTAGCCTAGGCAACCCAGTGGGAGTCCAGAGGAGACTAAAGGGACTCTGGGACTCTGCGGGTAGAAGCCAAAGACTGAAAGCGAAATACCATCAATTCTGCACAGCCGTGCCGTGCGGTGTTACTTACCCCCTGAATAAATAAAATACATAAATAAATAAAAAGAGAGAGATTTACCACGCATAACCTGAGGGTGTCACCTTTGCACACCCTTAACCAGGAAGAACCAGGCAGAGCTCTCAGGCTGCACCCATCTCAAGCCTCCAAGGCTCCTCCAACAGCAGGCAGTCCACTTAACACAGACACAGTATAAAAAAAATAAAAATAAAAAAATAAAAAAAAAAACTCACAGTGACACAAGAAGAATTAACTATGCCGAGTAACAAACACAGAAATCGAGGGAACAAGATCAACGATGACACTATGATGCCTCCAAATAAACAAAACACCCCAAGCCAAGAGTATGAAGATGATGAGATAGAAGAAATGCAAGATACGGATTTCAAAAAATTTATGATAAGAACATTTAGAAGTTTTCAAAAGCAAATCCTTGAACTACAGAAATCCTTAATGGACAAGATAGAAAATCTCTCTCGTGAAAATGAAATTTTAAGGAAGAGTCAAAATGAAACTCAGAAACTAGTAGAACAGGAAAGTGTGATAGTGAAGAGAAATCAAAATGAAATGAAGAGCTCAATAGATCAAATGACAAACACATTAGAAAGCCTTAAAAACAGAATGGGTGAAGCAGAAGAGAGAATATCGGACTTAGAAGATAGAGCACAGGAAAACATACAGTCAAACCAAAGAAAAGAAGAGGAAATTAGAAATCTAAAAAATATTGTTGGGAATCTACAGGATACTATTAAAAAAACCAACATTCGAGTTCTAGGAGTTCCTGAAGGCATAGAACCCCCAATAAACATGACCAAAATAGATCCTCACCACGACACGTGGTAATTAAACTTACCACAGTGAAACATAAAGAAAAGATCCTAAAATGTGCAAGAGAGAAATGTCAGATTACTCTCAGAGGATCTCCAATCAGACTCACAGCAGACTTCTCATCAGAAACACTACAGGCTAGGAGGGAATGGTGAGACATAGCACAGGTGCTAAGAGAGAAAAATTGCCAGCCCAGAATATTATATCCTGCCAAGCTCTCATTTGTGAATGAAGGTGAAATAAAGACCTTTCATAGCAAACAGAAATTGAAAGACTTTGTGGCCACTCGTCCAGCCCTGCAAAAGATACTTAAAGATGTGCTACACTCAGAAACACAGAAACACGGCCATCAATATGAAAGAAGCTAAAGGAAGAACACCTACCAGTAAAAGAGCATGGGAAGCTCAAAGCATATACTAGAAAATATTTCCGGGAAAATGGCAGGGCAAAGTCACTATCTATCAATAGTCACATTGAACATTAATGGTCTGAATTCTCCAGTTAAAAGACACCGTTTGGCTGACTGGCTCAAAGAACACAACCCAACTATTTGTTGCCTACAAGAAACACATCTCTCTAACAAAGAGGCATGCAGACTGAAAGTGAAAGGTTGGAAAAAGATATTCCTTGCCAACAGAAACAAAAAAAGCAGGTGTAGCCATATTAATATCAGACAAAATAAACTTTAATACAAAAACTGTTAGAAGAGGGCCGGCGCCGTGGCTCAATAGGCTAATCCTCCGCCTTGCGGCGCCGGCACACCGGGTTCTAGTCCCGGTCGGGGCGCCGGATTCTGTCCCGGTTGCCCCTCTTCCAGGCCAGCTCTCTGCTATGGCCAGGGAGTGCAGTGGAGGATGGCCCAGGTGCTTGGGCCCTGCACCCCATGGGAGACCAGGAAAAGCACCTGGCTCCTGGCTCCTGCCATCGGATCAGCGCGGTGCGCCGGCTGCAGCGGCGGCCATTGGAGGGTGAACCAACGGCAAAAGGAAGACCTTTCTCTCTCTGTCTCTCTCTCTCACTGTCCACTCTGCCTGTCAAAAAAAAAAAAAACTGTTAGAAGAGACAAAGAGGGACACTATATAATGATTAAGGGTTCAATTCAACAGGAAGATGTAACTATTATAAATGCATATGCACCTAATTACAGGGCACCGGTCTATTTAAAAGATATGTTAAGGGACTTAAAGGGAGATTTAGATTCCAATACAATAGTACTGGGGGACTTCAATACTCCACTCTCAGAAATAGACAGATCATCCGGACAGAAGATCAACAAGGAAACAGCAGATTTAATTGACACTATTGCCCAAATGGATCTAACAGATATCTACAGAACTTTCAACCCTACATCTACAGACTTCACATTCTTCTCAGCAGTGCATGGAACCTTCTCAAGGATTGATCACATACTAGGCCATAAAGCAAGTCTCAGCAAATTCAAAAGAATTAGAATCATACCATGCAGCTTCTCAGACCACAGCGGAATGAAGTTGGAAATTAGCAACTCAGGAATCCCTAGAGAGTATGCAAACACATGGAGACTGAACAACATGCTCCTGAATGAACACTGGGTCATTCAAGAAATCAAAAGAGGAATCAAACTTTCTGGAAGTAAATGAAGACAATAACACAACATATCAAAACTTATGGGATACAGCAAAAGCAGTATTGAGAGGCAAATTTATAGCAATAGGTGCCTATATCAAGAAATTGGAAAGGTACCAAATAAATGAGCTTTCAGCGCACCTCAAGGACCTAGAAAAACTGCAGCAAACCAAACCCAAATCTAGTAGAAGAAGAGAAATAATTAAAACCAGAGAAGAAATTAACAGGATTGAATCCAAAAAAACACTACAAAAAATCAGCCAAGTGAGAAGCTGGTTTTTTGAAAAAATAAACAAAATTGACACCCCATTGGCCCAACTAACTAAACAAAGAAAAGACCCAAATCAATAAAATCAGAGATGAAAAAGGAAACGTAACAACAGACACCACAGAAATAAAAAGAATCATCAGAAATTACCACAAGGACCTGTATGCCAACAAACAGGAAAACCTATCAGAAATGGATAGATTCCTGGACACATGCAATCTACCAAAATTGAACCATGAAGACAGAGAAAACCTAAATAGACCCATAACTGAAACAGAAATTGAAACAGTAATAAAGGCCCTCCCAACAAAGAAAAGCCCAGGACCAGATGGATTCACTGCTGAATTCTACCAGACATTTAAAGAAGAACTAATCCCATTTCTTCTCAAACTATTCAGAACAATCGAAAAAGAGGGAATCCTCCCAAATTCTTTCTATGAAGCCAGCATCACCTTAATCCCTATGCCAGAGAAAGATGCAGCACTGAAAGAAAATTATAGACCAATATCCCTGATGAACATAGACGCAAAAATCCTCAATAAAATTCTGGCCAATAGAGTACAACAACACATCAGGAAAATCATCCACCCAGACCAAGTGGGATTCATCCCTGGTATGCAGGGATGGTTCAACATTCGCAAATCAATCAATGTGATTCACCACATTAACAGACTGCAAAAGAAAAACCATATGATTATCTCAATTGATGCAGAGAAAGCATTTGATAAAATTCAACACCCTTTCATGATGAAAACTCTAAGCAAATTGGGTATAGAAGGAACATTCCTCAATATAATCAAAGCAATTTATAAAAAACCCACGGCCAGCATCCTATTGAATGGGGAAAAGTTGGAAGCATTTCCACTGAAATCTGGCACCAGGCAGGGATGCCCACTCTCACCACTGCTATTTAACATAGTTCTGGAAGTTTTAGCCATAGCCATCAGACAAGAAAAAGAAATCAAAGGAATACAAATTAAGAAGGAAGAAGTCAAACTATCCCTCTTTGCAGACGATATGATTCTGTACTTAGAGGATCCAAAGAACTCTACTAAGAGATTATTGGAACTCATAGAGGAGTTTGGCAAAGTGGCAGGATATAAAATCAATGCACAAAAATCAACAGCCTTTGTATACACAAGCAATGCCATGACTGAGAAAGAACTTCTAAGATCAATCCCATTCACAATAGCTACAAAAACAATCAAATACCTTGGAATAAACTTAACCAAGGAGTTCAAGATCTCTACGATGAAAATTACAAAACCTTAAAGAAAGAAATAGAAGAGGATACCAAAAAATGGAAAAATCTTCCATGCTCATGGATTGGAAGAATCAACATCATCAAAATGTCCATTCTCCCAAAAGCAATTTATAGATTCAATGCAATACCAATCAAGATACCAAAGACCTTCTTCTCAGATCTGGAAAAAATGGTGCTGAAATTTATATGGAGGCACAAGAGACCTCGAATAGCTAAAGCAATCTTGTACAACAAAAACAAAGCCGGAGGCATCACAATACCAGATTTCAGGACATACTACAGGGCAGTTGTAATCAAAACAGCATGGTACTGGTACAGAAACAAATGGATAGACCAATGGAACAGAACTGAAACACCAGAAATCAATCCAAACATCTACAGCCAACTTATATTTGATCAAGGATCTAAAACTAATTCCTGGAGCAAGGACAGTCTATTCAATAAATGGTGCTGGGAAAACTGGATTTCCACGTGCAGAAGCATGAAGCAAGACCCCTACCTTACACCTTACACAAAAATCCACTCAACGTGGATTAAAGACCTAAATCTACGTCCTGACACCATTAAGTTATTAGAGAACATTGGAGAAACCCTTCAAGATATTGGCACAGGCAAAGAATTTCTGGAAAACACCCGGGAGGCACAGGCAGTCAAAGCCAAAATCAACTATTGGGATTGCATCAAATTGAGAAGTTTCTGTACTGCAAAAGAAACAGTCAGGAGAGTGAAGAGACAACCGACAGAATGGGAAAAAATATTTGCAAACTATGCAACAGATAAAGGGTTAATAACCAGAATCTACAAAGAGATCAAGAAAGTCCACAACAACAAAACCAACAACCCACTTAAGAGATGGGCCAAGGACTTCAATAGACATTTTTCAAAAGAGGAAATCCAAATGGCCAACAGGCACATGAAAAAATGTTCAAGGTCACTAGCAATCAGGGAAATGCAAATCAAAAGCACAATGAGGTTTCACCTCACCCCGGTTAGAATGGCTCACATACAGAAATCTACCAACAACAGATGCTGGCAAGGATGTGGGGAAAAAGGGACACTAACCCACTGTTGGTGGGAATGCAAACTGGTCAAGCCACTATGGAAATCAGTCTGGAGATTCCTCAGAAACCTGAAGATAACCCTACTGTACGACCCAGCCATCCCACTCCTTGGAATTTACCCAAAGGAGTTTAAAATGACAAACAAAAAAGCGGTCTGCACCCTAATGTTTATTGCAGCTCAATTCACAATAGTCAAGACCTGGAACCAACCTAAATGCCCAGCAACGGTAGACTGGATAAAGAAATTATGGGATATGTACTCTTTAGAATACTATACCGCAGTAAGAAACAACGAAATCCAGTCATTTGCAACAAAATGGAGGAATCTGGAACACATCATGCTGAGTGAAGTAAGCCAGTCCCAAAGGGACAAATACCATATATTCTTCCTGATCGGTGACAACTAACTGAACACCAAAAAGGAAACCTCCTGAAGTGAAATGGACACTATGAGAAATGGTGACTTGATCAGCATAACCCTGACTGTTAATGGACAACTTAATACATTATCACTCCTAGTATTTTTTTTGTCTGTTCTACTTAATATGACTGGTTTAATTCTGCAATTATCACACAGTTATTCTTAAGTGTTGAAAATTAACTGAAATATGATCCCTGTTAAACATAAGAGTGGGAATAAGAGAGGGAAGAGATGTGTAACTTGGGGCATGCTCGGGCTGACTTGCCCCAATTGGTAGAGTTGGAAACATACCAGGGGATTCCAGTTCAATCCCATCAAGGTGGCATGTGCCAATGCCATCTCACTATTCCAAGTGATCGATTTCAGTTCACAATTGATCATAATGATAGGACTAAGAGTCAAAGGGAGCACATAAACAAGTCTAGTACCTGCTAACACTAACCGATAGAATAAATAAAGGGGAGAGTGATCCAACATGGCAAGCGAGATACTCAGCAGACTCATAGAATGGCGGATGTCCTAAATAGCACTCTGGCCTCAGAATCAGCCCTAAAGGCACTCGGATCTGGCTGAAAAGCCCATGAGAGTATTTCAGGCATGGAAAGCCAAGACACTCTGGCAAAAAGATCTCTGTGAGTGAGATCCCAGTGGAAAGAACAGGTCTTCTAAGAGGGAGGTGCCTTTCTCTGAAGGGAGGAGAGAACCTCCACTTTGACTATGACCTTGTCTAAACAAGATAAGAGTCGGAGAACTCAAGGGGCTTCCATAGCCTTGGAAACTCATGACTGGAGCATAGGGAGATTACTGATGCCATAAACAGGAGTGTCAATTTGTAAAGTCAACAACAGGAGTCACTGTGCACTTAATCCTCATGTAGGATCTCTGTCCTTAATGTGCTGCACATTGAGGCTTAATGCTATAACGAGTACTCAAACAGTATATTTCACTTTGTGTTTCTATGGGGGTGCAAACGGTTGAAATCTTTACTTAATGTACACTAAACTGATCTTCTGTAAAAAAAAAATTATCAACTCCCAACTTGACTCTCACTGGGATTAAACATGACAATAGGTCTGATCTGATTTCATCATCATTTAAAAAAAATCATCTATTATTTTTCACTTTATGTCTCTGTGTGGGAGCAAACTGTTGAAATCCTTACTTAAGGTATACTAAGCTGATCTTCTGTATATTAAGATAATCGAAAATGAATCTTGATGTGAATGTAAGGGGAGGGGAGAGGGAGTGGGAAAGGGGAGGGTTGTGGGTGGGAGGGATGGTATGGGGGGGAGCCATTGTAATCCATGAGTCGTACTTTGGAAATTTATATTAATTAAATAAAAGATTAAAAAAAAAGAAACCATAGCAGGGCCTAGTAAGTCTTTGTGCTGCAGATTGCCCAGTGCATTGCAAGCCTGGCCTCCTAACCACTCCTTTCCAGGTGTAACAACCCAAAATACCTCTTGGCGTTGCCAGATATTCCCTGGCAAGGGGCAGAATTGTGCTAGTTAAGAACCAGTGCTTTGTACAGAAGCTATTATGTTGCCTTTACTCTTATTTTTTTATTTTCATCTACTTGTTAAGGCAGAGCTATAGAGCAAAACACAAACACATAGGGTGAGACCTTCCATCTTCTGGTTCATCCCCCAAAAATGTCCCCAACAGCCAGGGTTGGCCTAAGTGTGGCAGGAGCCCAAGCTCTTGAGCCACCATTTGCTACCTCACAGGAAGCTTTATTAGAAGCAGAGGAGCAGGGATCCCAATCAGTACTCCTATGTAGGGTGTGGGCATCACCAGAGGTGGCTTAACCCGCTGTGCCACGGCTGCCACCCTTATTCTGACTTCTGTTGTTTTTCTTAATTTGTTACTTTGTTAAATGTGCATGTTTAAAATGTACAGTTTCTAAGACCATACTTTTTGTGAGTGTACTTCTAACTCCACTACCTCTAAAATTGAAATGGCCCTGACCTCGCAAAGACCAGGTTGGTCACGCCTGGGCTTCTCGCTGTGGCAGTATTGACTGTCTCTCCACTAACATTCCCAGTGGAATCTCCTTCCCAAATGAAAGACTGGAGCATCCTTACCTTTCTCATGTGTTTCTGCCTTGTATGCAGATATTTCTTCCAAGAAAATCCAATGAGAAATTAACCTCTAGTACCCACTATTTACTCAGCAGAAGCCTATGTTTTATGACATATGACTTGCTTTGAATGCATTATCTATTTTAACTATCATGAAAGTCTAATGCTCACTAATATTATTTATATGTTTTGAAAGAGAAAAAAAAAAAGCAGAAGCTTAGAAAAGCTAAAAAGTTACCCAGAGCCACACTGCTGAAGTTGCAGTTCCATTAAAGCAAAATTTTAGAAACAGTTTACCCCCAAACTGAGAAATGTTTACATTAATTATAAAATGTAACTTGGACCCTTTAGGTAGCCTGTCAATAACTGTATTTATAATTATGAGGTAATACTGATAGAAATTCCATTGAAAATTATAAACTTGCCAATACCCTGTGATATTTACATACCTTGTATGAAGACCTGGAAGAAATATACCAAGAGATGAGTGTAAACTATATTGGAGTAGGATGCTTGGGACAGTTTTCTCTTTTTTTCTTTTTTAAACCTTTTCTGAATTTCTAAATGGATTATAATATATTTCTATTTATGTTAAAATGAAATGTGTACGAGAGGTATAGTTAACATTCAGGCCAAAGTTCCTTTTTCTCTAAAATAGCTAAGAAATGTGGACATATGTGTGGCCTCAACAGTCTGTCAGAGTTGCTTTGCTGGGCCTTTGGGCAGAGGGCCGGCACACCTGCTTCAAGGACACTTCCCTGGCTTGCCGGCCAGAATATTCACTGAAGAGAAGCGGGCAGTTGGTCTGCTCCTTTTGTTTGTTATTTTGTTTTAATTCCAATGCCCCTGGGATGAGACTAAGCCTTACTTACCAAGATAGAGACAGGTGATGAACTTGGTGTGTGCTCACTCTTGCCCACAGCAATTATTTATGTTGCTGTGGGGAGGAGAATTTGATAGTAGACAACGTCACCATCCCCTCCTTCCCTGGTTAAGTCGGTGAAGTGGACCAAACAGAGGAGACTATAAGGTGAGAATGTGGCCCCTTCTCTTACCTAGTGCCAAGGAGACACTCCTGTGCTGGCAGAAACAGAACATTTTAAAAATTGCCTGAGTATTATCTGAAGTGATGCGATTTTTAATTAAACATTCTTCCATCTTGGTTTTTCTAAAAAAAAAAAGAAAAACAAAAAGGGGGCAATGTGGTGGAACAAGAAGGCCATGCCAAGATGGCTGCTGGCAACAGAGCCTGCCTGGCAATAGCCTGTGATTGGATGGCTTTGGAAACCACATGGCAATGGAGCCTGCCTGGCAATGGGCTATGATTGGTTAGGGCATAAACCGCCCCTTGACTGGATTGGCTGCTTCGACTATATAAGCTGTTGTACCAACTGAAATAAATAAGTCTGCAGGCTGCTCGCCTCTCACCCGCTTTCACCCAACTCCTGGGATCTGTGTGGTGACTCCGTGCCTCTTGCCCCCACTGCGCTCCTCCTCTCAGAATGAATCCACAGTAACAATTAAGTTCAGGGGGGAAGCAGGGGCTGCCTCAGAATGTGGATTAAAACTCAAGATTTGCACTCTGGACCAGGGGTGCCTCTTTGAGGACAGGCAGGCCTGGATGTAGCTCCAGGAGCCCTGCAGGAACACACCTGCCAGAGCGAATCTGCAGGGTAGCTCCTGTTAGTTAGTTACCTGATAACCCACCCTTGATTAGCTTGAAGGGTCTTACCCTGCTACTTCATTCCCCCATCCAAATTTTTATCTTCTCTCCTTTATTCAGAGAGAAACTGCATTCTGCACCTGGATGTTGTTAACCAAGAATTCATACTCAGCTTCCAGTCCAAGCCAGGTCTCCAGGTGCCACTTGGGGGGTGCCTGACAAATGAACAGGTATCCACACCACATAGAAGAGATGTTCCAGTTACTGGTGTTACTTCTCTAACGATGAGGTGATTTGGGCCCCACGTGAATACTCATGAGCTTTGCACACACTGATACATAGACCAGCCCGGAGCTCCCCAAGGCCTGGATCCAGGAAGAGGATTCTCTCTAGTGCTTTGTACTTGGCTAGAGTTGAGGATGCCTGCACTCATTTCTGCCCACTCACACAGCCCCACACCCTGGGTGCCTAAGATCCATTCTCAGGCCTGCCTCACCACCACTGACCAGCATCAGGGTATTCTGAGACTCCCCACAAAACCTCTGGAGGCTCTGAGAGTACACAGGGAGGGCAGGATGACTGAGCCAGAAGGGACTTTTGCCTATGGGGGCCTGAGGCTGCAGGAAATTGTTTTTTTCTCCCCCAGGCTATGGATTAATTGAATCTAGGAGTAGAGATGCCCCTTGCAGCTCAGTGACTAGAGAACAACCTCTCTTTCATCCTTTCAAAAGGTCAGCACCTTCAACACCAGAATGAGCTCATCCTGGCCCCCACTTCACATATGATCTCAGTGACAACTCCAAGGCCAGCAGTCAGGCCTCTTGGAACCTGTCTGGGGCATGTAGGAAAAGAAGGGGCCTCTTGGGAGAGAACATGATGCCTTGGGCCACCTGGCCAGGTTTTCTGTGATATCCCCAGGACAATGGCAATCTCAAAAGCAAAAATAATCAGGTTTTGTAAAGAATGATATTCATTTGGGAATGGTAGAGCAACGCAATGGTTGAACATGTGTCATAATAGACTATGGTGCACTCAAAGGGTCTGAGGGAGGGGGAGTTCTTAAAGGAAAACATAAGGAATGCTATGCCAAATATTTTGAAACAACAATATTGGATCACAATGGATAATACCTAGGCTGAGTCCTTTACAATAGTTACTATTAGGCAACCAAAAGTTTAGCATCAGCTCCAGGTTGGACAAGTCAGGAGCTGAGGCGGCACTACGGGACTCATGGTGGCTAGTGACCATACAGGAAGTGTCCCTAGAACGGTGGTAAATGCCCAATTAGGATGAGCCCAAGAAAGAATGGCAGAAGCATGGACAAGAGTATACACACGAGTCCATGCTTCCTGCTGAAAAGAGAGTCAAGTGTTCACAAAGACATGTGATGCAGAGGTTTTGTCTCACAGATGAACATTGCATACGATGCTCAGACCATGCAAAGAGATTGATGCAAGACACTGGTAGAAAATCAACATACAAGGGACTTCGGAGTGCACTTACTTTAGAAATGAGAAATATCAATAAACAATTTCTCTTTGGTTTGTCTGTGCTTTGATGAGGGAAGATTGCCTTTCATCTGAGAGCCATTTTTCATTGTGTTGTATGCTGCAATCGCACCGAATTAAAATATTTTTCCTAATTGTTTTCTTTCTCTGAAAATGTTCATCTTAAGGATGTATTTACAATAAGATTGCATTTGGGGGCTGGTACTGTGGTGCAGTGGGTTAAACCACTGCTTGAGGTGCTAGCATCACATACAGGTGCCAGTTTGAGTCCTGGCCGCTCCACTTCCAATTCAGCTCCCTGCTAACATACCTGGGGTAGTAGCAGAAGTGCTTGGGCCCCTGCACCCACGTGGGAGACCTGGAAGAAGCTCCCAGCTCCTGGCTTTGGTCTGGCCCAGCCTTGGCCATTGCAGCCATCTGGGGAGTGAAGTAGATAGAAGATGCCCCCCTTTCTCTCTCTCTCTCTCTCCTCTTTCTCTCTCTCTCTCTCTTCCTCTAACTCTATCTTGCAAATAAAGTAAATAAATCATCTTAAAAGATATTGCATGTTATATACCTTATTACCATCAGATAGCTGAATAATTTTGGGGCTCCTAAGCTTACTGGGGATGCATTAAAGACCTGAATTTAAGGCCTATGACTAAATTTGCTAGGAGAAAATATAGGGGAAACACTTCAAGACATTGGTGTAGATGGTGACTTCTTGGTTAAGGTCTCCAAGGCATAGACAACAAAAGCAAAACTAGACAAATGGTATTATATCAAAACTCAGAAGCTTCTGCATGTCAAAGGAAAAGATAGAGTGAAGAGACGTCCAACAGAAAGTGCAAAAATACTTGTGAGCTACTTATCCGATAAGGGGTTAACATCCAAAATATATCAGCAACATAAAAAACTCAACAACAAACAACCAATCGAGTTAAGAAATGGGGAAAGGACGTCAGAAGACAGTTCTCTAAAGAAGAAATGCAAATGGCTAACAAATATAGTGAGGGAATTCTTAGGGGATAATAATTTAAACCAATCCAAGCATTTGGTATATGATTGTCCTTGAATGCAGAACCTGGCAATCAGGAGGTAATTAGTTCTGACCAAATGATACTCCATTATTGGTTTTGTAATAATTGTCAAATATCATCAGTTTCTCATAGTGGATTCCAAAACATTTGGAGAGGCTTATTATTTTTTGGACATTTGGGAAGGAAGGAGAGACTGTTCAGTGCTCAGAAAGGTCTTCTTTAGAACCACCACAAGAGAGCAGTAAGACGTAGGCTTTAGTATCTGCACCCCTGTTTCTCAGAGGCTTGGGAATATTTATTCCACCTTTCTTGTGTTAATGTCTCCTTTTCTTCATTTTAAAATTCTCAAACATCTTAATAGAGATAAATTTACTTTCTCTGGAACCTTCTGATTGTGCATCTGTGTCTGTATCTGTGTGCACATGTGCATGAGTATATGTTAGTGTTCACATGCATGCATTGTGATGTGTGTGCTTGTCTAACATATGTATACATCTCTGTTAGTGTTGTTATTGTATATCTTCATGTGTACCTTCATCTCTAACAGAGATGTATACATATGTTAGACAAGCACACAGCTTTGCAACATTGAATGATTCCCTACTTTATGTAGAAAAATTCATGATATCAGCTCTGATGACCAAAGAGCTTGCCATAAAACCCTCCAGACATGAGGCACTGAAAAACCCAGGAAGCTTGCTTATTGTGAGAGTTGAAGGATCAAATTCCACTGCATATTAACTGTAAATTTCAAGATTTAGAGGTGACCTTTTTCTTTTTTTAGTTTTCTTAAAGATTTTAAAATTTATATGAGAGTAACAGAGAAAGACAGAGAGGTCTTAGATCTACTGGCCCAGTCCCCAAAAGGCTACAATGGCCCAGACTGGTCCAGGCCAAAGTCAGGAGCCCAGAGATCTTTCCCAAGTCTCCTGCATGTGTACAGGGGACCAAGCACTTGAGTCGTCTGCCACTGTTTTTCCAGGCAAATTAGCCCAGAGCTGGACAGGAGATGAAACTGTCAGGTCCTGGACTTGTGCCCATACTGGATGCCAGCATCACAGACAGCAGCTTAACCTGCTATACCACAATGTCAGCCCAAAGTAGTTTTATTTTTAAACATTGCCTTGGTTAATGAATTAACAAATCTATTCATCCTTGATTTTTCCAGTCATTTCTTTATTCTCTGTGAATTTGCATTTGCTCTTTGGGATACCAACCCTTCTGCATTATTGACTGCAAACATTATATGAGGTTCCCTCTTGTCATTCATGAAGGGATGAAAGCATAAACTCATTTTAATGTGAACCTAAGGAGATCATTTTAACATTAAAGACAGATAATCTTGAGGTAGTTTCCTTTTTCCCTTCATTTGCTCGATTTTATTTACTTTCCCACCTCTCTGGTGTAAGCATGGTTTTTTTTTTTTTTTTTTTTTTTGACAGGCAGAGTGGACAGTGAGAGAGAGAGACAGAGAGAGAAAGGTCTTCCTTTGCCGTTGGTTCACCCTCCAATGGCCACCGCTGCAGCCGGCGCACCGTGCTGATCCGATGGCAGGAGCCAGGATCCAGGTGCTTTTCCTGGTCTCCCATGGGGTGCAGGGCCCAAGCACCTGGGCCATCCTCCACTGCACTCCCTGGCCATAGCAGAGAGCTGGCCTGGAAGAGGGGCAACCGGGACAGAATCCGGCGCCCCGACCGGGACTAGAACCCGGTGTGCCGGCGCCGCAAGGTGGAGGATTAGCCTATTGAGCCACGGCGCCGGCCCAAGCATGGTTTTAATATCACAAGTTCCCATTAGTTGTGTTTCCAGAGTGGCCATGAGAAGCCACTCAGATGTAGTCAGCTGACGCCTAGTAATAGTTCTGCAGTATAAAGCATAAGCACATCAGAGCACTGGGTTGGTTTCTGATTTTCAGACTGCTTTTTCCTTTGCTTTTTTTTTTTTTTTTTTTTTTTTGCTGTAAAAAGAGTAAGTTTATTGTTTAAAAAAATACTGTATTTTAAAAGAACCTTTTTTTCTTGGGCCAGTCACATAATTTGCACTTAATTTTATTAATCCACACAGCAGAAACACTGGAAATGAGGAAACAGAACATATGGCTTTTTATACATTTAACACAAGCAGTGCAGTCTCATCTGTTGCAGGCAGTGGAGTTGTCACTCAGGTTTTCGTTTTGAACATTGCTCCAACTCCTGGGGACGTTTGGGGTGGGTGCCTATGGCTCCTCCCAGCTGATTCCTCAACAGGGCAGGAATTCAATGAGGGGATTTAAGACGTTTCAAGTAGTTAACTGTCAACATGCCGTGGCAATTCTCCCAAAAGGCAGCTCAGAGGTAGGAAAGTGATGTCCTTACTGTTCTTTCTTCTTAGAAAGGTTCCCCTAAATTTGTGAGCTGGCTGGGGATCTACCAACCATTCACTGGTCCTGCCAAATGAATGGCAGACTGGATACATACTACCTCCAAACGCTTCCACATGGGCTCATCTCTAGCAGGCAGTGCCCCTCAGAGTGGACCGACCACATGAGCATCCTTTCCACAGGGAGATGCGCTTGTAATTGCCTACAAGGGCCCACTGGCTGGTTGGCCTCCAGAGGCTCTCTCAATGGGTACAAGGTTTTCTAGAGAAAGGTGGTTTGGCCCAGTGGTTAGGATGCCCATGTCCCACCAGGAATACCTGGTTTCAATTCCTGGCTCCAGCTCCCTAATACAGACTCTGGAAGGCAGCGGTGATGGCTCAAGTAACTGGATTCTTACCATCCACATGGGAGACCTTGACTGAAGCTTGGCTCTGGCCTAGCCCAGCTCAGGCCATGGTCATTGTGGACATTTGGGGGGTGAACCAATGGATGGGAGCTCTTTCAAATTAAAAAACAAAACAAAACAAAAACAAACCAAAAAGTTGTATAATTCCCTTCCTTTCTTGTGTTACATTCTTTAAGCACTATCTCTGCCAACTGGCTATGATTCAAGGTTTAGTGTTTACTCTTGCACAGCCCAAAGTCCCTGCAAGCCTAAGTTCCTTGTACCTATGACATCACCTGCTGGCTCAGGAAACACAAAGCGTTAAAATCCAGGCTTACCTTCAGTTAAGAATTAATACTGCATATTGAATGCTGAGAGATATGCCTATCAGACTTTTTTTAAGACAGCCAAGAATTTATCTAATCAAACGAACACTGATTATGAAGCAGCCAGTTGGAAAGTTCTATTTAGTCCAAAAGTGTTGCCACTGTCCCACACAACACAGGGCAGTCCTGAGACATCCTGGAGTCAGTGGGAGAACACAGTCCTGGATGGCAAAGCACCAATTTTTGTAACTGGTGGAAGGTGTCTGGAGGCAGGTCCGGTGATGAGATAGTACCATTTTGGGGCTTCCAGTAGGGGGTGGCAGTCAGCGGTAAGGCTGAGGCTGTCCGTCTGCAGAGAGGCAGCCTTGCCTCCGAGAGCCCAGTTCTGATGGACAGGCTCTCTTCCAGGTACAAGGCTTAGTGCTTTACAGGTCATGCTACACGGATTAGAGTGCTCTGTTGGGTAGAAAATGTTTTACAAACACTTGATAAGCAAAGTGCTGCAAGAAAAGCAAGTTTAGAGGCAAGGAGTTTCAATCCATCTACCTGAGGGGATCTCGGAGGATCCCATGACAAACACACGAAAGGACACGATGTGTAAACACTGACAACTTCCCTCCACACAAAACAGGAACAGAAGCTCAAATGTCAGGGGTCACGCCCCCAGACTTCAACCCTCTGGTGTTCTGAGATCTATAAAAATAGGACACAGGTGATCCAGTTGTGAGATGAATCCAGAAAGTATTTCCTTCTAAGCCGTCATGGAATTCCAGTGAAGTCCTATGTCCCAACCATAGGATCCATTGAGGAGCTGGAGGACTACAGTAACTGGTCCTCTAGGCTGTGTGAAGAACGGGGGTAGGGCTCGGCACAGCCTCCATGACCCAGGCTGTGGAGGGTAGTGAACAGAAGGCACTTTTAGCCAGCTGCCTAAGTAGAGGGCAAAGACTTTTCTCCTTTGAAAGTAGACCTGAGCCCAGGACTGGTAAGTTCAAGGCACTTAACCTGGTGCAGCTTTGCGGGTTTGCAGCACTCTGCTCACTGGCTTTCACAACCAGGCCCCTCGACCTTATCTGCCTCACTCACTGTCCCAGCGTTCCCTGGCGCTGCAGGCTGCAACTCAGCATTCCACGTTCTAATGGCGTAGCTGAAGGAGCCGCCTTGCCCCATTTGGAGGGAGATGATTTTCAGGAGTGCGGGGCACAAACCAACAGTTCTCCTGGGTGTCTTTTAGGAGAAGAACTGCTGCAATAGAACTGCCAGCCTGATCCTGAGACCCTGATGTGGAGAAACCAGGGGGCCAGGGGGCTTTGGTTTCAGGAAGTTCCAGGGCTCACTGGCTCACTTAAGCTGTAAACTTCAAGTCACTGAGGTCACGCCGATTTGCTCGCAGATAGACGTGCCTTGGAAACTTTGGTGCACACGATGTCTTGTGGACTTCAGACCTTAGCCTAACCCTGTGGTAGAAAAAAACGTTCCCTCGGGAAGAGCAGCGCTACCCTGGGACTCTTTCAGGACCTCAGTTATACGTACACCAGAGGGCTTCAAGAAGTTCACAGACAATTCAGACTGTCTTTCGATTCCACTTTCCATGAACTTTTTGAAGCTGCCTTATGCATATCCTTGAGATAGCGAGGGAGGAAGCATGGGACAGGACATTGGACAGGAAGAGGGAACAGATAAGGAGAGTTGTGTAGTCCCCCACCCCACCTTTTTTTTGCAACTAGGGCTCCAAACAGGCAATTATTGTTAATGTCGAGTTTCCCTTTGTACTTATGGTCTAGACTTTTAAGTCACGGTTGGAGAGTTAGTTTCAAGCTTGCTTTGATAATTCTCCATTGGTTGGCCTGAGCAGAGGAGTCTATTCGCAGCTATTTGCAGCTGGAATTCTGCAGCTCCAGGCAGGTTTTGCTGCAAGAAATCCTTGCAGTTTAGCACCAGGATCTTCTTCCTAGGTCTGCTGTCTGACAGTGGTGTGGCGCATGCAAGCAGCTCACGAAAGCATGGGAGGGGAGGGAGACGTGCTTGTGAGTGGGCCTCAGAAATAAAGGTTTCCCACTTTCTTCTGGCCTCAGAATTACTTGGAGAACTTGTTGGAAAGGCAGAGCCTCACAGTCCCCCCCTCCAAGGTCCTGAGCAGCTGCAGGTGCACAGTCCTGTTGAGGGGGTGGGGAGAGAACTGAGAGATTCGACCTGAGGCAGAGAGATGAAGAAAAGGAAAAACAAAGAATAAAGCTAAAAAAAAAAAAAGTCCAGGGAAACAAGGGTGGAAGTGAAGTGAGCACAACACGAAGGAAAGGAACTATGACATAACAGCGCTCACGGAGCTGGGTGGGACACGAAGCAGCCAGGCATGTGACCTCTGAGAACGCAGCATGATGGCGAAAGGCTGCATGGACCCTGGTTCGCCCTCAAGCCTGTGCTCCCAGAACACCAAGTCAGCCACACCGAATTCTCAGAGAATTCCAGAATATGAGGCTGGTCATCAGGCCAACCAGTAAACGGTTGTGGGGGACATGGGCCAGGTGGAGTCTTGGAATGACCCTGGGGATGCAGCAGCTCTGGCAGTGTCAAGATCAAACAGTGGTGCAGGTGCCCTCAGGCTACGGCTGAGCTCCATGGGCAGAATTCTTCCACGGGCAGTGAATCCAGCCTGCAAAGAATGCTTTCAAGTTGGTCAGTGACGGTTCTGGCGCTTTGCAATCTCCTCTTGGATACGCAACTTGAGAGCCTCTCGCATGGGCGGATCCAGAGGCGTGTGGGCAGACACCTCCTCGCTCACCCTTCCTGAGTCATCGTCCTGATACACGATACCTGATACACGATAACTGATGTGACCTCGCCACTGTCCGCCTCGTGTTCTAAGCAGAAGAGCTGATGGCCAGAAGGCTCTAGTTCAGAGCCACCACTACTGCTGCTTTCACTGGACTCCTCCAAGTCTGGGTTGCCTGGGTGGGTAGAGCCATCTTCTCCTTGGCCGCCTGCTTCACCTTCTTGTCGTAGTCGTCCCTGCGGGGAGCCGAGTGGGAGTCAGGGACAGCCGGCCGGGCCAGGCCAAGGGTGGCGGTGGCGCGGGGCGGGGAGGTACCGGGCGATCTGGTTCCGTCGGATGTGGTGCACGAAGCCGTGGCTCATGTCCAGCCGCCCGCCAGGCTTGCAGCAGAGCCTGGGCCTGGGATCCCGGGCCGCCTCCATCTGGAGCCCTGGGCACAGAGTCGCCGCCACCTCAACGGCCCCAACGGCCACCCTCCCGCCGGTGGAGGCCCGAGCCAGCCTGCGCTCAGCTTCCGGCCGGGTTTCCTTTGCTTTTTATAAACATCACAATTTGAATTAACATATCTCAGTCCATTGCTGTGGATAGAAGTTAAACCATGTGTTGTAAAAAATAAGGTGTGGAGGGAGAGTTTCTGGGTGATGTTCCATCTCTGTCTGGCTTCTTGGTGATTTGGACCTGGGTCAGTGATAAATTCATGCTTCTCTCTGGTCTGCTTTGCTTTCTAGGAGTCCAACTATTCTAGCTATTTGTTCCTCCAGGTTATTGCTTTGCAGGTTCCTTTGAATGCCTGTTATAATTCAGGCCTATTTTTGGTTAGGAACGGCAGCAGTGGAGATGAATGTATGTGTTACTGTTGTTTCACTAAGCAGCCTGGAGTAGAGCCGATGGGTTTACTTGACAGTGTGAACTTCCCTTCATGTTCCTGGAAGCAGCCTCGCCCACTGCATGCAGGCAACAAGGTAGCAGGACAGTGGCACAGCAAACAATGCCATGGAAATTTACTGTTGCGGGGAGCTAGGCCATGCTGCATTGGCTTCTGCATTGGCAGTGCTTAGCCTCGACAGCAGGGCCATCTGCTGGGGCTGCCTCCTTCATACGGTCAGCCCTTCTTTCTTAGTGACCATGGCTCCTGTGACAGCAAAGCTACAGGTTTGGATGGTGGAAACCATGGAGGAGTCAACAGTGCGGAGCAGCTTGAGTATATTTCTTTGGTGCTTGAATGATCCTGGCCCACCCGTACAGCTTCTGTGTCTAACATCACTGCCTTCTGCTGCATGGTGGCTCTGCTCTGTCGTGTGTCAGAGACCTTTGGGTGGCATTTTCATTTATAGAGCATGAGCCTAGAAATGTCACTTCCCCAGTGGTTTTAAGTATTAGTTCTTTGGCCTCAGTTTCTGGAAACTCTTCTGTCTTAATGTCATGGCCCAGCACAGAGATGGTGTTTTTCTGGCACTTGCTGTGTTGAGATGACTGTGTGGCCTTCCTGCTTTATTCCATAAGTGAATGAAATCCTGTTTCAAAGATCAGAAACATGATTTGTTCATTTCTGAGTCATGGACAGCAGGCTACCTCACTGGCAAGGCATGCATAAATGGTTATCCCGTGATACCTGGTAAAAGCCACTTGGTTCTTCTTCCTTTAGTTCTGAAAAACTAGAGCTTGTAGAGTGTTTTTGTACGCTACAAGCTGACCATTATTGAAGGTGCTGTGAGCATGTGGTAACCCTGTATTCCTAGTCTTGGTTAGCATGTGAATGGTTGTGTTTAATGTATGAAAAAATATATAGATATATATTTCTAAACCTCCAAGAAATAAATAAAGGAAACAAATTGCTTTCAAATGCTTGTGATTATTTAAATGTTTGGTAAGTAAAATAGTAGTATCATAGGCTTAATAATAGTAGCTCTGTCTCCTCATACATACATGTTATAAAAAGTTACTAGGAAATTACTGAAAACAATGGCTAGCTTTATTTAATATTATTTCTCTCTAGAGTAGAGTCTAGATCCTTTCTAAACCAGATAAAGTACTGAAACAGTAATTACTGAACATAAGTTTATGTATTCTATTTGACATCTTGCTTCTGTATGATAAGGAGAAGCAAAATATCTTGGAGTATCTTAATGAATATGAAAAAGATAAGCTGGCGCTGCGGCTCACTAGACTAATCCTCTGCCTTGTGGCGCTGGCACACCGGGTTCTAGTCCCGGTCGGGACACCGGATTCTGTCCCGGTTGCCCCTCTTCCAGGCCAGCTCTCTGCTGTGGCCAGGGAGTACAGTGGAGGATGGCCCAAGTGCTTGGGCCTTGCACCCCATGGGAGACCAGGATAAGTACCTGGCTCCTGCCATCGGATCAGCCAGGTGCGCCGGCCGCAGTGCGCCGGCCACAGCGTGCCAGCCGCAGCGGCTACGGCGGCCATTGGAGGGTGAACCAACGGCAAAAGGAAGACCTTTCTCTCTGTCTCTCTCTCTTACTGTCCACTCTTCCTGTCCAAAAAAAAAAAAAAAGATATCACATGAGGGTCCTTATTCCTCTAGAAATTACAGATTCACAAATGTATTAGTCTGCTATCAAATGCTGCTCCATGACTGCACTATAGAGTGAATGTTCATGGCTTCCTCAAATATATCTGTTGGTATATTTAGCCTGTTGTGATAGTCTTCAATACTGGGGTTCTTGGTAAATGATATGGTCACTCTTACAACAGAACCCTATGGTTTTTTTTTTTTTGGTTTTTGATGATTTCTTTTTTTTTTTTTTTTTGACAGGCAGAGTTAGACAGTGAGAGAGAGAGACAGAGAGACAGAGAGACAGAGAAAAAGGTCTTCCTTCCATTGGTTCACTCCCCAAATGGCCACTACACCTATCTGAAGCCAGGAGCCAGGTGCTTCGTCCTGGTCTCCCATGCGGGTGCAGGGCCCAAGCACTTGGGCCATCCTCCACTGCCTTCCTGGGCCACAGCAGAGAGCTGGCCTGGAAGAGGAGCAACTGGGACAGAATCCAATGGCCCCTCTGGTACTAGAACCCCGGGGTGCCGGCACTGCAGGCGGAGGATTAGCCAAACGAGCCGCAGTGCCAGCCTAGAACCCTATGTCTTAAACATTACTTGGCTGTTTCTTCTCTGAACAGCCCTCAGCAATTTTGACAAATTATTTCAACCATAATTGTTTCCATATTTGTCAGCATGTCCTAGGAAAATAATTTATTTGAAATCACAATTAAGAATTACAGAATCAAATTGTTGCAGGAGTTTGAGTCAGTTTTTTATTTCAGGTTGGATAATGAGTGTGAGAAAAAGGAGAAGTAAAGTTTCACTGAGGAGGGGATCCAAGGGAGTGTTCCAGTAAGGTTGTGGACAACACAGCTTATTTAGCAATTGCCTGTTGATTGATCAATCGCCTATGTTGGGGCCTGCTTTGTTGTTTTGTTTCATGTTTGCATATGTTTTCTTCAGGGGTCTGGTTTCTGGTGAATTGAGAAATGGCTTCCTTACATACATTTCAGGAAGTGGTCATTGTCTCCGACCAGGTTATCTCTCTATTGAGGTCTGATCTGGCTTCCAATACCTAGAACATTCTATACATCAAGAAAGTGGTCCTGGTCTCTGATGAGCTGAGAATGCCATCTTTCTGAGTAGAAAGAGTTGAAAGACGTTACCTCACTGATCACTATAGAAATGCCATAGTTGGAAACTGTTGCTGACAGGTTGAAAATGTGGTGGTCTGGCCGATGCCGTGGCTCACTAGGCTAATCCTCCACCTTGCGGCACCGGCACACCGGGTTCTAGTGCCAGTTGGGGCGCCGAATTCTGTCCCAGTTGCCCCTCTTCCAGGCCAGCTCTCCGCTGTGGCCCAGGAGTGCAGTGGAGGATGGCCCAAGTCCTTGGGCCCTGCACCCCATGGGAGACCAAGATAAGCACCTGGCTCCTGCCTTCGGATCAGCACAGCGTGCCGGCCGCAGTGGCCAGTGGAGGGTGAACCAACAGCAAAAGGAAGACCTTTCTCTCTGTCTCTCTCTCTCTCACTGTCCACTCTGTCAAAAGAAAGAAAGAAAGAAAGAAAGAAAGAAAGAAAGAAAGAAAGAAAGAAAGAAAGAAAGAAAGAAAGAAAGAAAGAAAGAAAGAAAGAAAATGTGGTGGTCTGCTCCGACACCAGAACCTGGTATCTTGTAGTTATTTAAGAAAAAAGGACACTTCTATATCCCAGAACCCGTAATTTTCCTATCTTTCTGCTGGTATTTCACTTACTGCATTCTCACAAGATAGTTACTCAAGGAGTACCCCGCTGCTACCTTTACAATGCTATAGTTGATCTGCTGACTGATGTGAGATGAGAAGGCCATAGATATCCAACTGCAGCACCAGCAACAATAAGCACAAAGAAACACATAGGAACATCTGACTACAGAATTGCCCACTTTTGGCAACTGAGGTTTATCTTCAGTTATTGAAACTGGAGTTAGAGAAGTATTTAACTTCATAATAGTAAATGAGAAATGGGCATATCTTTCCCATTCCTAAGATTCTTTTTTCAGTTGCTGACTGAGTGTGGTGGCTGCAGCTGACCAATTCTACAATAGCTTCTCTGTGCTGAGAACTACAGGTTGCACTGGGAGGCCAAGATGTAGCCCCTCTCCTACCAACACCTCTTTTTCTGTTCTATCCTCCATGGTAGGAAGGTTTGATTGCTTCTACAACACAAAACTCAGAGATCACAACCAGTTAAATTTGTGTTTTAACTCTGGTATACTACACATAAAACATGAATGCCATGGCATTGTTCTTAACCATCATTTTTGTACTATGTCTATGATGATTAATAATTATTCTGTAAAGAATTTCGATGGTGTTCATGTTTGCAGGGAATTTTTCCCTATATTCATTATCTGGTTTTTTGGAGTTCCTTCTCCATAGACTTCTCTTATAATTCTGTTTCTGTGAATTCGTTGGTAACAGTCTATGTTTCATTTCTGAGTTAAGATTCTGAGTCTCTCCTTTGTAATCTAAGTGTTTATAATATGTGTTCACTTGTCAAAGAATCAAGTTTGATTCTGGTGATTTTTAAAAAGATGTACTTATTTAAAGGCAAAGATGGATGGGGGGTAGGGAGGGAAAGAGAGAGATATCTTTGACTTTCTGATTTAATCATCAAATCAGCACAGTAGCCTGGGAATAATCAGGCCAAAGCCAAGAGTACAGAACTCAATCAGGGTCTTCAAAATGGTGGCAAAACCCCAGGTATTTGAACGAATATCTTCTGCTTCCTATTTGCACAGCAGTGAGCTGGATGGGGAGCAAAGCAATGTGATTGTTTACTTCCCACATACTCAATACAGTGAGGTCCAGGTTTGCCGAAAGCCAGAAGCTTGAAACTCTACAGCTATATCCCACATTGGTGGCCAGGACCCAGGTTCCTGTGCCATCACATGCTTCTCTCTGTGATCACATTAGCAGAACAGGTACCAGTAGCCATAACTGTGACTAGAAACCAAGTATATGCATATGGCACTTAGGCATCCTAACTGGTTGGTATCTTAACCAATAGGCCAAATGCCTCTTCCATACTGTATGTTCTTTTTATAAACATTTTATTTATTGTATTTGAGAGGCAGAGTTACAGACAGTGAGAAGGAGAATCAGGAAAGAAAGGTCTTCCCTCCATTGGTTCACTCCCCAAATGGCTGCAGTGGCCAGAGCTGTGCCAATCTGAAGCCAGGAGCCAGGAGCTTCCTCCAGGTCTCCCACATGGGTGCAGGGGCCCAAGGACTTGGGCCATCTTCCAGTGCTTTACCAGGCCTGAGAAAGGAGCTAGATTGGCGGTGGAGCAGCCAGGACCAGAACCGGCAACCAGATGGGATGCCAGTGCTGCAGGTGGAAAGATTAACCCACTACACCACAGCACTGGCCCCTCCGTGTTATATGTTCTTAACATAGTAATTTGTATCAATATGTAATGTCCTTTTTGTCTCCTGCAATGATTTTTGTCTCTCAGATAATTGTCTAATGGTAGTATAACCACACCAGTTGGATTTTTTACCTATGATACAATTCTACATTTCCTTTTCTGTCCATCACTTTGAACCTCCTTTCTATTGAATCTACAGTGATTTTATGTAGACGGTATACGGTTGGATTTAGTTTTAAAGCATTCTGATATCTGCTTTTTCATTAGAGTGTTGACACTATTTATATTGGAATAATTATGACATTACTTCTGAAATTTTACATTTGCTTTTTGTTCTCTCTTAGACTATTTTTATCTCATTTCAACCCACACAGCATTTTCTTCATTTCCTTGGATTTTGTAGTGAACACTTTTGATTCCCTTCTCATTTTCCTATTTGTACATGTTTAGGATACTTTTGTTCTTATTACCAATACTTACCTTGGCAAGATTAATATAGGAGACAAAGAAGAACATTATTGAGGAAAATTACTGGGTCAAGAAGACAATATGGGGTTTGAATTGGGCCTGTTAGTTAATGCACCAGTAAGGATGCATGCTCCAAATATGTAAAAAATCTCAAATGTATATTATGTATAACATTCTAAAATACATAGCCACTTAGCCTGAGTTGATGCCACCTGCAATAGCACACAAAGACAATGTTCCTATACGCCTCAGTCCAACCCTTTTTTTTTCTTGGTCAAAAATAACATTATTATAACTTCTGTGCACTAACATGCTTATTTCTAATTATGTTTATGTATTTCTCTTTTAATTGTAATAAGAAATAAAAGGAAAGTATGGACAACTATAAAACCATCCTCAATTCACCATCCTCTCAAATAGAGCAGGAGCTGAGGAGGGTCGTGGTGTAGTTGGTTTTCATGGTGGCATTAAACTTTGTTCCCTCTCTACATTCAGGAAACACCTTCAGAGCAACAGGTATTTCCCAGAGTTACCTTGATCTTTTGTTTTTGTTCTCAGTCATCTGGATTCTCCAACTTTCCTTCTAACAATAAACACATGGCCACTATGCATGAATGTGCACTGGTCCTGGGGTTCTTCACACATCACACTTTTTTAAAATGCTTTGGGGGGTAGCTAGAGTGCCAATTTCAGGGGTTCCCAATGGCCAGCCTGAATCCCTTCCTCATGCAGAGCAATGTGTCATTACAAGCTTCTTCTGAAACTTTTTTTCTGGAACAATGAACAGTCAAGGTTAATCCAGATCATGTACCTGTTTCATGCAACATTTGAGGGAACTACAGGTCAGGGTGGTGAAAGCCATGGCCACAAGTGACACAGCTGGCAGGCAGGCATGGTGTTCTCTAGATGTTCAGATCCTCACAACATTTTGTTTCTCATCTTATAAAATGTGAACCATTGTCTTCTTTCCTCCTTCACCAAAAGTTCATCACACCAGAGTCAGTTGGCATATACACTGGGAGGAAAAATGATCCCAAGAAAGGGTGTGTGTCACATTTGCACATGAGCTGCTGGATAGCCTGAACCACAAGGGCTCAGGCTTTAGGAAACTGCTCTCTTACTCTAGTTTTACACTTTCTGCTTGACCCTATGGGACTGTTTGTCTTTGGCTATTCACCTTTCCAGCCTCATCATTTTCCTGCTCCCTAGTAAAATCCTTCCCTCGGCTCCCTTGGGAACCTGTTCTCCCCTTCCTAACCCTTCTTCCTCCTCCTGCCTGTCTTTGCTTATCTAGGGTTATGGCTATGAATGCCAAAATCCTGCCTTAATCTTGGAGTTTTATTTTCTGTGTGCTCATAGTATGAACATTAATTTTATATAACTGGCCTGAACCACCAACCGCCCATACATTTGGCCCAGCCTCATTCTCGATGTGTCTATATGGGAATTTCTGGGTAGATTTAACATCTGAACAGCTAGAGTTTGTAAAGGAAATTGCTCTTCCTGGTGAACCTTGAATAGAGCAACAGGACTGAACAGTCTGATCAAGAGGGCACCCCCTCCCTTCATAGAACATGTGAGAGAACTTAGGGGCAGGGAAGTGAAAGACCTCACCCCAGTTGACACAGCTGACAGCCATTGAATTTTCCTGGTGATGGTTCCTCTCAACATTCTGGGTATGAATGTCACAAAATTTGAGCATAGGAACCATTATCTGCTTGCCTTCTTCAACAAAGATTCATTGTAACAGGGCTGGTTGGCATATAACTTAGGGATGACAAATGATTCCAAGAAGCACTGTTTTACATTTGCACATGAGCCATATGATGCCCTGAACCATGAATGCTACTGAAAGAGATACTAAGGATCTCTGGATATGTAGAAATGGGAAATGTCCCAGATGCTCCTGAGGAAGTAGGAGCATTGGATTCCCCCTTCTGGGTGTTTCCTTGGTGGAGAAGCCATTGCAGGTACATGTTTGACATTTTGTTTTTGTTTTGTTTCAGATGAATAATTCCAACTTGTATTTATCTGGAACCCAAGAGAGAAATGAGCAGAGCCAGTGTGTGCTATTGGAAGCAGGCATGAGGTGAGTTTTCCATCATCATCCACACAGCCCCTCACTCCATCCTCAGATCACCCCCAAGGTGCAGGCATCATTATCTTCACTCTGTGGGTGAGAAGCCTGAGGCTCACAGAGGTAAAGGAACTTGTTTTAGCAAAGAAGGACTCAAAACCAGGGACAAAAAATAGCCAACTTGGACTTGATATAGAAAATTTGTAGTGCTGCAAATCTGCACCATCCTTTTAGGTTTCTCAACCAGAGAATACCTTGATGAAAACACATGGAAGAGCTGGCTGGTAGCATTTATAAAGGTTTTACAGAGGTAGGAAAAAACTGGAGCAGAGAGCAATGGCATAGAAGGCTGTGACTGCAATCCAGACACTGGAGATGGAGCAAACAGAGTTTGGAACTAGCAAGCCTTGGTCCAGGACAGGCCTACTGGTTAACACAGTGGTTGGGATGCCCGTATTTCATATTGGAACATCTGGGTTCAAGTCCAGGCACAGCTTCAGATTCTAGCTTCCTGCTAATGTGCACCCTTGGAGGCAGCAGGTCATGGGTCAAGTAGTTAGGTTCCTGCTACCCACAGGCAAGACCTGGATGGAGTTCTTGGCTCTCAGTTTCAGCCTGGCCAAGACCTGGTAATTTCTGGCATTTGAGGAATTGGATTAGCAGACAGGAGCTTGTTTTCTCTGCCTCTCAAAAAATACATTAAAAAAAAACCCAAAACACCCACAAGACCTTGTTCTAGCCTTGTCCCTGCCATGCTTCCATTACTGCTGGGGAACCCTGAGCAAGTCACAGCCATTTCTCTGAAGCTTTGTAATTTGTCCCTAAGATGCTGATGAACTGATAATAGAAAACCCTGAGGTTCTTTCAAACTCTAAAATTGTGCCTGAGATTTATAAATTTTAATGCACTCTGATTACCATCTTGAATCCAGAAAAGAATATAGATGTAGTAATTCTTAACATAATCTTGTCAAAGTACAAAGGAATAGGCTTGATTTTAAGAATGCTTTTTTTTTTTTTTTTTTTTTTTGGACAGGCAGAGTGGACAGTGAGAGAGACAGAGAGAAAGGTCTTCCTTTGCTGTTGGTTCACCCTCCAATGGCCGCTGCGCTGATCCAAAGCCAGGAGCCAGGTGCTTCTCTGGGTCTCCCATGTGGGTGCAGGGCCCAAGGACTTGGGCCATCCTCCTCTGCACTCCTGGACCACAGTATAGAGCTGGCCTGGAAGAGGAGCAACCGGGACAGAATCCAGCACTCTGACCAGGATTAGAACCAGGTGTGCCAGCGCTGCAGGCGGAGGATTAGCCTATTGAGCCATGGCGCCGGCCAAGAATGCTTTTTAAAGCAGATTACATCACAACAAGCCCATCATTTCAGCATCTTTCTGGTTTCCTTGTTTATGAATATGATTTGGACACTGCTGCTATAACAGTGGTTGACATTAAAGTCAAATAAGAATATTATGTTTGAAACAGAGGAGAGAATTTAAGCTTATCTTTCTAAGAAATTTATGAAAATATACTTGGCAGACAGAAATTGCATTGTCATCAAATTAGTTTTCTAAGCTCAAATTTAATTAAAATGAGACACTTCTACAACTGGTTCAATCAACAGAGTGTAAAGAGATTTTGGAGGGGCCGGCACTGTGACGCAGTGGGCTAATGTCCTGGCCTGAAGCACCGGAATCCCTTAAGTGCACCAATTCAAGATCTGGCTGCTCCACTTCCAATCCAGCTCTCTGCTATGGCCTGAAAGCAGTAGAAGATGGCCCAAGTCCTTGGGCCCTTGCATCCATGTGGGAGACCAGGAAGAAGCTCCTGGCTCCTGGTTTTGGATCGGTGCAGTTCTAGCCATTGCGGCCAATTGGGGAGTGAACCAGTGGTTGGAAGACCTCTCTCTCTCTCTCTCTCTCTCTCTCTCTCTCTCCCCCCCCTCCTCTCTCTATGTAACTCTGAATTTCAAATAAATAAATAAATCTTTAAAAAAAGAGAAATTTTGAATAGAGCACACAGGAAATAAATATAGTACCACTCGAGCAAATAACCAACACAACAGTTGTGTGTCTGCTGTTGCTGGTGATGCTTCTCAAATATCTTTAACGACTTCTGGATGAATTGGCTTCTGCTGGTGTGAAGCAGGCTCGTCATGCCTGGCTCACACTTGCAAATTTAGTTCTGTAAGAACAAGAGTTCCCTCTTGGGGAAAAGAACTTAATTCATTTATTGAGGCTCCACTTCTATAACTGACACACTTCCTATTAGGTGCCATGTCCAAAAACTGTCCCATTGAATAATTAAAGTTCAAAACCATGAACTTTTTTTCTTTTTCCCAGAATGTAAGTCCACCATTTCAGCTGTTTTCATGACAGTGTAAGTTGTGTAAGTTGGCAACTCTTTTTTTTTTTTTTGACAGGCAGAGTGGACAGTGAGAGAGAGAGACAGAGAGAAAGGTCTTCCTTTTGCTGTTGGTTCACCCTCCAATGGCCACTGCAGCTGGCACAGCACGCTGATCTGAAACCAGGAGCCAGGTGCTTCCTCCTGGTCTCCCATGTGGGTGCAGGGCCCAAGGACCTGGGCCATCCTCCACTGCCTTCCTGGGCCACAGCAGAGAGCTGGACTGGAAGAGGGGCAACTGGGACAGAATCCGGTGCCCCGACTGGGACTAGAACCTGGTGTGCCGGTGCCGCAGGCGGAGGATTAGGCTATTAAGCCGCAGCGCCGGCCCAAACCATGAACTTTTAATGGACACTTTGAAACCACAGTGCTATTTAAACCCTATCAGGTTTTTGTTTTTTTGTTTGTTTGTTTGTTTTTTGGTAGAATAGTTTCCTGGGTGACTTTTGTGATACCTCTCAACCAAGGGATAGGAGACGTGTATACAATTAATACTTTCCCACACATTGATTGTACGCTGCAGATAATATAAAGGGCTGATGTCAGATGCTAAGCATTCAGTCACAAACACCAAGTGGATTCATGGGGTGATTAACTAGGGACTGTTGACGGAGGCCCATGAGAATGTCACTTAAGTAAGTTAGTTGACCCTCGCAGCCTGGTAGATGATGACGAACAGTTATCAATGCATCTGGTTACATGAAATGTGTGAGGTCTGGAAAACCTTGGGGATATCAAAGTCACATAAACAACACAACCTTGATCTGACTTGCATGATGCAGGCAGGGGCTAGTCATAGTTGTGAAAAGCACTAACATATCTCCCGGGATTTCTAGCTTCCCATCCTTATTAATCCTATGAGAAAGCATATTCTCACACTGGCGATTTTACCATACAGCTGTGTATGTTGGGGACCTCTTGACCAAAGAAATAAGATGCTTCTCTGAGAGTTCTTTACAACAAACCCAAATTAATAGGAGAGATACATGAGGGAGCAACATTGTTTTCAGTTTGGTTTGTATTGACTGCATAGTCAGATACTCATGATTCATTTAAGGTGCACTCCCGTCCATGTTTGGCTTTGTCTACATTGTGTAGCTTATGCTAACAGTTTTGGCAAGAAGGCTCTGCATTGCTTTGCTTGGAAGGTCAGGCGGACATGCAAGAAGGGCTCGCAATCCCTTTTCACTGTATTTCTTCTGAGCAGAAGCCAGGTGAATTGGGTTGAAGTGATAGGTCTTTTCCCTTAGCAGAAATTCCCACCTGGGTCTGCTCTTCTGGGAAGGGCTCAAAGCCAATTTCATGACACCAAGCACCTCCCTGTAGCTGAGGGCATTGGGTTCTAGTCACAGCTATGGCTACAGATTGCTTTTCATGCTGATGTAGCTCACAGACAGCAGCATGTGATGGCTGAAGAACCTGGGTCCCTGCCACAAAGGTGGGAGATGTCCACCTGGTTCCAAACTATGGCCTGGCCAGGACCTGACTCTCTTGAATATTTGAGATGTGAACACTCCGTTTGCTCTACTCTCAATTCAGCTCACTGCTGTGCAACCAGGATGCAGCATTTGATGGTTCAAATACTTGGTATTTGCTACAATTTGTAGTCACAGAAGAAGTTTTGAGCTCCTGGCTTTAGCCTGATTCTGAAATAAAACTTGATTTATGTTTTAAAGTAAGACTGCTAGGTTACAAGCACCTGAAAGCTTTTAGGCAAACAAGATAAGCAGGATTATAGTGGCAAGAACAGGTGAAGAGAATGTAGGACAGCTTGTAACCCCAGTGTTTCAGCCTGTGAGGAAGCAGGGGAGGGATCTCCATGCTAGGAAATCAATAGTCGGCTCTAACCGCCCCAGGTATGCTGACCTACCAAGCTGGAAATCTTGCAAGATTGTTAACCAAGTTTCGATGTTGGTGCATGCACTTCCTGAACCCATCACTTGACTGGATGAGTGAGGTTATTCATCACACAAATGAGTCTATGAAGCATCAGTCAACAAATGCAGGGCCATCCACGGTGAGTATGTGTCCCTAGAGAGACACACACACACACATGTGTTGGCCTTCATTACTTGGCTGTGGTTTACTATACTAAACAATTCCAAAGACGCCCAGAAATGAGGACAGGCAGGAGCCCCCATTTCACTGCTGTGGGTCCTGAGGAGCTGCCTTTGGATGAACCTTTTATGCAAGTGAGAGAGTTGTTTGGAGATGGCTGCCCATGTCTACTCTGATATCTTCTTCCTGTATTTTGGGAAATGGGCCCTGGTTGGCCCAGTGATATTTTTGGTCGTCATGGGGTGAGGGAGGAGGGATTGAGGTAAGCTTGGGGGCTCAGGCTTCAGATACAGCTCTCACCCTAGAGTTTTACTCCTTCTGCTCACCCCTCAGGAACTCTTTTCTCTTTTGTCATTTGCCTTTTCAGTCTCATCATTTTCCTGACCCCTAGTATACCCCTTCTCTTGGCTCCATTTTTACCTCTTCTCCCTTTCCAGCCCCCTTCTTCATGCCTGACTACGCATATCAAGGATTATGGCTATGGATGCAGAAACCCTGCCTTAATCTTGATTTTATTTTTTATTTTCTGTGTGGTCATAGTATGATAGTTAATTTTACATAATGACTGGATTGGGCCACCGAGTGCCCATACCTTTGGCCTAACCTCATTCTTTCTGTGTCTACGTGGGTATTTCTGGCTTGGTTTAACATCTGAACAGCTACAGCGTACAAAGGAAATGGCCCTTCCTGGGGAGGCTTGAATAGAGCAAAAGGACAGAGCAGTCTGTAATCAAGAGGTCCCACTCCTTCCTTCACTGTCTTAGATAATTGACGTCAGAATATTCTGGATAGTGTTCTAGATTTTGATGAATGACTCTCCTGGGTATCCAGATTGGGAAATGGGCACACACGAAGGTTTCTGCAGCAATGTTCCATCTTTCCTTCATAGGACCTCTGCCTACACCTCTATTTGAATATGCTCTAGTCCTGGGTGTCTTCCACATACCACACTTGTTTCAATGCCTTTGGGAGGTGGCTCAGGTGCCAGTTTCAGGGGCTTTCAATGTCAGCCTCTGTCCCTCCCACATGCACACCCGCTGTGACATTGCAGATTTTTTCTGAAACTTTTGTCTGGAAAAATGATGAACAGTCTAGATGCATGCAGATTATGTACTTTCTTCATAGAACATTTGAGGGAACTAAGGGCAAGGGATAAAGTTCATTAATTTCAGAGCATCTTTCTAGTATAAACCTCAAAGAAAAGCACAAAAGTGTCCATTCCTTTCCTTGACACTCACAACCTAGCAGAGATATTTTTCCAGACCAATCTTTCTAGTCTAGCACCATGTACCGGAATATTTGTTTTTGAAGGATCCCATATCTTGGAAAATTTAAAAAACATTTTTATAATGATTGGCTGGCAGCAGGAATCCCATCCTGCTTCGCCAGTTTCACTACAGTCTCACAAAGTGTCTCAGTATGGATTTTAACTTGCATATGAAGTGTAGATGCTGGCGAAATCTTTCCATTCTTTCCGTATTCTTCATATCCTTTATTTCCAAACATATTTATAAAGTCGTTCACAATGGTCAGAAGCATGTCTTGATTAGGATCAGTGCAGTTTGAGATCTTGTCAAAGTTAAGATATTGAGGAAGCAGTTCCTGCTGATTAACTGGAAGTGATCAAAATTCTCTTTCTTTTTTTTTAAACTTTTATTTAATGAATATAAATTTCCAAAGTACGATTTATGGATTACAATGGCTTCCCCCCCATGCTGTCCCTCCCACCCACAACCCTCCCCTTTCCCACTCCCTCTCCCCTTTCATTCACATCAAGATTCATTTTCAATTATCTTAATATACAGAAGATCAGCTTAGTATACATTAAGTAAGGATTTCAACAGTTGGCTCCCACACAGAAACATAAAGTGAAAAATAATAGATGATTTTTTTAAATGATGATGAAATCAGATCAGACCTATTGTCATGTTTAATCCCAGTGAGAGTCAAGTTGGGAGTTGATAATTTCTTTTTTTTTTTTTTTACAGAGGATCAGTTTAGTATGCATTAAGTAAAGATTTCAACAGTTTGCACCCCCATAGAAACACAAAGTGAAATATATTGTTTGAGTACTCATTATAGCATTAAATCTCAATGCACAGCACATTAAGGACAGAGATCCTACATGAGGAGTAAGTGCACAATGAATCCTGTTGTTGACTACCAATTGACACTCCTGTCTATGGCATCAGTAATCTCCCTATGCTCCAGTCATGAGTTTCCAAGGCTATGGAAGCCCTCTGAGTTCTCCGATTCTTATCTTGTTTAGACAAGGTCATAGTCAATGTGGAGGTTCTCTCCTCCCTTCAGAGAAAGGTACCTCCTTCTTTGAAGGCCTGTTCTTTCCACTGGGATCTCACTCACAGAGATCTTTTGCCAGAGTGTCTTGGCTTTCCATGCCTGAAATACTCTCATGGGCTTTTCAGCCAGATCCGAATGCCTTGAGGGCTGATTCTGAGGCCAGAGTGCTATTTAGGACATCTGCCATTCTATGAGTCTGCTGAGTATCTCACTTCCCATGTTGGATCACTCTCCCCTTTATTTATTCTATCGGTTAGTGTTAGCAGGTACTAGACTTGTTTATGTGCTCCCTTTGACTCTTAGTCCTTTCATTATGATCAACTGTGAACTGAAATTGATCACTTGGAATAGTGAGATGGCATTGGTACATGCCACCTTGATGGGATTGAATTGGAATCCCCTGGTATGTTTTTAACTCTACCATTTGGGGCAAGTCAGCTTGAGCATGTCCCAAATTATACATCTCTTCCCTCTCTTATTCCCACTCTTATGTTTAACAGGGATCACATTTCAGTTAATTTTCAACACTTAAGAATAACTGTGTATTAATTACAGAATTAAACCAGTCATATTAAGTAGAACAGACAAAAAAACTACTAAGAGGGATAATGTATTAAGTTGTTCATTAACAGTCAGGGCAATGCTGATCAAGTCACCATTTCCCATAGTGTCCATTTCACTTCAACAGGTTTCCTTTTTGGTGTTCAGTCAGTTGTCACCGATCAGGGAGAACATATGATATTTGTCCCTTTGGGACTGGCTTACTTCACTCAGCATGATGTGTTCCAGATTCCTCCATTTTGTTGCAAATGACTGGATTTCGTTGTTTCTTACTGCGGTATAGTATTCTAAAGAGTACATATCCCATAATTTCTTTATCCAGTCTACCATTGATGGGCATTTAGGTTGGTTCCACATCTTGGCTATTGTGAATTGAGCTGCAACAAACATTAGGGTGCAGACTGCTTTTTTGTTTGCCGATTTAAATTCCTTTGGGTAAATTCCCAGGCGTGGGATGGCTGGGTCGAACGGTAGGGTTATCTTCAGGTTTCTGAGGAATCTCCAGACTGACTTCCATAGTGGCTTGACCAGTTTGCATTCCCACCAACAGTGGGTTAGTGTCCCTTTTTCCCCACATCCTCACCAGCATCTGTTGTTGGTAGATTTCTGCATGTGAGCCATTCTAACCTGGGTGAGGTGAAACCTCATTGTGGTTTTGATTTGCATTTCCCTGATTGCTAATGACCTTGAACATTTTTCCTGTGCCTGTTGGCCATTTGGATTTCCTCTTTTGAAAAATGTCTATTGAGGTCCTTGGCCCATCTCTTAAGTGGGTTGTTGGTTTTGTTGTTGTGGAGTTTCTTGATCTCTTTGTAGATTCTGGTTATTAACCCTTTATCTGTTGCATAGTTTGCAAATATTTTTTCCCATTCTGTCGGTTGTCTCTTCACTCTCCTGACTGTTTCTTTTGCAGTACAGAAACTTCTCAATTTGATGCAATCCCAATAGTTGATTTTGGCTTTGACTGCCTGTGCCTCCCAGGTCTTTTCCAGAAATTCTTTGCCTGTGCCAATATCTTGAAGGGTTTCTCCAATGTTCTCTAGTAACTTGATGGTGTCAGGTCGTAGATTTAGGTCTTTAATCCATGTTGAGTGGATTTTTGTGTAAGGTGTAAGGTAGGGGTCTTGCTTCATGCTTCTGCATGTGGAAATCCAATTTTCCCAGCACCATTTATTGAATAGACTGTCCTTGCTCCAGGAATTAGTTTTAGATCCTTGATCAAATATAAGTTGGCTGTAGATGTTTGGGTTGATTTCTGGTGTTTCAATTCTGTTCCATTGGTCTATCCATCTGTTTCTTTGCCAGTACCATGCTGTTTTGATTACAACTGCCCTGTAGTATGTCCTGAAATCTGGTATTGTGATGCCTCCGGCTTTGTTTTTGTTGTACAAGATTGCTTTAGCTATTCGAGGTCTCTTGTACCTCCATATAAATTTCAGCACCATTTTTTCCAGATCTGAGAAGAAGGTCTTCGGTATCTTGATTGTTATTGCATTGAATCTATAAATTGCTTTTGGGAGAATGGACATTTTGATGATGTTGATTCTTCCAATCCATGAGCATGGAAGATTTTTCCATTTCTTGGTATCCTCTTCTATTTCTTTCTTTAAGGTTTTGTAATTTTCATCGTAGAGATCTTTAACATCCTTGGTTAAGTTTATTCCAAGGTATTTGATTGTTTTTGTAGCTATTGTGAATGGGATTGATCTTAGAAGTTCTTCCTCAGCCATGGCATTGTCTGTGTATACAAAGGCTGTTGATTTTTGTGCATTGATTTTATACCCTGCTACTTTGCCAAACTCTTCTATGAGTTCCAATAGTCTCTTAGTAGAGTTCTTTGGGTCCCCTAAATAAAGAATCATATCATCTGCAAAAAGGGATAGTTTGAGTTCTTCCTTCCCAATTTGTATCCCTTTAGTTTCTTTTTCTTGCCTAGTAGCTCTGGCTAGAACCTCCAGAACTATATTGAATACCAGTGGTGAGAGTGGACATCCCTGTCTGGTACCAGATCTCAGTGGAAATGCTTCCAACTTTTCCCCATTCAATAGGATGTTGGCTATGGGTTTTTCATAGATTGCTTTGATTGTATTGAGGAATGTTCCTTCCATACCCAGTTTGCTTAGAGTTTTCATCATGAATGGGTGTTGTATTTTATCAAATGCTTTCTCGGCATCTATTGAGATAATCATATGGTTGTTCTTCTGCAGTCTGTTAATGTGGTGTATCACATTGATTGTCTTGTGCACATTAAACCATCCCTGCATACCAGGGATAAATCCCACTTGGTCTGGGTGGATGATCTTTCTGATGTGTTGTTGCATTCTATTGGCGAGAATTTTATTGAGGATTTTTGCATCTATGTTCATCAGGGATATTGGTCTGTAATTCTCTTTCAGTGCTGCATCTTTTTCCGGCTTAGGAATTAAGGTGATGCTGGCTTCATAGAAAGAATTTGGGAGGATTCCCTCTTCTTCGATTGTTCTGAATAGTTTGAGAAGAATTGGATTCAGTTCTTCTTTAAATGTCTGGTAGCAAAATTCTCTTTCTATTCAATGTGCCAACTCTTACATTCTGGGGCCATAGTGGCTGAGAGCATTCATGATCTTCCAGAAGTGCTAGTGCTCCAGCCTCTCCTTTTCCTCCTCCGTGCTGCTCAAGGCAGCAGAGGACATCGCCATGGCCGAGCCCCAGTGCAGGGTGGAGAACAGTGTTCCACCGCACCACTTCCAGCACAGCTGCCACTGCTGTCTGGCCAGCAGCCTTTGGCAGCTGAGTGGCGGGAAGCTGTGCTAAACTCCTCTGCTGCATCCCTGCCATCATCCTTGGCTTGGTGGCAGCTGCTCCGTCCTCGTCTTGATGGTGCAACATGAACCTGCTGCAAACTCAGTGCACATTTCACTCCCTGCTTCCCTCAGTGCTGCCTCCGTGCTGGAATCCCTGAGGTGCTGAGGGATCCTTGGCATTCCCCACAGGGTTAAAGGGCTATGCAAGGCCTTAGTAAGAGTTGGCCCAAGGCACAGTGACAGGATTTGTTCACGTACTACCAAGAAATATTTCCAAGGTCCTGTACTCTGATGTGTCATGGGCACAATTCCTGGGGCCCATGGCAATGGAGATCTTCCCACGGCTGCAGGGGCTCTTGGATGCCACTCCAAGGCTCCCCAAGTTATGGCTCGGACACCCGGCGTAAGCCTGGTGGGTCATCTCTGGGCATCAAGCTCAGCAAAGCAGAGCTGCTTCCATTCATACTCTCCCATTGCTCCCTGGACCAAAGCAGATGGGTCTAAGGAAGATGGGGCAGGGCTGGGCCCAGGCACCTGAAGCCATCCTTCCTAGTCTTTGTGATCTGACTGGAGCTTAGCTGTCTGACCCTGCCCACCCCCTTCACTTTTGCTTTCTTGTCTGCCAGTTTCAAACTCTATTCCTGCCCTTACAGGAAAGAGAAGCTGTGCTCTAGCTTCTTCTGCAAGTAGATGCAGGACCTTGCAGTGGGCCTCAGTGAGATGCATGTGCCTAACCTCCTGTGAGCACACTTGTCTTTAGACAAACATCCTGTCATCCAGTGTTCCCAAACATGAGTATTTCCTTCTCCCTGCTTGCCTTCTTCTGGCTTTGATTCATTACCTTCCTGCCCTTGAGTTCTCATTTTTGTTCTCCTAAAACAATGCCCTGGTCCCCTTTACCTCATTCCACCTCTGACTATGTAGACATGTCTCAGCACTCCAGACTTAATGGATTAGAATTCACTTGCTCTATCAAGCGTTTAACACAATCATAACTAGGGTGCTGTGTTGTGGAGCAGCAGTCTGAGCAGCTGCTTGCAAAGTCAGCACCCATAAGGTCATGAATGTTAGTACCTGTAACCCCACTTCCTATCTAGCTCCCTTGGATAATGCCTGGCAAGAAAGCAGAAAATTGTCCCATTCCTTGGGTGCATGCCTCCCATGTAGGAGACCCAGATGGAGCTCCATGTCCTGGCTGTGGCTCGGCCCAACCACTGCTGTGGTGGCCATTTGGACAATGAACCAGAGGATAAAAGATATCTGTCTGTCTCTCAAGCTCTCTCCCTGTCTTCTTTCCCTGTTACTTTGCTTTTCAAATGCTAACAAAAAATGTACATCTCTAAAGTTATTCACCACTAGTCTAAGCTCATGCAAAAGAGGAACCCTGTTTTATTAACCACAGCATCTGTAGTGCCAGGGACATCTCTGTCCTTTCAAAAACATGTACAAATGAGAGACTTTTTTAAATATTTATTTACTTGAAAGAGTTACACAGAGAGAAGAGAGGTAGAGAGAGAGAGCGAGCTCTTACATCTGCTGGTCCACTCTCTAGTTGGCTGCAATGGCTGGAGCTGGGCCAATCTGGAGCCAGGAGTCAGGAGCTTCTTCCAGGTCTCCCATGTGGGTGCAGGGGCCCAAGGACTTGGGCCATCTTCCACTGCTTTCAGGCCATAGCAGAGAGCTGGATCAGAAGAGGAGCAGCTAGGGCTCAAACCAGTGCCCCTATGGGATACTGGCACTGCAGGGTTTGCCTTTACTTACTATGCCACAGCATTGGCCCCAAGACACATTGTTTGTAAACTTGGGCCATTGTCTGTCCCAGACTGCAGAAAATGTAGCAATAAGGACTGTGTCATACACATACCTGATGGGATGCATTCAGCCTCCCAGCCTGCATTTGTGGTCTGCCTTGTTATGCTGTCCTTAGTATGCACCATCTGATAATCCCGTCAGATTCTCAAGTCCGTGTATTGAGTTTACAGAGTCTAGATTGTGCCTACTATTTCTGAGCCTCTTTCTGAAAGGGGGGGTATGAACTGGAGTATGCACGAGGAAATAAAATTATAGCTTGTTCTTACACCTTCGTACTCTGAGGCCTATATTTTGTTTTTTACTATCTTCCCTCTTCAGTCTCTGGAGAAGCTCAATGCAGGGGACAGAGAAGTGCTTCCTGACTCTGAATAGGAGGCAGATTTGAACTTGAGCATGGCCTAATCAAGTGAGCAATGTGAAACCTTCTCAAACTGAAAAGGAAAACAAGGCATCTGCTACAGGCATCCTCACAAAATGTATAAAAACTACACTTGTCACTTTTGCATGTTGATTCATGTATATGTGTTCATTTAAATGGTGTAGCAGGTAGCCCACATTCTCAGATTTCCCTCCAGTCTCTCCTCACCTGAGGAAGAGGCCAACGGTGGGGATCATGAGAGCAGTTGTGTCCAGCAAGCCATTATCACTGACCCAATATTGCACCCCACTTCTCATGTGCAGGGAAATTGGGAAACTTGTCTTTCTTATTCCCTGGAGGTCTGTCCAGCTTGAAGTCACCTCCTTGTAAAATCTCAAAATGAGCTGTGGAGGGCATGCCAAGGCAGCATCACAGATCTGTCTCCCAGAGAGTCTACTTATGGTGGATGGGCCTGAGAAGCTTCTGTTTGCATGGTTTGGGATAGTACCAAGGAGATCTGTGGATGGAGACATTTTAGCAGGGGCCTCATGCTGTCTCTGGTTGACTTGAGCAGAGGGAAGTAAAGGTTGGGGATAGAAGCAGAAGGTGTAGAATATTGCATGACATGTTTAAGCCATTCTGAATTGTGGAGAGCCATCCTCCAAGATTCCGGGCCCCCAGGCACCTCATCTCTCTCTTGCTTCAGTCTCCTCATGGCTCTGGGATGGACAGGAGAAAAACAACTCACTTTGCTCTTAGCAGATTACCCTCTTCATGAACTAGCTATGTACTGCAAAAGGAGAGGGGGATGAAGAAAATGGATTAAAATATTTTGACACAAAAGGATCCATAGTATCACATCATGATACCAAGAACAACATCCCACATTGTCTGCTTCCACTGATTATTTTTTAAAGATTTATTAATTTAAAAGGGACCATGACAGAGACAAAGGAACACACACACACACACCGGGGGGGGGTGGGTATAAAGGGAGGGACAGGGAGGCGGGGAGGGGGAGAGAGAGTAAGGGAGGAAATGAGGGAAGTCTTCAACCCACAGGTTCAACCAGCGCTGGACAGGTAGAATCCAGAAATCAGGAATTCCATGGGGATCTCCCAGGTGGGAGCCAGGGACTCAAGTCCTTGAACCATGGTCTGCTGCCTCCCAGGGATGTTAACATGGAGTTGGCTTGGAAAGAGCATCTGGGACTTGGTCTGCCATTCTGATGTCCGGTGAGCAGCAGAAGCCTAACTTGCTATGCCACAACACCCACTCTGATTTTTCTTTGTAAAGCTTTATTTGAAAGAGATTAATTGATTGATTCAGAGACAAAGAGAAGATCTTCCATCTGTTGGTGCCCTCCCCAAATGACTGCAGTGATTGGGGCTAGGCCTATCTGATGACAGGATATTCTTTTTTTAATTTTAATTTTTATTATTTTTTTGACAGGCAGAGTGGACAGTGAGAGACAGAGAGAAAGGCCTTCCTTTTTGCCATTGGTTCACCCTCCAATGGCCGCCGTGGCCAGTGCGCTGCGGCTGGCACATCGCGCTGATTTGAAGCCAGGAGCCAGGTGCTTCTCTTGGTCTCCCATGTGGGTGCAGGGCCCAAGCACTTGGGCCATCCTGACAGGAGATTCTTGTGTGTCTCCCACAAGGGTGCAAGGACCTAAATACTTGAGCATTCTCTGACTTGCCCAGGTGCATTGTGGAGCTGGATTGGAAGTGGAGCAGCTGGAACTTGAAATGCCAAGTGGCAACATTATGCTACAGCACCAATCCCATCAATGATTTCTTTTTTTCCCAAAGACTTTCATTTAGGGAATACAAACTTCATGCATTTCATAAGTACGGCTTTAGGAATATAGTGATTGTTCCCACCATACCCACCCTCCCACCCACTCTCTCATCCCACCTCCTGCTCCCTGACCCATTCCCAGTCCCATTTTCCACTAAGGTCCATTTTCAATTAACTTTATACACAGAAGACCAGCTCTTTACTAAGTTAAGAGTTCCACAGTTTGCACCAAAAAACTGTTCCTCAACAGTTGAGACAAGGACTGTTCAAAGTCCTTTCATCTTGAAGTTAATTTCACTTCATTTTTTTAGAAACTTGATTAACTTTAAAGAAGCACTGAAGAATGATACATCTTTTTGTGAGCACCTAGACATAATTATAATACAAATCTTAGAGGTACTGCATGAGAAGTTAGTGCACAGCGACTCCTTTGTTAATTTAACAGTTGTAACTCTTATGTGTAATGTCAATGACCACCCGAGGCTCTTGACATGAGCTCCCTAGGCTATGGAAGCTTTTTGAATCCACAAACTCCATCAGTATTTAGACAAGGCCATAAGTAAAATGGAAGTCCTCTCTTGCCTTCAGAGAAAAGTACCTCCTTCTTTGATGACTACTTCTTTCCACTGAGGTCTTGCCCACCAAGGTCCTTCTTGTCAGACATTTTTTGCACAGTGTCTGGCTTTCCATGCCTGAAATGCTCTCATGGACTTTTCAGACAGACCAGGAAGACTTAAAGGGCTGATTTTTGAGGTCAGAGTGCTACTTAAAGGGATTGTCTATCATAATCTACTCAGATTCTGAGTCTGCTGTGTGAACTATTAATCATGTTGGAACATCCATTCCTTTTTAATTCTATTACCAGACCCTTAATCCTATCCATATGATCAACTTAACACTGAAGATGATATATTTACCACCAGTTTAATGGTATTTGAGGTCCCATGGCAAGTATTTAAACTGTAAGTAAGTCCATAGGAAAGTATGCAGAACTATACAGCTTTAGAGTTAGAAACTCCACATGCTTCATAATTACAACTTTAGAAACATAGTGATTCTTCCCACTGTGCCCGCTCTCATGCCCATACTCCCACCCCTCTTCCTCCTCCTCTTATTCCTACTCTTTTTACTGAGATCTATTTTCAATTGACTATATACACATATGTTAACTCTGTTAAGAGTTTGACAAATAGTATTTAAAAAAAAAAAAAAAACTCCGTTCCTCAACAATCAAGACAAAGACTGTTAGTCATTGCCTCTCTTCCACAGATTTCTTTTTAGGTGTTCTATTAGTTATCACAGATCAGGGAGAACATATGGAGTTATCCCTTTGGAACTGGCTTATTTCAGTAAGTATGATGTTTTCCACATTTTGTTGCAAATGATCAGATTTCATTTTTATAACCACTGTGTAGTATTCCATGGTGTACATATCCCATAATTTCTTTATGCAGTCTTCAGTTGATGGGCATTTGAGTTGCTTCCATGACTTAGCTAGTGTAAACTGAGCTGCAATAAATATGGGGGGGGTGCAGATAACTCTTTCATGTGCTGTTTTCATTTCCCTTGGGTAAATCCCCAGGAACGGATGGCTGGGACATATGGTACATCTATATTCAGATTTCTGAGCTATCTCCATACTGTCCTCTACAGTGGTTTTATCAGTTTACATTCTCACCAACAGTGGGTTAGGTTACCTTTATCCTCACATCCTTCCCAGCATTTGTTGATTTCTGTATGGAAGCCATTCTTACTGGGGTGAGGTGAAACCTCATTGTGGTTTTGATTTGCTTTTCTCTGGTGGCTAGTAATCCTGAGCCTTTTTTTCTGTGTATGTTGGCCATTTGGATTTCCTCTTTTGAAAAATGTCTAAGTCCTTTGCCCATTTCTTCATTAGGTTGTTTGCTTTGTTGTGGAGCTTCTTGATCTTTCTATATATTCTAGTTATTAAACCTTTATAGATTGTATAGTTTGCAAATAATTTCTCTCATGCAGTCATTTGCCTCTTCAAATAGCTGAATGTTTCTTTTGCACTGCACAACTTCTCAATTTGATATAATCCAATTTGTTAATTTAGCTATGATTGCTTGTGCCTCTGGGGTCTTTTCCAAGAATTGTTTGCCTGTTCCAAAGTGTTATAGGGTTTCCCCAATGTTCTCTAATAATTTGATGGTATCGGGTCACAGATTTAAGTCCTTAACCTATGGTGAGTGCATGGTTAAGATGTAAGGTAAGGGTCCTGCTTCATACTTCTGAATATGGAAATCCAATTTTCCTAACACCATTTGTTGGAGAGATTGTCTTTGCTCCAGGGATTGGTTTTAGATCCTGGGTCAAATATAAGTTGGTTGTAGATGCTTGAAATGAATTCTGGCAATTCTACTCTGTTCCATTGGTCTATCCATCTGTTTTTGTACCAGAACCAGGCTATTTTGCTTACAACTGCCTTGTAGTATGTCTTGGTCTGGTATTGTGATGACGTCAGCTTTCTTTGTATAATATTGCTTTAGCTATTTGAGGTCTCCAGTGTTTCCATATGAAGTTCAGCATCATTTTTTATCCTTGGTATTTGATAGGAATTGCACTGAATCTGTAAATTGCCTTTGGAAGAATGGACATTTTGATGATTCTTCTAATCCATGAACATTGCAGATTTTTCCATTTTTGGTATCTTCTATTTCTTTAATAATTTGTAATTCTCATAGAGATCCTTAACATCCTTGGTTAAATTTATTCCAAGGTATGATTTTTTGCAGCTATTATGAATGGAATTGATCTTAAAAGTTCTTTCTCAGCCATGGCTTTGTGTATTCAAAGGCTGTTGATTTTTCTGAATTGGCTTTATATCCTGCTACTTTACCAAACTTTTCTATGAGGTCCAATAGTCTTTTAGTGGAGTCTTTTGGATTCTCTATATAGAATAATGTCATGTGCAAATAGGAATAATTTGACTTCATCCTTCCCATTTTGTATCCCTTTGACTTATTTTTCTTGCATAATGGCTCTGGCTAAAACTTCCATGAATGTTTTAAATAGAAATGTTGAGAGTGGGCATCCTTGTCTGGTTCCATATCTCAGTGGGAATGGTTCCAACTTTTCCTCATTCAATAGGATGCTGGCTGTGGGTTTGCATAAATTGCCTTGATTGTATTGAGGGATGTTGATTCTTTACCCCATTTTCTTAGAGTATTCATCATGAAAGGGAGTTGTATTTTATCCAATGGCTTCTCTGCAGCTATTGAGATAATCACATGGTTTTTGTTATTCAGGTTGATAATGTGATGTTTGACATTGTTTCTTTGTGAATGTTGACCTATTCCTGCATACCAGGGATAAATCCCACTTGGTCCAGCTGAGTGATCTTTCTGATGTGTTGTTGGATTCAATTGTCTAGAACTTTTTTGAGGATTTTTGTGTCTATGTTCATCAGGGAAATTGGTCTGTAGTTCTTTTTCTGTTGCATCTTTTTCAGGTTTATGAATTAAGGTGATGCTTGCTTCACAGAATGAATTTGGGAGGATTCTCTCCCTTTAAATTGTTTTTGAATAGCTTGAGAAGGATTGGACCTTCTTCAAATTCCTGTTAGAATTCAGCAGTAAAGCCATCCAGTCGTGGGCTATTCTTTGTTGGAAGGGTCTTTATTACTGATTCAGTTTCTGTCTTGGTAATGATTTCTTAATGTTGTTTTACTGTGTGGCACTTTATGTGTTTCTACGTTTGTTTTTTTCTGCTAGTTTTTGTTGGATTTAGGTTCTTTTTTGCTTGTTCTTAACTATGTACATTGAATTGAGTTCAGATATTTGTTTTTATTGTAGTTGCTTATAGGTATAAATTTTCTTCTAGGCCCTGATTTCACAGGTGATTGTATTTTGTTCTCAATGCAATTGAAATTCTAAGTGTTTTGCAATCTCTTTTTGACATCTTTGTTAACCTACTGTGTGTATGTGTGTGTGCACTTCCATACCTGTGGCAAGCAAGATGTATTTAAGTCAGGATGCTCTTTCCACAGAGATCAGAAGGGGCCTTCAAGAGAGGAAAAAAATCTGGAAATGACAGACGGGGTCCTTTAAGTACAATTGAGTTGAGGTACAGGATTTCAGGTAACAGATGGTAAGGGCCCAACTCAACAGAATCCTGGAAATGCAGTCCCCTATAGACTGCTCATGATAAAATACAAAAGCCGTCAGAAGTGTACAATAGTAAACTTATTTATATTCTCATGATAAAGCTAGAGACCCAGAAGCATGGAATTGGCACTTTTGTCTTGCTAACGGCAGCTTCTCTGCAGAATAATGCATCTTGTCCATGCTTAAAGGGACATCCTCTTTCCCCATTTCAGTGGGGAACTGACCTAACTGCCTGTTCTTTCAAATACCTCCTCACATTACCACCCCCCTCCAGAAGAATGGACCCTAACTGCTGTTAGGGATATGGGGACTGCTACCATACTGATGGCTTCATGCTAAAATGGGACATCCTTAAGGGACAGAAGGAAATCCTTCAAAGTGTTGATCTAAGGTCCCCACTAGAAGGCAGATTGCCTCAGGGGTTTCATCTGGAGCACTTCCTACTGTTTGATTCTGGTTGTTTAGTCCTGGATAAAACAAAGCATGTAAGGGAATTACTATCTCTCCCCTACTTCATGTTGACATTCTGAATTGCTCCCAATTGAGAATGTTAACATTTGTGAATTCCAGGAATATACCTAGAAGCATCAAGGTCAAAAACTAAGTGTTAGAGCTGAAGACATACTCTGATGTGGGATGGGGGTGTGCTCATTGGCATCTTATGGAGATGGGCAGATATGTTTCCCAAATCTTTTTTTTTTTTTTACAATTTGAATATAAAATATCTCAATTTGGATGTCTTTGAGGTTTATTCTGCCATGGATTTCTTGTGCATCTTGGAGGTATAGGCTCAAGCTTTTCCTCAGATAGTGTTTATGTCATGTCATTATTGTTTCTGCTTTTTTTTTTTTTGACAGGCAGAGTTAGAGACAGAGAGAAAGGTCTTCCTTCCATTGGTTCACCCCTCAAATGGCTGCTATGGCCAGCGCACTGCGCCGATTCGAAGCCAGGAGCCAGGTGCTTCCTCCTGGTCTCTCATGCAGGTGCAGGGCCCAAGCACTTGGGCCATCTTCCACTGCCTTCCCAGGCCACAGCAGAGAGCTGGACTGGAAGAGGAGCAACCAGGACAGAATCTAGTGCCCCAACTGGGACTAGAACCGGGGTTCTGGCGCCGCAGGTGGAAGATTAGTCTAGTGAGCTGTGGCACCGGCCTGTTTCTGCTTCTTTTTTTTTTTTTTAACTTTTATTTAATGAATATAAATTTCCAAAGTACGACTTATGGATTACAATGGCTTCCCCCCCATACCGTCCCTCCCACCCACAACTCTCCCCTTTCCCACTCCCTCTCCCCTTCCATTCACATCAAGATTCATTTTCGATTATCTTAATATACAGAAGATCAGCTTAGTATACATCAAGTATGGATTTTAACAGTTTGCTCCCACACAGAAACATAAAGTGAAAAATAATAGATGATTTTTTTTAAATGATGATGAAATCAGAGCAGACCTATTGTCATGTTTAATCCCAGTGAGAGTCAAGTTGGGAATTGATAATTTCTTTTTTTTTTTTTTTTACAGAGGATCAGTTTAGTATGCATTAAGTAAGGATTTCAACAGTTTGCACCCCCATAGAAACACAAAGTGAAATATATTGTTTGAGTACTCGTTATAGCATTAAATCTCAATGTACAGCACATTAAGGATAGAGATCCTACATGAGGAGTAAGTGCACAGTGACTCCTGTTGTTGACTTTACCAATTGACACTCCTGTCTATGGCATCAGTAATCTCCCTATGCTCCAGTCATGAGTTTCCAAGGCTATGGAAGCCCTCTGAGTTCTCCGACTCTTATCTTGTTTAGACAAGGTCATAGTCAAAGTGGAGGTTCTCTCCTCCCTTCAGAGAAAGGTACCTCCTTCTTCGATGACCTGTTCTTTCCACTGGGATCTCACTCACAGAGATCTTTTGCCAGAGTGTCTTGGCTTTCCATGCCTGAAATACTCTCATGAGCTTTTCAGCCAGCTCCGAATGCCTTTAGGGCTGATTCTGAGGCCAGAGTGCTATTTAGGACATCTGCCATTCTATGAGTCTGCTGAGTATCTCACTTCCCATGTTGGATCACTCTCCCCTTTATTTACTCCATCAGTTAGCGTTAGCAGGTACTAGACTTGTCTATGTGCTCCCTTTGACTCCCAGTCCATCCACCATGACCAACTGTGAACTGAAACTGATCACCTGGAACAGTGAGATGGCATTGGTACATGCCACCTCGATGGGATTGAATTGGAATCCCCTGGTATGCTTCCAACTCCACCACTTGGGGCAAGTCAGCCTGAGCATGTCCCAAATTATACGTCTCTTCCCTCTCCCATTCCCGCCACCATGTTCAACAGGGATAACATTTCAGTTAATTTTCAACACTTAAGAATAACTGTGCATCAATTACAGATCTAAACCAGTCATATTAAGTAGAACAGAAAAAAAAAAAAAAACTACCAAGAGGGAAAATGTATTAAGTTGTTCATTAACAGTCAGGGCTATGCTGATCAAGCCACCATTTCCCATAGTGTCCACCTCACTCCAACAGGTTTCCCTCTTGGTGTTCAGTCAGTCGTCACCGATCAGGGAGAACATATGGTATTTGTCCCTTTGGGACTGGCTTATTTCACTCAGCATGATGTGTTCCAGATTCCTCCATTTTGTTGCAAATGACTGGATTTCGTTGTTTCTTACTGCAGTATAGTATTCTAAAGAGTACATATCCCATAATTTCTTTATCCAGTCTATCGTTGATGGGCATTTAGGTTGGTTCCAGGTCTTAGCTATTGTGAATTGAGCTGCAATAAACATTAGGGTGCAGACTGCTTTTTTGTTTGCCAATTTAAATTCCTTTGGGTAAATTCCAAGGAGTGGGATGGCTGGGTCGAACGGTAGGGTTATCTTCAGGTTTCTGAGGAATCTCCAGACTGACTTCCATAGTGGCTTGACCAGTTTGCATTCCCACCAACAGTGGGTTAGTGTCCCTTTTTCCCCACATCCTCGCCAGCATCTGTTGTTGGTAGATTTCTGCATGTGAGCCATTCTAACCTGGGTGAGGTGAAACCTCATTGTGGTTTTGATTTGCATTTCCCTGATTGCTAATGACCTTGAACATTTTTTCATGTGCCTGTTGGCCATTTGGATTTCCTCTTTTGAAAAATGTCTATTGAGGTCCTTGGCCCATCTCTTAAGTGGGTTGTTTGTTTTGTTGTTGTGGACTTTCTTGATCTCTTTGTAGATTCTGGTTATTAAGTCTTTATCTGTTGCATAGTTTGCAAATATTTTTTCCCATTCTGTCGGTTGTCTCTTCACTCTCCTGACTGTTTCTTTTGCAGTACAGAAACTTCTCAATTTGATGCAATCCCAATAGTTGATTTTGGCTTTGACTGCCTGTGCCTCCCGGGTGTTTTCCAGAAATTCTTTGCCTGTGCCAATATCTTGAAGGGTTTCTCCAATGTTCTCTAGTAACTTGATGGTGTCAGATCGTAGATTTAGGTCTTTAATCCATGTTGAGTGGATTTTTGTGTAAGGCGTAAGGTAGGGGTCTTGCTTCATGATTCTGCACGTGGAAATCCAATTTTCCCAGCACCATTTATTGAATAGACTGTCCTTGCTCCAGGAATTAGTTTTAGATCCTTGATCAAATATAAGTTGGCTATAGATGTTTGGGTTGATTTCTGGTGTTTCAATTCTGTTCCATTGGTCTATCCATCTGTTTCTGTACCAGTACCATGCTGTTTTGATTACAACTGCCCTGTAGTATGTCCTGAAATCTGGTATTGTGATGCCTCCGGCTTTGTTTTTGTTGTACAAGATTGCTTTAGCTATTCGAGGTCTCTTGTGCCTCCATATAAATTTCAGCACCATTTTTTCCAGATCTGAGAAGAAGGTCTTCGGTATCTTGATTGGTATTGCATTGAATGTGTAAATTGCTTTTGGGAGAATGGACATTTTGATGATATTGATTCTTCCAATCCATGAGCATGGAAGAATTTTTCATTTCTTGGTATCCTCTTCTATTTCTTTCTTTAAGGTTTTGTAGTTTTCATCGTAGAGACCTTTAACGTCCTTGGTTAAGTTTATTCCAAGGTATTTGATTGTTTTTGTAGCTATTGTGAATGGGATTGATCTTAGAAGTTCTTCCTCAGCCATGGCATTGTCTGTGTATACAAAGGCTGTTGATTTTTGTGCATTGATTTTATACCCTGCTACTTTGCCAAACTCTTCTATGAGTTCCAATAGTCTCTTAGAGTTCTTTGGGTTCCCTAAATAAAGAATCATATCATCTGCAAAGAGGGATAGTTTGAGTTCTTCCTTCCCAATTTGTATCCCTTTAATTTCTTTTTCTTGCCTAATAGCTCTGGCTAGAACCTCCAGAACTATGTTGAATAGCAGTGGTGAGAGTGGGCATCCCTGCCTGGTGCCAGATCTCAGTGGAAATGCTTCCAACTTTTCCCCATTCAATAGGATGTTGGCTGTGGGTTTTTCATAGATTGCTTTGATTGTATTGAGGAATGTTCCTTCCAAACCCAGTTTGCTTAGAGTTTTCATCATGAACGGGTGTTGTATTTTATCAAATGATTTCTCGGCATCTATTGAGAGAATCATATGGTTTTTCTTCTGCAGTCTGTTAATGTGGTGTATCACATTGATTGTCTTGCGCACATTAAACCATCCCTGCATACCAGGGATAAATCCCACTTGGTCTGGGTGGATGATCTTTCTGATGTGTTGTTGCATTCTATTGGCGAGAATTTTATTGAGGATTTTTGCATCTATGTTCATCAGGGATTGTGGGGAGCAGCCCGGACTGGACTGAGTTACTGGAATAAGACTTATTCTATGCATCTGCTCTCCCACAATATGGCGCTGGGAGAGAAGTAAACAGCTTCTGCACAGCTGCCTCCAGTTCAACCAATAAACTGTAGGACTTGCTCCTGATTGGAGGAGAGCAGCGTACTCGGCGTGTGGGCAGCCGAGTTGGGATTGGCAGAGGAGGACTATAAAGGAGGAGAGAGACGGCATGCACCAGGAACATCTGTGGGGAACATCTAAGGGGAACATCTAGCTGAAGGAACACCTGTGCAGCCCCCGAGACGAGCCGGCCAGCGGTGTGCCGCTCCCCTGCGGAAGTGGGGAATGTGGCCAGGGGGAACCGCCCTTCCACGGAGGTGGAAGGGATAGTAGCCAACCCGGGAAGAACCAGCAGCAAACCCGGGGAGGGCCGAGCAGACGAAAGAACAGTGCAGGGTCCTGTGTCGTTCCTCCACGAAGAGGGGGAGCGACATAATGGTGCCGTGACTCGGATAGGAAGCCTAGGCAGGATCCTGTGTCGTTCCTCCACGAAGAGGGGGAGCGACAAGGGATATTGGTCTGTAATTCTCTTTCAGTGCTGCATCTTTCTCTGGCTTAGGAATTAAGGTGATGCTGGCTTCATAGAAAGAATTTGGGAGGACTCCCTCCTCTTCGATTGTTCTGAATAGTTTGAGAAGAATTGGAGTTAGTTCTTCTTTAAACGTCTGGTAGAATTCAGCAGTGAATCCATCTGGTCCTGGGCTTTTCTTTGTTGGGAGGGCCTTTATTGCTGTTTCAATTTCTGTCTCAGTTATGGGTCTGTTTAGCTTTTTGATGTCTTCCTGGTTCAATTTAGGCAGGTTGCATGTGTCCAGGAATCTATCCATTTCTGATAGGTTTCCCTGTTTGCTGGCATACAGGTCCTTGTAGTAATTTCTGATGATTCTTTTTATTTCTGTGGTGTCTGTTGTTACATTTCTTTTTCATCTCTGATTTTATTGATTTGGGTCTTTTCTCTTCTTTTTTTAGTTAGTTGGGCCAATGGGGTGTCCATTTTGTTTATTTTTTCAAAAAACCAGCTCCTCGTTTGGCTGATTTTTTGTACTGTTTTTCTTGATTCAATCCTGTTGATTTCTTCTCTGATTTTAATTATTTCTCTTCTCCTACTAGATTTGGGTCTGGTTTGCTGTAGGTTTTCTAGATCCTTGAGGTGAATTGAAAGCTCATCTAGTTGGTGTCTTTCCAATTTCTTGATGTAGGCACTTATTGATATAAACTTTCCTCTTAACACTGCTTTTGCTGCGTCCCATAAGTTTTGGTATGTTGTGCTGTTATCCTCATTTACTTCCAGAAAGTTTTTGATTTCTCTTTTGATTTCTTCTATGACCCATTGTTCATTCAGGAGCATGTTGTTCAATCTCCATGTGTTTGCGTATGCTCTAGGGATTCCTGAGTTGTTCATTTCCAACTTCATTCCTTTATGGTCTGAGAAGCTGCATGGTATGATTCTAATTCTTTTGAATTTGCTGAGACTTGCTTTATGGCCTAGTATGTGGTCAATCCTAGAGAAGCTTCCATGTACTGCTGAGAAGAATGTAAAATCTTTAGCTGTAGGATTGAAAGTTCTGTAGATATCTGTTAGATCCATTTGGGCTATAGTGTCGTTTAAATCTACTGTATCCTTGTTGATCTTCAGTCCAATTGATCTGTCTATTTCTGAGAGTGGAGTATTGAAGTCCCCCAGTACTACTGTATTGGGGTCTAAGTCTCCCTTTAAGTCCGTTAATAAATCTTTTAGATAAACTGGTGCCCTGTAGTTAGGTGCATATACATTGATAATTGTTGTATCTTCCTGTTGAATTGATCCCTTAATCATGATATAGTGTCCCTCTTTGTCTCTCTTAACAGTTTTTGTGGTAAAGTTTATGTTGTCCGATATTAAGATGGCTACGCCCGCTCTTTTTTCATTTCTGTTGGCATGGTATATCTTTTTCCAGCCTTTCACTTTCAGTCTGTATGGATCTTTGTTGGAAAGATGTGTTTCTTGTAAGCAGCCAATAGATGGGTTTTGTTCCTTAACTCAATCAGCCAATCGGTGTCTTTTAACTGGACAGTTCAGGCCATTCACGTTCAAAGTGACTAATGATAAGTGGTAACTTTGCCCTGCCATTTGCCAAAGATAAGTTCTAATATATGCTTTGAATTCCCTGTGATCTTTTGCTGTGAGCTTTCCTTCCTTGGTTTCCTTCCTTTACCTTCTTTCATATTGATGACCGTGTTTCTGTGTTTCTGTGTGTAACACATCTTTAAGCATCTTTTGCAGGGCTGGACGAGTGGCGACAAATTCTTTCAATTTCTGTTTGCAATGAAAAGTCTTTATTTCACCTTCATTCACAAATGATAGCTTGGCAGGATATAATATTCTGGGCTGGCAGTTGTTCTCTCTTAGTACCTGGGCTATATCTCGCCATTCCCTCCTAGCTTGTAGAGTTTCTGATGAGAAGTCAGCTGTGAGTCTGATTGGAGATCCTCTGAGAGTAATCTGACGTTTCTCTCTTGCACATTTTAGGATCTTTTCTTTATGTTTCACTGTGGAGAGTTTAATTACAACGTGTCGTGGTGAGGATCTCTTTTGGTCGTGTTTATTAGGGGTTCTGTGAGCTTCCTGTACTAGGATGTCTCTGTCCTTCTCCAAACCTGGGAAATTTTCTGCTAATATCTCACTAAAAAGGCCTTCTAATCCTTTCTCCCTCTCTATGCCTTCAGGAACTCCTAGAACCCGAATGTTGGTTTTTTTAATAGTATCTTGAAGATTCCCGACAATATGTTTTAGATTTCTAATTTCCTCTTCTTTTCTTTGGTCTGACTGTATCCTTTCCTGTTCTCTGTCTTCTAAGTCCGATATTCTCTCTTCTGCTTCACCCATTCTGTTTGTAAGGCTCTCTATTGTGTTTTTCATTTGATCTCTTGAATTCTTCACTTCAGTCACTATCCCAGTTTCCTGTTGTACTAGTTGTTTCGTTTCATTTTGATTCCTCCTTAATATTTCATTTTCACGAGAGAGGTTTTCTATCTTGTCCATTAAGGATTTCTGTAGTTCAAGAATTTGCTTTTGAAAACTTCTAAATGTTCTTATCAATTTTTTTGAGATCTGCTTCTTGCATTTCTTCTATGTCATCATCTTCATAATCTTGAATTGGGGTGTCTTTTTCATTTGAGGGCGTCATGGTGACTTCCTTGTTTTTATTACCTCGGTTTTTGCGTTTGTTATTTGGCATATTGGAGATATTTGGTTTCTTCACTGTGGTGCTTTTTCTTGTTATACTATGACTCTAGGTTAAGTGGACTATCTGTTTTTGATGGAGCCTTAGGGCTTGAGATGGGTGTGGCCTGAGAGCTCTGTTTGGTGTGCCAAAGGTGACACTCCCAGGTTTGGCATGGTAAATCTCTCTCTCTCTCTTTCTTTTTTTTTTTTTTTTTTGATTCAAAAGGGAAGTAATTCTGCACAGCTGAACGAAGTTGGAGGTAGTTAGCAGGCAAATGATATACCCACAGGAGCCAGAGATTGGAAGCTCTTTCCCAAGATCCCCACAGGGAATCTGTTCGGCCCTCAGAGTGGGCTCAAATTCTCCTTCAGCCTCCCACTGGGTTGCCAAAGTTACGGAATTGTAGCGTCTCTGGAGAGTGCTCACGTGAATTCTGTGAGTTCTCTCCCCCACCGTCTCTTTTTTCACAGTCTCAGTTCAGTAGCACCACAAATTTACTAGGTCCTAATCTCCTGTTAATTCGCCCCGCCCAGAGTCAGGTTTTTCTGCTAGGCTCAGGGCCGGTGCAGACCTGAGGTCGCTCTGCTTATGACGTATGTCCAAGATGGCGCCTGCTCTTTGTCTTGCTCGCCCTTGAGAGGTGAGCGGAGAGAGAGAAACCCGTGTCCGTACTAGTCACCCTTTTTTTTTCTCTCTCTCTCTCTCTCTCTTCCAGTTAGCCTTGTGAACTTCCCCCCCCCCCCCGGGGGTCGTTCCCTCTAGTCTCCTCTCTCCGCTTGCCTGCCGGTGTCTCGGGCTATTGAGGTTTGGCTCACCTCACATTCCAGCGCTGGTGTGTTGAGTCTGCCGCTGATGTCCCGAACTGTGGGCTCCCACGCTCTCCACGCAGGTCCGCTGTGAGTCACGTGTTCCGGAAGAGTTTCTTCTGCTGTTTCCTCCCCTACTCTTCCTTGAACCTGCAGTATCTCCACTTTTATTAAACTATCTCTCCCCAGACTATCAGTGTGCTCCCTTCCTATTCTGCCATCTTGCCGGTGTTTCTGCTTCTTAAAGTCTCCTTTTCTTATGCAGCTTATCTTGTACAAGTCATGGTATATTTGATACAGTTTCACTGTTTTTAAACTCTGTTCTTCATTATTTTTCCTCTGTTACTTGCACTGGGACATCTCAATTATCTGGCATTCAGGCTCACTATTCTTCATCACACTCAAATCAACTTTTAAGCATTTATTGTGATTTTTTTTTCATTTCAGCTATGTTTGCAGCTCTATAAATTGTTTGCTTCTTGTTTAAAATTTGCTTCTTTGAAGACATTCTCATTTTGTTCATGTGTGGTTTTCCCAATTTGCTCATTTGCTCTAGATGTTTATGATTTGATTTTTTTGCACAAAATAAAATTGACTTGTTTTTGTCCTTGTAGAATATTTCTATGTTTTCATTTTCTTCTTGCAAGAGAGACTTGCTTTCATGTTTCTTTGTATGGCACACAATTTCTTATCCAAGACATACAGCTCTTGTCATCTCTGCCCCAACCCCACCTCAGGTTCATTGTTCCCGTTTTTTGTGTGGCCTATGTGTTCATTTTCTTCTATCATCTCTTTTGAAATGTCTGTCTTATGTTTTCTGTGTCTACTGAAGTGTTCAGTTTCTGCTCCTAAAATTCTTTAAGTCAAAGGAAACTGAGGAAAAGAAAATCCTTTTTCAGTCCTGCAGATTGACTCCATGTTGCTCCACTCCACTCCACTCCACTCCAAGTGCTTTTCAGCAACTTGTCCTCTGTGCCACACTCAACACCTCCTGTGTGCATCCTGCACATCAGCCAGAGCTAAAATCTCGGGACACTTCTCTCATCTCCTGTGCACACAGCCCACCTCGCAGATGTGATGATGTCCATGATTACAAGGCATACACAAGAAGTTTAAATGTCCTGTTATCCCAAGTAGCTCCTGACCCGTCCCCTCACTTACCCCTCTTCAGAGTATCTGTGGCTCATCCCATCTGATCTCTGGTCCCTCGGCCTTCTGGGGCCAAAGCTGTGCCTTTATGGACTTTCTGCAAATGTTGCCTGAGAAGCTATCACATCCTTGGAAAGGCTTCAAGCTGGGCACACCAGAGGCAAGCAGCCTCCGTGCCACACCTCAGAGACCTTCTCACAGTCCAGTGGAGAAGCGTGGTCTTTGAGACTGATGTCGGCATTGCCCCTTCTGGTCTGAGTAGCTTGTGTCCGGAGTTTGTATTGCTGCCGTTAGCACTGCTGCTCACCTGAGAATGGAACATGGGGCAGGGATTTAAACTGCAGCAGCACTTTCTTAAAGCTGCAGCTTTCTGTGTGAACCCTTCCTCTGACCGCTGTAAGGTGGTAAATCCATCCCAGGTTCTGGAAACTTGATTCCTGTGGATTTTCTAGGTTTTGTTGCTGCTGGGGCACAATGGAGCACTAGATCTCCCTGCTTGGGAATTTTTAGTGATGTTACCATGAATGTACTTTTGATTACGAAAATGGGTCTAACACGTGTGGCTGAGGTCATTCAGATGAGTGCAATCTGATGTCTGTTTTCACCCAAAGACTCCTTAACCCCTAGAAATGCATCATTAGTAAAAGATGGGCGTTCCGCAATGAGAATGCCTGGCCAGGTGACCCAGAGGCTCTGTGGCTATTGGGCAAAACATTTTTGTTTAGGAAATAAACTATTTTGAGCAGATCAGCCTGTCAGATGAATACAGGCCTTCCATTCCAAAAATTCTATCACTCTATTTCCAAAGTCTTTTTGGAATTTCCAAAGCATGTTAAACTGAATTGCATTTCTCCTCAGACACAAATTCATGTTGAAGCTCAACTTCCCAGGATTTCAAATGTAAAGATATTAGGCATTAGTAGAGCTGTTGAATTAAAATGAGATCATTCAGGTGGGCCATAATCCAGCTGGAGTGTTCATTGAAGAAGGGAATATTAGGACATACACAGAATCAGCAGGGAGCTTTGTGCACTGACGGCAAGCCAGGTGAGGAGGCAGCCATCTGCAAACCAGGAGAGAGGCCAGAAGACATGATAGTAGCCCTTAGTGTGCTCTCTGTAACCCTTCCTCCAGAACTGTAAGGAATAACCTCTTCTTTTACTTCATTATCTGTGGAATTCTGTGAGTTCCCTAGAAAATTCATAAGGGCATTTCCTCTATCAACATGTTTCCCATTTGGTCTAAAACATTCACAATGTGCCCCTCATCTCACTGTGATGATTTTGGTTCTTAAACTTTGATTCTGATTGAAAGGCAGAATCGCACAGAGATTTTCCGGTAGCCAGCTCACTCCCCAGGTGGCTCCAATAGCCCAGGCTGGCTTGGACTGAGGGACTGAAGCCCAGAGACAGGGGCTTCATTCAGGCCTCCCACGTGGATTTCATTCAGAAATCAAGATTCTAGCTGGGGTGAGGTGAAACTTCATTGTGGTTTTGATTTTCATTTCCCTCATGGCTAGTGATCCTGAGCAGTTTTTTTTTTTTTTTTTTTTTTTTTTTGGACAGGCAGAGTGGACAGTGAGAGAGAGACAGAGTAAGGTCTTCCTTTTCTGTTGGTTCACCCTCCAATGGCCGCCGCACCATGCTGATCCGATGGCAAGAGCCAGGTACTTATCCTGGTCTCCCATGGGGTGCAGGGCCCAAGCACTTGGGCCATCCTCCACTGCACTTCCATGGCCACAGCAGAGAGCTGGCCTGGAAGAGGGGCAACCAGGACAGAATTCAGCGACCCGACCGGGACAAGAACCTGGTGTGCCGGCGCCGCTAGGCGGAGGATTAGCCTAGTGAGCCGTGGCGCCGGTGATCCTGAGCATTTTTCCATGAGTCTGTCGGCCATTTGGATTTTGTCTTTTGAAAAAATATTTCAGTCCTTTGCCAATTTCTTAACTGGGTTGTTTTGTTGTGGAGTTTCTAGATCTCTTTATATGTCCTGGTTATTCTCTAGTTTCGCAGGTGCACCATCCCCCACAAGACTCCAAGCCTGGTTCTCTCTAGGCTTTCCCTGCAGCTTTATCGCCAGTGGCTTGGTCTGCTGTAGTCTGGTCTCGCCTCACTCTCCAATGCTGGTGCAGAACTCCCGGCTGTTGGGGTCCTGAGTTGTGGGCTTCTCCGCCCTCCACATAGGTCCACTGTGTCCCTCTAATTTGTGTAGAGATTTCTCTGCCATTTTCTCCCTAACTCTTCCCTGAGACTGCACTCCCTCCACTTTTTAAAAACTATCTCTGCTAGGGGTTGGCACTGTGGCTGACTTGGTTAATCCTCCACCTACAGCGCCAGCATCCCATATGGGCGCCGGGTTCTAGTCCCGGTTGCTCCTCTTCCAGTCCAGCTCTGCTCTGAATTCCCAAGTCATCCTTTGGTAAATATTGTCAGTTTTGGAGACAAACTACTGTTTAAGTGCCAGTGTGGAAGGGCATGTAGCATGTACTTAAAGAGAGTGAAAGAATAGGAGATTGGCTGGTGCCACAGCTCTCTAGGCATATCCTCTGCCTGTGGCACCAGTACTCCGGGTTCTAGTCTCGGTTGGGGCGCTGGTTCTGTCCCAGTCGCTCCTCTTCCAGTCTAGCACTGTGCTGTGGCCCAGGGAAGGCAGTGGAGGACGGCCCAAGTGCTTGGGCCCTGCACCCGCTTGAGAGACCAGGAGGAAGCATCTGGCTCCTGGCTTCCTGGCACAGCGCGCCGGCCATAGCAGCCATTTAGGGGGTGAACCAACGGTAAAGGAAGACCTTTCTCTCTATCTCTCTCTCACTGTCTAACTCTGCCTGTCAAAAAAAAATAGGAGGCACTCAGGAGAAAAACTGTTACCCACAGGATGAGAAGGGTGAAGTGTAACGAGTCACGGTCAAGCTCAGACCTTGTCTGGTACTGAGAGGATCTCAGACACATCTCTGTTGGAGAGCTGAAGGATGCCATGTGCAACCTGGATGTGTGTCTGAAAAAAGATGAATTGTTCCAGTTGGGCATAACATAGGATGTCCTGAGTACTGCACTCTGTGTGTCTGAGAAAGATGTGTATTCTGTGCTGCTGAGTGAAATGTGCTCAGCTCTCTGTTAGGTCCATTTTGTCTAAAGAGTAGTCCAAGTCCACTATCTTATTGCTTTATTGTCTTGAACATGGGTCCTGTGTTCAATGTGACATATGAGAACCCACTATTACCAGTATATTACTGTCTTTCACCTCTGTCCTCTTGATATTTGCCTCATACTCAGGAATATGTACTTAGAATTTTCATATCCTGTTGATGAATTACATATTTATCATGGCTCAGTAACATTCTAAATAACTTTCTACTATTTTTTATTTAAAGTACAATCATGATTTTCTATTTTGTTAAAGATAAAACCACTTGTGTTGTCCGAACTTAGGACATATGAAGGTAGCTTTTTTTCCATCCCTTCACAATGAGTCTATATAAGATTTTCTAACTTTGTCTTTTGTCAGGCAACATGAAAATTGATCATTCGTGTAATCTGATCAGCCCCTTCATGTATTTTCTTTCAAGAGACTCAGTAGTATTCTTTTTTTTAGTTTTTATTAACAAAATATCAGATTTCATGTGTTTGTAGGTGCAGTTCTGATAACCGTAGTTCATCCCCCATCTCTCCTCCCACAACCCTCCTCTTTCATCTTTTTTTCCTTTAATTTTTATAAAAACAATTTCACTATGCAATCACAGGCTAGTGCACCACGAACCATAATAGTCAACAAGTAAAAAGCAGAAAGACCACAGGTCCACAGCAGTACAAACAAGGGCTAAAAACAGCAGTGCAATCACAAGAGGACCATGTCATTTCAATAGACTTTTGTACTCTAACTTACTACATATAAAAGAAAACCTATGATGTTTGTGTTTCAAGAACTGGATTATTTCAATACACATAATGGTTTCCAGTTGCATTAACTTTTTTAGAAAAGACAAGATGTCACCCCTTTTTTCTATCTGTAGTGTTCTGTCGTGTATATATGCCACATTCGCTCTATGCAGTCATCATCTGATGGACATCTGAACTGATTCCATAGCTTAGCTATTGTGAATTGAGCTGTAATGAACGTGGTGGTGGAAATATGTCTCACGTACCAATTTCATCTCATTTGGTCACTTACCAGGAGTGGAATGGCTGGGTCATACATTTGATATATTTTCATATTTCCAAGGAATTTTCATACTGTGTTCAATAATAATTGTATGGGTTTACATTCCCACCAATAGTGTATTAGGGTACCTGTTCCCCCCACATCTTTGCCAGCATTATTTTTTTATTTTTGGATTGTACACATTTTAACTGGGGTGATGTGAAAGCTCGTTGTGATTATTTGTATTTTCCTGTTGGCTGGTGATCCTGAGGAATTGTTCATGTGTCTATTGATCATTTGTATTTCATGCATTGAAAACTGACTGTTCATGTCATGTCAGATTTCTTCACTGTATTGGTTTTATTGTTTTGGAGTTTCTTGAACTCTTTACATACCTTGGTTTTTAATCACTTATCAGTTGCATAATTTGCAAACATTTTCTGCCAGTCTGTTGGTTGCCTTTTTGTTTTCACTGTAGAGATGTTTCACATTCTTGGTTAATTTTATAAGATATTTAAAATATTTCTGGAGCTACTGCTAATTGAATTGATCTTAGAACGTCTTTCTCAGCCATGACATTGCATTTGTTTATTAAGGCTATTGATTGTCATGTGTTGACTTTATATGCTGGAACTATACCAAGTTGGAGTCCATTGATCCTGTATACAGAATCATGATGTCTGCAAACAGGGATGATTTGATTTCCTCCAATTCTAATCTCTATCTATTTGAATTGATTTTTTTGCCTATGGCTGTGGCTAACACCTCCAGAAGTATACGGAATAGCAGATGTAAGAGTGGGCATCTTTGTCTGCTTCCAAATCTTAGTGGAGATACTTGCAACATTTCCCACTCAATATGATGATGGTTGTGTTTGTCATATATTGCCTTGATTGAGTTGAGGTATGTTCCTTCTATAACCAAATTGCTTAAGATTTTTGTCATGAAAAGATGTTATACTTCATCAAGTGCTTTATCACACCTGCTGATATAATTATATGGTATTTATTCTTCAGTCTGTCCATGTGACACATCACATTTATTCATTTGCATGTGTTGAAACAAACCTGCATACCAGGGAAAAATCACATGAGGTTTATGTGAATAAGCTTTCCGATGTGTTGTTCAATTGGATTAGCTAGAATTTTTTTTGAGGATTTTTGCATCTGTGTTAATCAGGATATTGGTCTGTAGTTCTTTCTCCTGTATCTTTTTCTGGTTTTGGAATTAAGGTGATACTGTCCTCAAAGAAGGAGTTTGGGAGTAGCCCTTCCCTTTCAATTGTTTGGAATAGTTTGAGACGCATTTGTAGTGGGAGTTGAGAATAGGGTGAGTGGTTGAATGCTCAGGTGTACCAGCCAATATTTAATTTTTAAACATCTATTTTAAATACTTCCACAAAGTGAATATTGGAACAGTACACACTTTGAATATTTAATATTTAAATAAACATCAAATATTTAAATATTAAATATATAAATATTAAATATTTAAATAAATATTAAAAGAAATATAATGTATATTATATGTATATTATAACTCTCTAAAGAGAATCACAGTAATGTCAAATAATAGACAATATAATCAAGTTTACTCTATTAAACAATGAAGTAAAGTAATTTACATAAAGTAAATTGATTAAACAGTTACAATGGAGTCAGAGCAAAACCCTTCCAGCCCAAGCCCCATCTTTGCAAAAGATAAATACAATTTCTGTTGCTTCTGGAATAATGAAGGGTAGAATTGAAAGGGAGAGAATGATCCTACGGGGCAAGCAGGATGCACAGCAGACTCATGGAATGGCAAATGCTCTAAACAGCACTCCAGCCTCAGAATCCACCCTTGGGGCATTTGGATCTGGCTAAAAGGCCCATGAGAGTCTCGCAGGCATGGAAAGCAAAGACACTGTGGCAAAAATGACCTGAATGAAAGATCTCAGTGAGAGAGATCCCAGCAGAAAGAACGGGCCATCAAAGAAGGAGGCGCCTTCTCTGAAGGGAGGAAGGAACCTCCACTGTGATACGGCCTTGACTACATAAGATCAGAGTTGGTGAACTCAAGAGGCTTCCATAGCCTCGACAGTTCGTGATTATTGACATCATAAATAAGAGTGTCAATTGTTAAATCAATAACGGGAGTCACTGTGCACTTGCTCCCCATGTAGGATCTCTGTCCTTAATATGTTGTACTATGAGAATTAACGGTAAAACTACTAGTCGACCAATACTCTATTTTGTGTGGCTGTGTGGGTGCAGTCTGTTGAAATCTTTACTTAGTATATACTAAATTGATCATCTTCATATAAAGATAATTGAAAATTAATCTCGAAGAATGGGATGGGAGAGGGAGTGGGAGATGGGATGGTTGCAAGTGGGAGGGAGGTTATGGGGGAAAAAGCCACAACAATGCAAAAGTTGTACTTTGTAAATTTATATTTATTAAATAAAAAAAGAAAAACAATTTCTGTTGCTTCTGGGTCATGTCCAGATTGCAGACTATGGTAGCAGAATTTAGGGACAGAGATTATGCCCCTCCTTTGGGTATACCTTATCTGTAGTTCTTCTTGTAGCAGCTGGCATCTGGTAGACACTCAATGTATTAATGTATTTTAAAAAGCATTTAGAATTAAATTTTAAAGTATTTTTCATTTTGATAAGATTTTTGATATTCATAAAATGGAATGTATCAATGGCCTCAGAAGGGCCTATCTTAGCTATAGACTGCAGCATTACCTTTGTTAACGACTTCTACTGGATAACATTGTCTGCTCAGAACTTATTTGAAAATCCCTACTTAGTTGCCAGAAGACTTGGCTACAAAGAGATAATATTCAAGGCTCATGGTTAAATTGCTGCAAGTACCACTCAAAAATCAGCTCTTAGGTCAAATATCATTTTAGTAGCTGTCAGATTATTTTGAGCCCTGAGGAAATAAGATGTAGGGCATTTGAATGTGATCTACTGGGAAAACTTCATGAAGACATCCACGGAGATAACTATTACTGTTACCAGAGACACAGCCCTATTTTTAGGATCACTTTAATACTTAATCCTATCTATATGTTCATTTTAACACTTAAGGTGGCATTTTTACCACCCAGTCTAATGGGATTTGGGGTCCCATGGCAAGTTTTTAAACTGTACCCTTGTAAATAAGTCTATAGGAATGTATGCATAACTACAGCTTTAAAACTACAAACTTCCTCCTCCCTTTCTTTATTCCCACTCTTGCTTTTTACTGAGATCCACCCTCCAGTGACTTTATACACACATGACTAGTGCTATGTTAAATAAAAAGTTTCAACAAATACTATGAAGAAAACCAAATAAAAAAACAAACAAAACTATTCCTCAACAGTCAAGACAAAGGCAGCTCAATTCGTGACTTCTTGAAGTGTCAATATCACTTCTACAGATTTAGTTTTAGGTGCTCTATTCTCGCAGATCAGGGAGAACATATGGTATTGGCCCATTTGGCACTGGCTTGTTTCACTAAGTGTGATGTTTTCTAGATTCATCCATTGTGTTGAAAATGACTGGATTTCATTTTTTACTGGTGTGTAGTATTCCATAGTGTAAGCAGACTCATAGAATGGCAGCACTCCTGCCTCAGAATCAACCCTTGGGACATTCGGATCTGGCTAAAAGGTCCATGAGAGTCTCACAGCCATGGAAAGCCATGACACTGTGGCAAAAAAACAATCTAAATGAAATATCCTGGTGAACAAGACCCCAGCAGAAGGAACAGGCCATCAAGGAGAGAGGCGCCTTTCTCTGAAGGGAGGAAGGAACCTCCACTGTGATATGGCCTTGACTAAACAAGTTCAGAGTCGGTGAACTCAAGGGGCTTCCATAGCCTAGACAGCTCATAGCAAGAGTCTCAGGTGATTGCTGACATCATAAATAAGAGTGTCAATTGTTAAATCAACAACGGGAGTCACTGGGGTACATGCTCCCCACATAGGATCTCTGTCCTTAATGTGTTTTACTATGAAACTTAAAAACAACACTACTAGTCGAACAATACCCTATACCTTGTGCGGTTGTGTGAGTACAGCCTGTTGAAATCCTTGCTTAGTATATACTAAGTTGATCTTCAGTATATGAAGGTAATTGAAAATGAAATTCGATGAAGGGCAGGATGGGAGAGGGAGTGAGAGAGGGGAGGGCCACAGGAGGGAGGGAGGTGGGGCGGGGGAAGCCACAACAATACAAAAGTTGCACTTTGTAAATTCACATTTATTAAATAAAAAATAACTATATAACAAAAAAAACTTAATACTTTACCCTTTTAGTATTTTTTATGTTCTACTTAAAACTATTGGTTGAACTCTGTAATTAATACACAATTACTCTTAGGTGTTTAATTAATGCTATAACTAGTACTCAAATAGTATTTTACACTTTGTGTTTCTGTGTGGGTGCAAACTGTTGAAATCTTTACTTAATATATGCTAAATTGATCTTCTGTATATAAAGATAATTGAAAATTAATCTTGATGTGAATGGAAGGGGAGAGGGGTGGGAGAGGGGAATGTTGTGGGTGGGAGGGAAGTTATGGGGAGTGGGAAGCTATTGTAATCCATAAGCTGTACTTTGGAAATTTATGTTCATTAAATAAAAAAGAAAAAAGTATTCCATAGTGTACATATCCCATGATTTCTTTATCCAGTCTTTGGTTGACAGGCATTGAGGTTGACTCCATGTTGTAGCTATTGAGAATTGAGCTGCAATAAACATGGGGGTGCAGATAATTCTTTAATTTACTGATTTCATTTACCTTGGCTACATTCCCAGGAGTGGGGTGGCCGGGCCATACGGCAGGTCTCAATTCAGATTTTTGAGGTTTTTCCATACTGTATTCCATAGTGGTTTTACCAGTTTACACTCCCACCAACAGTGAATTAGGATACCTTTTTCCCCACACCCTCACCAGCATTTGTGGTTTGTTGATTTCTGTATGAAAGCCATTCTAACTGGGGTGAGGTAAAACCTCATTGTGGTTTTGATCTGCATTTCCATGGTGGCTAGTGAGCCTAAATATTTTTTCATGTGTCTGTTGGCCATTTGGGTTTCCTCTTTTGAAAAATGTCTAAGTCCTTTGCCCATTTCTTAATGTGGGTGTTTGTTTTCCTGCTGTTGAGTCCCTTGATGTATTTGTATATTCTGGTTATTAATCCTTAATTGGTCGCATAGTTTGCAAATAATTTCTCCCACTCTGTCAGTTGCCTCTTCACTTTGCTGAGTGTTTCTTTTGTGGTATAGAAACTTCTTGATTTGATCTAACCCCATTTGTTAATTTTGGCTTTGATTGCATGTGCCTCTGGGGTCTTTTCCAAAAACATTTTGCCTGTGCCAATGTCTTGCAGTGTTTTACAAAATGTTCTCTAATAATTTGGTGCCGGGTCATAGATTTAGATCTTTAATTCATGTTGAGTCGATCTTTGTGTAATGTGAAATGTATGGGTCTTCATAATTCTGCGTGTGGAAATCCAGTTTTCCAAGCACCATTTGTTGTAGAGACTGTCCTTGCTCCAAAGACTTGTTTTAACTCCTTTCTCAAATACAAGGTGGATGTAGATGCTTGGGTTGATTTCTGGATTTTTATTCTTTTGTATTGGTCTATCCATCTGTTTTTGTATCAGTACCAGGCTATTTTGATTATAACTGCCTTGTAGTATGTCTTAATCTTTTATTGTGATGCCTCTGACTCTATTATAAAGATTGCTTTAGCTATTCAAAGTCCCCTGTGATTCCATATGAATTTCAGCATCATATTTTCTATATCTGAAAAAAAGTCCTTGGTATTTTGATTGGTATCACAATGAATCTGAAAATTGCTTTCAGGAGAATGGACATTTGATGATATTGATAATTCCAATCCATGAACATGGAAGATTTTTCCATTTCTTTGGTATCTGCTTTTATTTCTTTAATATTTGTTAATTCTCATTGTGCAGATCTTTGACTACCTTGGTTACATTTATTCCAAGGTATTTGATTTTTTTGTAGTTATTGTGAATGGGATTCAATTTTGAGGTTGTTTCTCAGTATTGGCATTCTCTGTGTTTACAAAGGCTATTTTTTGTATTAATTTTATTTCCTGCTACTTTCCCACGCTCTCCTATGAGTTCTAATAGTCTCTTGGCAGAGACTTTTGGATCCCCTATATAGAAATATTTTCTGCTAATAAGGATAGTTTGAATTCCTTCTTCCCAGTTTGTATCCATTTGATTTCTTTTTCTTGCCTAATGGCTCTGGCTAAAACATCCAGGAATATATTAAACAGCAATGGTGAAAGTGGGCATCCTAGTCTGGTTCTGGATCTCAGTGGGAATGCTTCCAAGTCTTCCCCATTCAATAGGATGCTGGCCGTGGTTGTGTCATAAATTGCCTTGATAATGTTGAGGAGTGTTCCTTCTATACCCAGTTTGCTTAGGGTTTTCATCATGAAAGGGTGTTGTATTTTATCAAATTTTTCTCTGCATCTATTGAGACAATCACATGGTTTTTGTTCTGCAGTTTGTTAATGTGGCATATCATATTGACTGATTTGCAAATGTTGAACCATCCCTGCTTACCAGGGATAAATTCCACTTGGTCCATCTGGGTGGATGATCTTTCTAATATATTGTTGAATTTGATTGGCTAGAATTTTGTTCAGTATTGTTGCATCTATGTTCATGAAGGGAATTGATCTGTAATTCGTTGTTTCAGTTGCATCTTTTTCAGGTTTAGAGATTAAGGTGATAGCTGGCTTCATAGAATTTGGGAGGATTCCCTCCCTTTCAATTGTTTTGAATAACATGAGAAGAATTGCAGTTAGTTCTTTAAATGTCTGGTAGAATTCAGCAGTGAGGCCATCTGGTCCCAGGCTGTTATTTTTTTGCGAGGCTCTTTATTATTGATTCAATTTCTGACTGGGTAATTGGTTTGTTTAGGTTTCCTATGTCTTCATGGCTCAATTCAGGTGGTTGTATATGTCCTGGAATCTGTCCATTTCTTATAGGTTTCCCAGTTTGTTGGCATAGAGCTCTCTGGAGTAATTTGATTTTTTTTCCTGTGGTGTCTGTTGTTGCACTTTTTCACTTCTAATTTTATTGATTTGGGTCTTCTCTCTCTCTTGATGGCTAGTGGGAAAAATGTTTTGCCAATTTTGTTTATTGCATGAAAAAACAGCTCTTCGTTTTGCTTATCTTTTGTATTTTTTGTTTGAATTTTATTGATTTCCTCTCACTTTAATTATTTTTTTCCTACTAGTTTTGAGTTTGGTTTCCTGCTGTTTTTCTAGGTACTTGAGATGCATTAATAGCTCATTTATTTGGTGTATACACCAATTGCTATAAACTTTCCTCTTAACACTTCTTTTGCTATATCCCATAAGTTTTGGTATGTTGTATTGTCATCATTATTTGCTTTCAGAATTTTTTTTACTTATTTTTTTAACTTTCATTTAACAGATATAAATTTACAAAGTACAGCTTTTGGATTACAGTGGCTTTTCCCCCCCATAACTTCCCTCCCACCCGCAACCCTCCCATCTCCTGCTCCCTCTCCCATTCCATTCACATCAAGATTCATTTTCGATTCTCTTTATATACAGAAGATCAATTTAGTATATACTAAGTAAAGATTTAAACAGTTTGTACCCACACAGAAACACAAAGTGTAAAGTACTGTTTGAGTACTAGTTATACCATTAATTCACATTGTACAACACATGAAGGACAGAGATCCTACATGGGGAGTAAGTGCACAGTGACTTCTGTTGTTGACTTAACAAATTGACACTCTTGTTTATGGCATCAGTAATCACCCGAGGCTCTTGTCATGAGCTACCAAGGCTATGGAAGCCTTTTGAGTTCACTGACTCCGATCTTATTTAGACAAGGTCATAGTCAAAGTGGAAGTTCTCTCCCCCCTTCAGAGAAAGGTACCTCCTTCTTTGATGGCCTGTTCTTTCCACTGGGATCTCACTCACAGAGATCTTTCATTTAGTGTTTTTTGTTTTTTTTTTTGACATGCCTGAAATACTCTCATGGGCTTTTTAGCCAGATCCGAATGCTTTAGGGCTGATTCTGAGGCCAGAGTGCTGTTTAGGACATCTGCCATTCTATGAGTCTGCTGTGTATCCCACTTCCCATGTTGGATCATTCTCTCCCTTTTTTATTCTATCAGTATTCACAGACACTAATCTTGTTTATGTGATCATTTTGACTCTTAATCCTATCATTATGATCGATTGTGAACTGAAACTGATCACTTTGACTAGTGAGATGGCATTGGTACATGCCACCTTGATGGGATTGAATTGGAATCCCTTGGCACGTTTCTAACTCTTCCATTTGGGGCAAGTCCAATTGAGCATGTGACAAACTGTACATCTCCTCCCTCTCTTATTCCCACTCTTATATTTTACAGGGATGACTTTTCAGTTAAGTTTCAACACTTCAGAATAATTGTGTGTTAATTACAGAGTTCAACCAATAGTATTAAGTAGAACAAAAAAAAATACTAAAAGGGATAACGTATTAAGTTGTTCCCCTACAGTCAGGACAGTGTCCATTTCACTTCAACAGGTTTCCTTTTTGGTGCTCAGTCAAAATCTCTTTTGATTTCTTCTGTGATCCACTGCTCATTCAGGAGCATGGTGTTCAGTCTCAATGTGATTGCATATGTTCTAGAGATTACCGAGTTGCTGAATTCTAGTTTCATTCCATGATGGTCCGAGAAGATGCATGGTATGATGATGACTTTTTAGAACTGGTGAGACTTGCTTTATTGCCTAGCATGTGGCTGATACTAGAGAAAATTCCATACACTGGAGAGAGAGATCTGTTAGGTCCATTGGTCTATAGTATCAATAACCTCTGCTGTTTCCTTGCGGATTTTCTGTCTGGTTCATCTATCCATTGCTTAAGTGTGGTGTGAAGTGCCCCATTAATATTGCATTTGAATCTATGTCTCCATTTAAATTCCTTAACATTTCTTTAAATAGCCAGGTACCCTGAAATTAGGTGCATATACGTTTATAATAGTTACATCTTCCTATTGAATTGATCCCTTGATCATTACACAGTGCCTTTCTTTGTCTCTTTAGTTTTTTTGTTAAGGTCTATTTTTTCTGATATTAGGATGCCTATACAAGCTCTTTTTTGGTTTCTGTTAGCATGGTATATCTTTTTCTATCCTTTCATTTTCAGTCTGCATGCCTCTTTGGTGAGATGTATTTCTTGTAGGCTGCAAATAGATGAGTTTTGTTTTTTTAATCCATTCAGCCAGTGTGTGTCTTTTAACTGGAGAGTTGAGGCCATTAACATTCAAGGTGATTATGGATAGGTAACAATTTTGCCCTGCCATTTTTCCAAAAATATTCCTGCTTTTTACTTTGGATTTTTTTGTACATTTACTGGGATATTTTCTCTTGTAGTGATGACCATGTTTCTGTGTGCAGCATATTGTTAACTATCTTTTGCAGGGCTGGATGGTTGATGACAACTTCTTGAAGTTTCTGCTAGTTATGGAAGTTCTTTATTGCACCTTCATTCATAAATGAGAGAGTTTTGCTGGGTATAGTGTTCTGGGTTGACAGTTTTCTTATTACTTGGAATACATCTTGTCATTCTCTCTTATCCTTTGGGGTTTCTGATGAGAAGTCCACTGTGAGTCTAACTAGAGATCCTCTGAAAGTAATATTGGCATTTCTCTTGCACATTTTAGTACATTTTCTTTATTTTACTGTGGAGAGTTTGATTACAATGCCATGGTGAAGATCTTTTCTGGTCATGTACATTAGTTCTGTGTGCTTCCTGTACTTGGAAGTCCCTTTCTTTCTCCAAATTAGGGACGTTTTCTGTTACTATTTCACTAAACAGGTCTTCCAATTCTTTCTCTTTCTATGCTTTCTGGAACTCCTAGAACTCATATTTTGGGTCACTTGATAGTATCCTGTAGATTTCCAACAGTGTCTTTTAGTTTTCTAACTTCCTCTTGTTTTTTTTTTTTTTTGTCTGACTGTATAATTTCTTGTGATTTGTCTTCTAAGTTGGCTATTGTTACTTCTGCTTTTCCAATTCTGTTAAAGCTCTCCACTGCAGAGCTAGACAGTGAGAGAGAGAAAGGTCTTCCTTCTGTTGGTTCACCCCCTAAATGGCCACTATGGCCGGTGCACTGCACTGATCCAAAGCCAGGAGCCAGGTGCTTCCTCCTGGTCTCCCATGCAGGTGCAGTGCCCAAGCACTTGGGCCATCCTCCACTACCTTCCCGGGCTACAGCAGAGAGCTGGACTGGAAGAGGAGCAACCAAGACTAGAACCCAGAGTGCCGGCACTGCAGGCAGAGGATTAGCCTAGTGAGCCATGGCACTGGCTCTATTGAATTCTTAATTTCATTTTGATTTCTCTTTTAAGGTATCAATTTCATGGGAGAAATTTTCTTTCATGTCATGTATGAATTTCAGTAGTTTATGCATTTGCTTCTGATTATTTCAGAGTAATCATCAATTTTTGAATTCCATTTCTGGCATTTCTTCAGTATTATCATCTTCACAATCTAGTATTCAAGTGTTGTTTCATTTAGGTGTTGTTTTCTTCCTTACTGTTTCCTTTGGTGCATTTGTTAAATGGCGTTTGTGGAGATACCCAGTGGTTTCTTTTTTTCTTTTTCACTGTGGTGGCTTTTGTCTTTGTATTATGCCTCTGTAGATTAGTGGAATATCTGCTTTCAATGAATAGCTAGAGGCATGTGGTAGGTGTGGCCAGGGAACTCTGTCAGTTCTCCATGGTGAAAGGCATGTCTATGGTGACACACCTAGATTTGGCATGGTAAATTTGCTCTTTATCAGAAGAGAGGTTTATTCTACTCAGCTGAACTCCTCTCCTCAAAGGAGACTGGTGTGTGAGCACTAGCCCCTGGGAGTATTACATTAATCCACTCTGCCACAGTGACCACACAAAGGATCTATGCAGTCCTCAGAGTAAGCTCAGATTCTGCAGCAATGTCCCTCACCAGGTAACCAGGGAGTCCTAAGCCTGTGGGTTCTCCCACAGTGACATCCCAAAGTCCCAGCCACACCCTGAGCCCTCTCATGCACACATCTCAGCACACAAGCCTCCCACAGTCACAAACACCCAGCTCCCTGTTAGCTTTCCCCACCAGACTCAGGAGTCTCTACTTGGTTGGTTCTGGCACTGAAAAGCTGGTACAGCTGTTGGGTATGTCTGAAATGGTGCCTGCTCTATCATCTTGTACAGGACACAGTTGCAGTGTGGTGGGGAGAGAAAAACATTCCCTCCCTTTTTCTTCCTCTCCTCTAGTTTTGCAGGTATACTATTCCCCATGGAACTCCAAGAAGGGTTCCCTCTAGGCTCTTCATGTAGCTTTATCGTCAGTGACTTGGGATGCTGGTCATCTTAGTCTAAAAGCAGATGCTATATATTCATCGATTAATTTCTGGGATCTGTATTCCACTCCATTGAGCTATATATATTTTCTTTACCAATACTGTGTAATTTTAATATATATGGCTTTGTAATATGTTTTGTATGCAGGTCTTGTGATGCCTGCAGGTTGACTGACCCTGCCCACCAAATCCCCATATACACCTTTGGCTAATCTGGGTCTTTTTTTTAACTCATGAATTTCAGGATCACTTTTCTAATTCTGTAAATAATGTTCTTGATATTTTGATAGTTACTGTGTTGAATCTGTAGACTGCTTTATGTAGTGTAAGTATTTTAATGATATTGACTCTTCTGATCCATAAGCAGAGGTAACTTCCCAGGTTTTTGTTTCCTTGTTGATTGCCTTCATGAGTGATCTGCAGTTTGCATTGTAGAAATTTTTCACTTCTTTGGTTAAATTTATTCTTATCCATTTGATTTTTATAGATATTGTGAATGATCTTTTTTCTTGAATTCTCTTTCAAGGAGTTCATCCTTAGTGTATAAAAAAGCTAATTTCTTTTTCTTCCCTAAATGGTCTTGCTAATACTTCCTGTACCCTATTGAAGAAGTGTGGTGTAAGTGGACATTATTATCTTGGTCCAGATCTGATGAGAAGTGTTTTCAACTTTTTCTCATTCAGGATGTCATATACAGCCTTCATAATGATGAGTTATGTTTCCTCTTTTTTTAAAAAAGATTTATTTTATTTATTTGAAAAACAGAGTTACAGAGAGGTAGAAACAGAGAGAGAGGTCTTCCATCTGCTGGCTCACTCCCCAGATGGCTGCAACGGCTGGAGCTGTGCCGATCCAAAGTCAGGAGCCAAGAGCTTCTTTAAGATCTCCCACCTGGTCAGGGGCCCAAGGACTTGCACAGCCCCTATGTTTCTTCTATATCTAATTTGTGTATTTTCTTAAACATGAAGGGGTGTTGAATCTTATCCAATATTGTCTTTGCCTCTATTGAGGTGGCCATATGCTTTTTTATTTTTTAGTTTGTTCTTGTGATTTATGTTGTTTATTGACTTGGTATTGTTGAAACACTCTTGATTCTTGGGATAAATTGAAGTTGATCATGATGTCTGATTTTTTATGTGGTTTTTAATTGAGTTTTTTGAGAATCTCTGCATCTTTGTTCAAAAAGGATATAGGTCTGTTTTCTTATTGTGTTTTGTCTTTTTTGTTTTTGATAAGAGTGACACTGGCCTTTTAAAGTCAGTTTAGCAGGGTTCCATCCCATTTAATATTTTGAAATGGTTTGAATATTACTGGAATAAGTTCCTCTTCAAATGTTTAATAGAATTCAGTAGCAAATCCATCATGTTTTGGATTTTTACTGGAAGGCAGATGTTTAATTACTGCTGCAATCTTGTTTCTTTTTATTCTTGTATTTAGATTTATATCATCTTGATTTAATCTTGATAGGCCCTAAGAATCTTCATTTATCCACTTTCTCGAGGTTTGCCAGTTTATGTGCACATGCTTGTTCATAGTAGTTTCTTAGCATCCTCTGTTTCAGTTCAAATGTCTGCTTTTTCATCTCTAATTTTATTTGAATGTTTCTTTTTTTTTTTCTTTGCAAGTCTGGCTAAAGGAAAATCTATTACATTAATCAGCTCAAATATCTTTTTGTTTTATTGATCATTTGCTTTAAGTTTCAATTTCATTTGTTTCTGCTTTGGACATCACAATTTCTCACCTCTTTCTGGTTTTGCATTTGGTTTCCTCCTGTGTTTCTGTGTCTTTGAGATGCATCACTGGATCTTTGAGACCATTCTGTATTTTAATGTAAGTTAATGCTATCAACTTCCCTTTAAAACTGCTTTGGCTGTATCCCATAGATGTTGATAAGTTATGATTTCATTTTATCTCAAAGTTTATGATTTTACTTTTTTCAGTAACTCCTATATTGTTAGGGAACCATTCACAGAGAAAGTAATTGTAGCGCAGTTTGAAACAAAGTAACTGTAGTGCCCTTTGAAAGAAAGTAACTGCAAAAAAAAAAAAAGAAAGAAAATGCAGTGGCAGTCGCAGTCACGTGCAGCTTGAAGGAAAAGTAGAGTAGTAGCCACCCTTAGCTGCTAAGATTTGAAAACGGATGGCCTAACCAGATGGCCTAACCACAAACTGTCGTTGCCATGACAACGGGACCCTGGGGGGTCAGAATGTGGGCGGGGCTAGCCTCTAGAAACTGTATATAAGGGGACCCTCAGACGCTGTAAACCAGAGGTTGCTCAGCCTCTCTCTCCCCGGTCCATAGTGCCTAGTGCCCGCGGGGAGAAGCTCCTGGTCCGCAGTGCCTAGTGCCCACAGGAGTAGGCTTGAGCGATCTCTCCTCCTAGTCGCCTAGAGTATCAATAAAGTGTGTTTAGCTTGACCTTCCTCAGTCTCCTGGACTCTTCCTTCACGGTAACCTGGCCAGTTCCCGAAGAGGGGAGATCCTGACATATATCATGTTTAATTTCCATGTATTTATGAATGTTCTGTTCTTTTCATTGTTGATTTCTAGTTTAATACCTGTGTGACCTGGGAATATAGATGGTGTGATTTTGGTCTTTTTGAGACTTGATTCTTAGCCTAATATATTATTTATCCCTAGAAAAGGTTCAAGTGTTCATGAGAAGAACGTGTAATCTGCAGTTGTTTGGTGAAATGTATGGTAATGTCATTTTGGTCCATTTGCTTGTTTTTCTGTTCAACAGCAGTGCATGTTTATAGATTTTCTGGCTGTTCGATCTGTCTAAGAGTAAGTTGTTGAAATCACCATTAGTAGCTCTAACAATATTTGTTGTATCTATCTGGGTGGTCTTGGGTTGCATGCATAGACACTTATGGTTGTTACATTTTTAAAAATTTTATTTGTTTGTGAGGTAGAGTTATAGACAGAGGAAGAGGGAAGATGAGAAAGGTCTCTCATCTGCCAGTTCACTCCACAAATGGCTGCACCAGGCAGAACTGAGCCTCAGAAGCCAAGAGCCAGTAACTTTTTCCAGGTCTCTCATTTGAGTGCAGGGGACAAAACACTGGACCCACATCCACTGCTTTCACAGCTATAGCAGAGATCTGGATCAGAAGAGCTGCAGCCGGGACTTGAAACAGTGCCCATGTGGAATGCAGTCACCATAGGCAGAGGCTTAGTAGCCCACTATGCAACAGCACCAGCCCCTTTTACATCTCCCTGGGGATTTAAAATTTTATCAAATTACATTGTCCCAGTTTTTCTCTTGTAGTTTTTCTTTTTAATTTAAAGTCTGATTTATCTAATATGAGGACAGATAGTCCTGCTCATTTTGGTTTCCTTTTGCCTGGTATATCTTTATCCAGCTCTTCACATTCAATCTGTGTGTGTCTTCATGAAGTGAGTTTCTAGTAGGTTGCATATCATGTGGGAGGGGGGTCATGCATTTAGCCAAGCTAAATCTTTTGGGGAATTTAATATATTTGCATGTGTGTTTCATACTGACAGTAAAAAGTGACAACTGTAACTTTGTCAATTGGATACTGACTCTACCTGTTTTGCAGTGAATTGGGTTGTTTCATGTATTTTCTTTTCTTTTTTACAGAGAGAGAGAGAAAGGTCTTCCTTCTATTGGTTCACCCCCCAAATGGCCACTATGGCCGGAGCTGTGCTGATTGAAAGCCAGGAGCCAGGTGCTTCCTCCTGGTCTCCCATGCAGATGCAGGGACCCAAGCACTTGGGCCATCCTCCACTGCCTTCCCAGGCCACAGCAGAGAGCTGGACTGGAAGAGGAGCAACCAGGACTAGAACCTGGTGCCCATATGGGATGCTGGTGCTGTAGGTAGAAGATTAACCAAGTGAGCCACTGCGCCAGCCCCTCAAGTATTTTCATGATTGCTTCTAATGCAGGAGTCTCTTCGGAACTTTTTTAAAAAAGATTATTTATTTATTTATTTATCTGAAAGAGCTACACAGAGAAGGAGAGGCAGAGACAGAGAGAAGTTTTCATCCACTGGTTCAGTCCTCAATTGGTCACAATGCCTGAAGCCCTGCTGATCTGAAGCCAGGAGCCTCTTCCAGTCTCCCATGTGGGTGCATGGACCCAAGCACTTGGCCCATCCTCCACTGCTTTCCCAGGCCACAGTAGAGAGCTGAATTGGAAGTGGAGCATCCGGGACTCTAACCAGTGCCCACGTGGGATGCCAGCACTGTAGGCAGCAGTTTTATCCACTACACCACAGTGCTGGCCCCCAGAATTCCTTATAAGGCTGGCCTAATGGTAGTGAATTCTCTGTTTTTGCTTATCTGGGGAACACTTTATTTTCCTTTCACTTCTAATGGGTAGCTTCACTGTGCCTAATATTTTTTTAAAGCTTTTATTTAATGATTGCATTTTTATAGGTACAACTTTAGGAATATAGTGATTCTTTGCCCCATACCCATCTTCCCACCCCAACTCCCATCCTCCCTCTCCCATCCCCTTCTTCATTATGGTTCATTTTTAGTTAATTTTATATACAGAGGACCAACTCTATGTTAAGTACAGATTTCAACAGTTTGCACCCATACACACACACAACATATAGAGTACAGTTTGAGAACAAGTTTTGCAGTTAATTCCCATTGTACAGCTCATTAAGTACGCAGGTCCTACATGGGGAGTAAGTGCATAGTGACTTCTGTTTTTCCTTTAACAATTTTTTTGATATTCAATTTGCTTTTTATTTTTAAATTAAATTTAATTTGTTCTTAGCTAATATTTTCAACTTTTATTTAATATAAATTTCCATTTCCTTTTAACAATTAAAGCTCTTACTATACAATATCAGTGATCACCCAAGGCTCTTGCCATGGGCCGCCAAGGCTATGGAAGCCTTTGTGACCATAGATTCCATCAGTGTTTGGACACAGCCATGAACAAAGTGGAAGTTCTCTCCTCCCTTCAGGGAAAAGTACATCCTTCTGTGATGGCCCCTTTTTTCCAATGAGGTCTCACAGAGATCCCTCATGTAGGGTATTTTTTTCCACAGAGTCTTGGGTTTTCATTCCTGAAATGCTCTCACAGGCCTTTCAGCGAGGGTTGATTAAGGGTTGATTCAGAGTGTTACTTGCAGCAAATGTCATTCTAGGGTCTGCTGTGTGGCTGCTTCCCATATTGGACATTCCCTCCTTTTTAATTCTGTTATTACCAGGCACTTGATGTTATTTATATGGTCATGTTTACATTTAAACCTATCTGTTGACTTTCACATTTAATGGGATCACTTGAACAATTAAGATGGCGTTTATACCACCAATTTTAGTGGGATTGGAGTCCCCTGACAAGTTTTAGGCTGTTTCCTTAGAAGTAAGTCTGTAGGACTGTTTGCAGAACTATAAGGAACAGGAGACCTCGAGTAGCTAAAGCAGTCTGACACTGTGCATAATGTTCCTGATTTGAAGATGTTGCTTTGTTTAAAGAACTTGGGGACAGCATCCCACTCTCTTCCGGCCTGCAGAGTTTCTGCTGAGAATACTTCTGAGTTTAACTTGACACTTTTCTCTTACTTTTTCCTTCAGGATTCTCTTTTTGCCCTTAGCTTTTGACAGTTTAAATTCAATATTCCTTGGAGAACATCTTTTAAAGTTCAGTCTGCCTCAGGTCCTTTGAGCTTTTTATATCTGATGGCAACCTCTCTTCCAATACCTGAGAAATTTCTTTATCCAGTCTTCTGATGATGGGCATTTAGGTTGACTCCATGTCTTAGCTCTTTTGAATTGAGTTGAAATAAACATGGAGGTGTAGATAATTTTTATTTGCTGATTTCATTTGCAACAAAATGGATGAATCAGGAAAACATCATACTTAGTGAAATAAGCAAGTCCCAAAGGGACAGTTACCATATGTTCACCTGAACTGTGACAGCTAGCAGAGAACCTGAAAGCAACCTGAAGAAGTGAAATGGACACTATGAGAAGCGATGACCAGCACAGCCCTTGTCTTGACTGTAGAGGAATGTTTTTTATTATTATTATTTTCTTTTTCTACTTAATACCATTGGTTGAACTCTTTACTTAACATGGAATTATTCATAGGTGTATAAATCCAGTTGAAAATAGATCCCAGTAAAAAATAAGAGTTGGAATAAGAGGGAGGAGCTGCACAATTCAGCACACATTCCCACGGACTTACCCCTAAGGGTAAAACTAGAAGCTTGCCATGGGACTCCAAATTCCATTAAATTGGCAGGTACCAATGCCACCTTTTGTGTTAAAGTGATCATATTATGTGTAATTGATCATATAAATAAGATTAACTGTCAAAGGGCTCACATAAATAAGATCAAGTATCTAGTAATAACAATAGATAGGATTAAAAAGGAGAGAATGTTCCAACACAGGAAGCAGTCCAAACAGTAGACTCATAGAATGACAAACACCCTAAATAGCCCTCTGACCTCAGAATCAGCCCTAAAGGCATTTGGATCTGGCTGCAAAGCCCATGAGAGCATTTCAGGCATGGAAAGCCAAGACACTGTGGCAAAAAATGATACACATGAAGGATCTCTGAGTGAGACCCCAGTGGAAAGAAGGGCTAGCAAAGGAAGATATACCTCTCTCTGAAGAGTGTTACAGCATCCCTGCCTCCCTCTACAAAGAAACTTTTATCCCAAATTTAGAGATAAGCAGGTGGCCTTTGGAGCCATGCTTGAGTTTAGAGTGCAGGGACCTTGAACTGGTGCATTTAGTATCTGACATTTGTGGAGATACTCCTTGGTTTCTTTTTTTGTGGAGCTTTTATCTTGGACAATGTCTGTGTGGATTAGTAGAGAGTCTGCTTTCAGGGAATACCTAGAGGTGTATGGTGGGTGTGGCCAGGGAGCTCTGTTTAGTGCTCCCATGTGAAGGGAGTGTTCAGGTGACACCCAGGTTGGGCATGGTAAATTTTTTTTTTCAATCAGAGAGGTTTTCCTTCTGTTGGCATGGACTCAGCTCAATTCCTCTCCTCAAATGAGACCAGTGTCTAGGTGCTAGCCCCAGTGAATATAATATCCTTCCACACTTCCACAAAGGATCTGTGCAGTCCTCAGTTAAGCTCAGATTTCCCATCAATGCCCCTCACCATTGAATGAGGGTGCCCTGAGTGTGTGGAGCTTCCCACGGTGACTACCCAAAGTCCCAGCCACATCCTGAGTCTTCCCACTCAGTCTCAGGTTTCCAAAGCCCCACAGTTTCCACGCTTTCACAGTCCCAGCACACAAGCCTCCCAGAGTCACAAGCACACAGCACCCTGTCAGTTCTCCCCACCACTCAGGAATCTCCACTCAGATGGGTGCTAGGCATGGACAAGAGCTGGATCAGCTGTTCCATATGTCCAAAATGGTGCCTGCTCTGTATCAGTTTGTAGCAGGATGCCCATGCAGGGTCATCGGGAGAGAGAAATGCCTCCCCACATTTTCTCCCTCCTGCAGTTCAGCAGGCACACTGTCCCCCACAGGCTCCAATCCATATTCTCTCCCTGCTTTTCCTGCAGCTTCATCGCCAGTGGCTTGGGCTGCTACGGTCTGGTGTCACCTCTCTCCCAAGCTGCTGTGGAGGCTCTTGGCTTCTGGGTTCCTGATTGTGAGTGCCCACGCCCTCCATGTAGGTCTGCTGTTCCTTCCAATGTGTTGGGAGTTTCCCCTGCCATTTTCTCCCTAACTCTTCCCTGAGACTGCACTCTCTCCACTTTTTTTTTAAACTGTCTTCTCCTAGACTAGGGCTGTAAGCTCCCTCCCTACTCCAACATCTTAATCTAATCCCAGGCAGTCTTTTGAAATGTGCACATGAGAACCTACAATATTTGTCTTTGTGTCTGGCTTATTTTACTGAACAGAGTGAGCTCCAGATCCATCCATTCTTTCCACAACTAGCAGGGTTTCATTCTTTATGACTGCATCATATTCCATACTGTATTTATACACCAATATCTTAATCCGTTCATCCATTGATGAGCACTTGGGTTGCTTCCACACTGTGGCTGTTTCTGAGTAGTCCTGCCATGGACATGCAATGAACATGGGAGTGCAAGCATCTCTGTGATACACTGATTCCATTTCCTTGGGATTTATGCCCAGAAATGGGATAGTTGAGTCATATAGCAGACCTGTCTTCAGTTTTGTGAGGAACCACCATATGTTCTCCATAATGGCTGTGCTAACTTACATTCCTACCAAAAGTATATAAGGGTTCCCCTTTCTCCACATCCCTGCCAGGTAGTTTCTTAAAAAAAAAACACTACTTAAATGTGAGAAAACTCTTTCTAAACAGGTACCTCCTATGCAGCCAATTATGAAGATATTAGTGAATGTTTTATGCCCTCATTACTATGTATTAGATTTTGAGTTTTAAGACTCCAAACTTTGGATGTGAAAAAGGTAATGCAACAATTTAGTTTAAGATGGTGGCATGAATTCAACATTTCCCTCCCCTCTGTCAAATAAAATCCCATTGAATTAACAAAAATTTAAGAAATAGAAAAAATTTAAAGCAGGAAAACAGGAGAGGGACACATACAAGATAAAAGGATTTGAGAACAACTCAGAAATTAGATTTGGAAAGCAGAGCAGATGATACCCAAGAATAAATTGTGACAAAGGAAGCTACATCACACAAGAATTCTGAAACAGGAGAAGGGAGTAGCCTAAGTGGTAGCCATTTTATACAGTGCAATCCCTGTGACTGGCTTGTGTGGACATGAATAATGAGAGGAAGAAGAGAAATCAGGACACTGGACTGTGGGTTGGTCTCTGCAACCCTACACAAAGGGCAGGTCAGCACTGGCACAGAAAATTAAGCAGGTTTGCTGTTTCATTCATAGATGTTAATAGCCTTTCAAGGAAAATTGCAGAATTTTTCTGAAATAGAGACAGATCTCTATCTATTGGTTCACTCCCCAAGTGCCTGCCACAGCTGGGTCTGGGCCAGGCTGATGCCAGGACCCTGGAAACCAATCTGGGACTCCAACATGGGTAGCAAGGACAACTATTTGAGCAATCACCTGCTACCTTCTAGAGTCCACATTAGTAGGAACCTGAAATCAGAAGTAGAGTTGAGATTTGATCCCTGGCACTCCCATGTGGGATGTGGGCATCCCCACTGGTGTCTTAACCACTATTCCAATCACTTGCCCAACTTACTGTTTTTAAAAAAATTATTTCTTTGAAAAGCAGAGTGATGGGGGAGGGAAAGGAGAGAGAGATTTCATCCACTGATTCGCTACTCAAATGGCTGCAATGAGCTGGGCTGGGTTAGATAGAATCCAGGAGCCTAGATCTCCATCCAAGTTTCCCACATGTGTGACAGGAGCCCGGGTACTTGAAACATCTACTGCTGCCTTCTCAGACACATTGTCAGGGAACTGAACAGAAGTTCAGTAGGCAGGACTCAAATAGGGGACCCAATACAAGATTCCTGTGTTGCAAGCGGTGGCTTTAACCTGCACCATACCACCAGCTATCAACCTAGGATTTCTGAGATGTCTGAGATAGGTCTTTAACTATCTAAGTGTGCCCCGTTGCTAGAAATGGAACACTCAACATTTGGTGTAAGATTCAGAAGCCTAGCATCCAATGCTGGGGCAGCATAATTTTGTGACCACCAAACCCTTAGAATATATGAATCTGTGTATGACTTTAAAAATACATATTATTTGGGAGGGTGGATCTGGTGGGAAGAATCACTATGTTCCTCAAGTTGTACTTATGAAACACATGAAGTTTGTGTTTCTTAAAGGTTTCTGGGGAAAAAGAAGAAATGAGTGCAACAGTTTACCTCTAAAATTACATATTACTGATTTTTATAGCAGCTGACATTTTCTTCATCTGGAAACATTTACATTGGATATTACCAATTGGTGATTTTTTTAACCTTCAATTAAGCTTAACTAAAAATTTTTTCCTCATTACTTTACAGAGGTTATTGAGTATTATGTTGCCAACGAAAATGTGTTTGATAAAGGGAGACAACATTCAGTGATTGAAAAACACAGGTAAGGTAAAATATTTCATTTCAAAAAGTCCTATGCCAGTGTGTTTTGCTACATTTGTTGTTTTTGAGACCTTTGTTTTGTTGTTGTGATACAAGTAGAGTAGTTACAACAGTAGAGATTTTTTAAAGGATGGTTAAAAGTAGTAATACACAAATTAGAATGCATAATGTTCTGTAAATAGTGCATGATGTAGACAGCCCCTTACAGCTGTTCAAAGAAAAAGAACCACTGCTTATCACCTGTCACTAAATTGAAACTGAGGTCAAAGCAGGGCTTGTCCCACATGGGCTTCATGTAAACTACCTGCTTTCAAATCTTCACAGCAACACATGTAATAAGATGAAGTGTTTGAAATAGTATTTCTATTTGGCAAAATTATGCTCAGATGAGGGAAATTGTTGACCTGTTGTGATTTAATAAGAAGTCTTAAAGTAAACAAATTCAGTTTTTGAGCCAAATCTAAGGAAGCTTGGATGAAAAGGCACTTAATAGGGAAGAAATTGTTGATTTATGATAAGTTAGTAACTGTTTGGCTTGAACACTGTAGAACACAATGAAATGAGTAATTCCTTAAGTGATTTTACATTTCAAATGCATCAATACCAGCATCTTTTCAAAAATGAGTTATTTTGGGTTGTGGTTGTGATCGCTCTGGCATGTTTGTCACCCTGACAGGAAATGGCCAAAGCAGAGGGTCTCAGACTTGTGTTCCCAGCTGTCGGCAGTCTCAGGCAGGTGGAGTATGCCTTGATTGCTGAAGAAAAAGGAAAATGCATTTTTGCTCCAGAAGTCTTCAACTGCCAAGCACTAGGTAACTACATGAGTTCAAAACAGAAGCTGCTCTGATATTTTGAGCAGTTTTTAAACTTTTGTTTTATGACTAGGAAGTTTTTCTACAACAAGTAGATTGATACATTGGCTATTCTTTTTGGTTTTTGGTTACTGTAGATAGGTAGTGTTGATTTTGTGGTGGAAAGGAAACTGAATTGGTTGAGTTTTATGTTAGATGCTTTTAGATTGCTTCGCATGCTAAGAAAGGTATTTTCTATGACCCATAATGCAGTGTGAATGTGCGTTCATAGATGAAGGATGAGTAGATTGACCCATATGGCTAGGACAAAGGCTTCAAGAAGTTTTTCTTGCCTACTTGTGTGCATTCAGATATTTTCCAGAGTTTGAGCTATCATTCTATTTTATTCTATCTCTTGTTTTAAAGAAAGCTACTTGTATACCTTTTAATTGATTTCATGATGATTAGTGGGTCACAATATGAAAAGCAATTCTGTTGGGCACTTTCTTTTTGACAATTTTTTTTATTCTGAATTTTTTTTCAACTTTTATTTAATAAATATAAATTTACAAAGTAAAAATTTTGAATTGTAGTGGCTTTTCCCCCCATAACCTCCCTCCCACCCGCAACCATCCAATCTTCCACTCCCTCTCCCATTCCATTCACATCAAGATTCATTTTCAATTATCTTTATATACAGATATACTAAGTTAAGATTTCAACAGACCGCACCCACACAAACACACACAGTGTAGGGTACTGTTTGAGTAGTAGTTTTATCATTGATTCGCATAGTACAACACATTAAGGACAGAGATCCTACGTGGAGAGCAGGTGCACGGTGACTCCCGTTGTTGATTTAACAATTGATACTCTTATTTATGATGTCAGTAATCACCCAAGGCTCTTGTCATGAGCTGCCAAGGCTATGGCAGCCTCTTGAATTCACCAACTCTGATCTTATTTAGACAAGGTCATAGTCAAAGTGGAAGTTCTCTCCCCCCTTCAGAGAAAGGTACCTCCTTCTTTGATGGCCCATTCTTTCTGCTGGGATCTCACTCACAGAGATCTTTCATTTAGGTCTTTTTTTTTTTTGCCACAGTGTCTTGGCTTTCCAATCCTGAAATACTCTCATGGGCTCTTCAGCCAGATCTGAATGCCTTAAGGGCCGATTCTGAGGCCAGAGTGCTGTTTAGGACATCTGCCATTCTATGAGTCTGCTGTGTATCCCGCTTCCCATGTTGGATCATTCTCTCCTTTTTAATTCTATCAGTTAGTATTCACAGACACTAGTCTTGTTTATGTGATCATTTTGACTCTTAATCCTATCATTGTGATCAATTATGAACTGAAACTGATCACTTTGACTAGTGAGATGGCATTGGTACATGCCACCTTGATGGGATTGAATTGGAATCCCTTGGTACGTTTCTAACTCTTCCATTTGGGGCAAGTCAGCTTGAGCATGTGCTGAACTGTACATCTCCTCCCTCTCTTATTCCCACTCTTATATTTTACAGGGATGACTTTTCAGTTAAGTTTCAACACTTCAGAATAATTGTGTGTTAATTACAGAGTTCAACCAGTAGTATTAAGTAGAACAAACAAATACTAAGAGGGATAACGTATTAAGTTGTTCATTAACAGTCAGGGCTATGCTGATCAGGTCACCGTTTCTCATAGTGTCCATTTCACTTCAACAGGTTTCCTTTTTGGTGTTCAGTCAGTTGTCACCGATCAGGGAGAACATATATTTGTCCCTTTGGGACTGGCTTATTTCACTCAGCATGATGTGTTCCAGATTCCTCCATTTTGTTGCAAATGACTGGATTTCATTTTTTTTTAACTGCGGTATAGTATTCTAAAGAATACATATCCCATAATTTCTTTATCCAGTCTACCATTGATGGGCATTTAGGTTGGTTCCAGGTCTTAGCTATTGTGAATTGAGCTGCAATAAACATTAGGGTGCAGACTGCTTTTTTGTTTGCCAATTTAATTTCCTTTGGGTAAATTCCAAGGAGTGGGATGGCTGGGTTGTATGGTAGGGTTATATTCAGGTTTCTGAGGAATCTCCAGACTGACTTCCATAGTGGATTTACCAGTTTGCATTCTCAAACAGTGGGTTAGTGTCCCTTTTCCTTCACATCCTCTCCAGCATCTGTTGTTGGTAGATTTCTGTATGTGAGCCATTCTAACTGGGGTGAGCTGGAACCTCATTGTGGTTTTGATTTGCATTTCCCTGATTGCTAGTGATCCTGAACATTTTTCCTGTGCCTGTTGGCCATTTGGATTTCCTCTTTTGAAAAATGTCTATTGAGGTCCTTGGCCCATCTCTTTAATGGGTTGTTTGTTTTGTTGTTGAGTTTCTTGATCTCTTTGTAGATTCTGGTTATTAATCCTTTATTGGTTGCATAGTTTGCAAATATTTTTTCCCATTCTGTTGATCGCCTCTTCACTTTCCTGACTGTTTCTTTTGAAGTACAGAAACTTCTCAATTTGATATAATCCCTGTTGGACACTTTGCCTGCAACTTCAGCTTTGCCACTATTTTCCCTTTGACCTGTGAACTGAACATTTTTCTGGATGATCAAGAATGTTTTTTCCAGTATTAATATTTCACAGTTGTCATTGTATTGTCTCAATAATATCAAAATATTGTTGACACTTTAGAATTAGAAGGGAGAATTCATTTCTCTGTGACTAAGGAGGTGATCAGCAACTCTCCTAAGCAAATGAATCATGTGAATAGGGAAGTGGAAAACTGGGTGTTTTCTCTTGGTGGTGGAAATATCTTCATGATGGCCTTGGTAGTAGCATTTTCCAGAACTTGCAAAGCAGATAAAAATGAAATGTTACTGACGCTGAATAAACATTTTGGGAGGATTCTTAAGTATAAAGGTGAATTTCTATTTTCTGTATGCTAATCACATCCCAAATACTGTAGTTATAAAAGCCAATGGGAAACATGTAGTTTTTTAAACTATGAAGTTTTTTCCATATGCCCTTCAATAAGTCATCTATTATCGTATATTAGAATGTTGAAAATAGAAGTCTTTTTTAAAGACTTGCTTCTTTATTTGAAAGGCAGAGCTACAGAGAAAGAGGCAGAGAGAGGTCTTCCCACCTGCGGGTTAACTCTCCTGATGGCTGCCATGGCCAGGACTGCACTGGTGTGAAGCCAGGAGCTTTTGTGGGTCTGTCAAATGGGTGCAGGGCCCAAGGACCTGTGCCATCTTCTACTGCTTTCCCAGGCCACAGCAGAGAGCTGGGTCAGATGTGGAGCAGCCAGAAATTGAATCAGCACCCATAAGGGATGCCGGCACTGCAGGCAGCAGCTTTACCTGCTCCATCACAGTGCCAGCCCCTAAAACAGCAATCTTTTTTTTCATTTTTTTTCTTTTTCTTTAAGATTTTATTTATTTATTTGACAGGTAGAGTTACAGACAGTGAGAGAGAGACAGAGAGAAAGGCCCTCCCTCCATCGGTTCACTCCCCAAATGGCCGCAATAGCCAGAGCTGCACTGATCCGAAGCCAGGAGCCAGGCGCCCCCCACCCCTGGTCTCCCACGCAGGCACAGGGGCCCAAGCACTTGGGCCATTCCAGGCCACAGCAGAGAGCCGGACCAGAAAAGGAGCAACCAGGACCAGAACCGGCACCCACACAGATGCCAGCGCTGCAGGCAGAGGATCAACCCCACTGTGCCACGGCGCCGACCCCTAAAACAGCAATCTTAATCCAAAAACTATTACTGGAAAATTTGAGGGCCCTGAGGATGATTTTCTTTTTGAAATGGGAAAAAACTGTTTTGTAGAAATAATTTATCTGAGCATGTTTTCCCAACTCATATATGATAACTTTGCTGACTTCTCAGAATAAATATCTTTTGTAAAATTTTTACTCAATATTTATCTTAAATATAACAACTTAACTGAAGATAAGTGAAGAAAGCAAGCAGGGGCCAGGGCTGTGGTCTAGTGGGTAAAGCCACCGCCTGTGGTACCAGCATCCCATATGGGCACTGGGTTGAGTCCCAGCTGCTCCACTTCCCATCAAGCTCTCTGCTATGGCCTAGGAAAGCAGAAGATGGCCCACATCCTTGGGCCCCTGCACCCATATGGGAAACCCATAGGAAGCTCCTGGCTTCAGATCGGCTCAGCTCCAGCCATTGCAGCCAACTGGGGAGTGAACCAGCTGATAGAAGACCTCTCTCTCTGCCTCTCCTTCTCTCTGTGTAACTCTGACTTTCAAATAAATAAATAAATATTTTAAAAAGAGAGCAAACAGTAAGCTTTACTAGTTATAAATCAGAACTTCTTTTCTTCCTCAAACTAAATATTAAGCTTGTGTTATTCTACTAGGAACTTTGTCCATTTCATGTGTCTGAACAGAGTACAAATATATCCTGAAAGAACCAACTTAGACTTAGCTTAAATTTCATAGGCATTTCACTACCTATTCTTAAAGTCATTGTTAAGAGGCAATATTGATAAATACTGAGGGTGGCCATTTGACACAGCCATGCAGGAGGTCCACATCCCATACTGGAGTTCCTGGGTCTGAGTCCTAACTCTGCTCCTGGTTTCAGGTCCCTGGGGGCAGCAGATGATGGCTCAAGGATACCACTGGGTCCATGTCACCCATGGGGGAGGAGTCCCAAATTCCTGGCTTTAGCATGGCCCAGTCCTGGCCATTGTAGACCCTTGAGGAGTGAACCAGTGAATGAGAGAGTCTGTGTGTGTGTGTGTGTGTGTGTGTCCCTGTGTCCCTCTCTGCCTTTCAAGTTAAATAAGGAATCTTTTTAAGAAGGGGAGCATATATTAGAGAAAGACATTTAGAATATTTTGCTCCATGGCAGACCAGAGCATTCTTTTTTAGCCGAGGTAGACATCATAGCATATCTGGTACTAATCCACAACTTCCCAGGGAAGAGGGACTGGATATTCTGTCCAGGGCAGGAATTGTGTCTTTAGGCTCCTTGAGAGAGGACCTACTCCTTTCTCAAGTACTGTAGGGTGCACACAAGTACAGCCTGAGGCTGGGGTCACAAGACCGTGACTGATGTGAGAACAAGAGGGATTGGTTCTGTTCTGGTCATTGGAGATGCTCTGCAGAGGAGCTGGCTCATAGCAGGAGTGGTGAGTGACAGAACTGCACTGCAGATAACAGAGAAGGCCTGTTCCAAATGGATCTGTGAACGTCAGAGTGGACGTGCAGAGCAGCAGAAAGGCCAGAGGGCTGAAGCCCTGCGAGGCATGTGACGCTTGCTCTTCAAGAACGTTGTGGCACTCTGAGCAGGACACCCGTGGACGTGACAAAACACAGCCAGTGAAACACAACCCTCAGGATGGCAGCTGTGCAGGTGCTCCTGAGGCCACCTCTGCAGTGGTGAGACAGCCTTTTTGCAAAGCCTATTTCAGAGAAGTGGGTCACACGCTGTGTGCATGTGGATGTAGTGAATGTGAAGACGCAGCTCAAGCCATGTGCTGAATCTGCAGGTGGTAGATGTGTGCTAAGAGGCCAGCTCCATTCTTAGTGGAGGTTTGCACAGGGTGACTGACACACCACTTCCCTGAAAGCCAAAAGTTTCACTGAGGCAGGTGCAGGGCATGTATATCATAAAAGAAAAGGTCCAATTAAATGTTACATTTCAGGTAAATGTGCTTAGATCATGAGTGTGATGCTGCGGATAAAATCCTCCAGCCAACTAGTTTTAAAACCATAGGGGTAAAATAATTAAAAAAAAAAAAACTTTCTCTCTGTCTCTCTCACTCCACTCTGCCTGTCAATAGGCTAATCCTCCACCTTGCTATGCTAATCCTCTGCCTGCGGTGCCGGCACACCGGGTTCTAGTCCCGGTCGGGGCGCTGGATTCTATCCTGGTTGCCCCTCTTCCAGGCCAGCTCTCTGCTGTGGCCTGGAAGTGCAGTGGAGGATGGCCCAAGTGCTTGGGCCCTGCACCTGATGGGAGACCAGGAGAAGCACCTGGCTCCTGGCTTTGAATCAGTTGAATGCACTGGCCACAGCGGGCCGGCCGTGGTGGCCATTGGAGGGTGAACCAACGGCAAAGGAAGGCCTTTCTCTCTGTCTCTTTCACTGTCCACTCTGCTCATCAATAATAAAAATAAATAAATAAATAAACCCATAGGGGTTTCTTTTTTTCTTTTTTTTTTACAGGCAGAGTTAGACAGTGAGAGAGAGAGAGACAGAGAAAAAGGTCTTCCTTCCATTGGTTCACCCCCCAAAATGGCCGCCACAGCCAGCGCACTACGCAGATCCGAAGCCAGGAGCCAGGTGCTTCCTCCTGGTCTCCCATGCGAGTGCAGGGCCCAAGCACTTGGGCCATCCTCCACTGCATTCCCAGGCCACAGCAGAGAGCTAGCCTGGAAGACGGGCAACCAGGACAGAATCCGACACCCCCACTGGGAATAGAACCCAGAGTGCCGGCACCGCAGGCAGAGGATTAGCATAGTGAGCCGCGGCGCCAGCCTCACCATAGGGTTTTAACATAGCTGTGTAAAGTTGCTCCTCAGATCCACAGTTAAGAGTTAGATTAGATCTCATGGCTTTCTTCATGAGGAGCTATGGTGATTTGGGATTCCTTGATTAGGAGACTAGTGAGCAGAAGTGAGAACAATGAAATTCTTCAGAAAAATCTTTGGCTAACTCACATGGCCCCAGTGTTTCAAGAATCACTGTTTTTTATGGGTACTTTAAGGATGAATGTTGGACTGTAGGAAACATAGTTGATGAAAAGCAGTGGCCTGGGGCATATTCATTCAGATACAAGGCTTCTGTAAGCAAAGTTAAAAACCATTTTTCTCATGCTTTGTAGAAGTCGTTTTCTGGGTGGAAAGTTAAATGTATGAGAAGATAACAGTGGAGAAACATTGAATTTCCATTATGGACACAGCTGTAACTTATAAGGTATTGGTGAAGAGATTGGTGACTAGAGATTTTTGTTCATTTTGGTGCAAACAAAGCTTCTTTACTGTTTTTATTCATTTACTTTAAACTTTATTTTAAAGGCAGTGAAGCAAAACTATTACCCACTGATTCATTCCCCAAATGCTCTCAATGGCCGGCACCAGGAAGGGGCAAAGTTGGGAGCCAGGAACTTAGTGCAGGCCTCCCACATGGGTGGCAGTAACCTAATTACTCAGACCATAACTACTGCCTCCCAGGTGGAGTCAGGAGGCAGAGCCAGTTATTGAACCCAGGTATTCTCATATGGGAAGCAGGTATCTTAAACAGCAGCTTAGCAGATGGCCAGATGCCCAGCCTCCTTATTCTTTTTAGAAGAGTTCCGTTATGTGGGCAGACGATGGCATAGTTCAACAGTCTCCTCTCGGTGGACATTGGTCTGTGATCATGTGTTTGCAAATACAAAAAATACTTGTACAAAGGATAATCTTGTACACTGTCACTTCATACAGACATCTACATCTGTAGAATAAGTCTAGAAGCCAGACGGAGTCAAACACTAAAGGAATCTAATTGTGACAGTTGTCACCAGCCCATATTGCACTGGGATGATGCTCTTCTACAAATCACCCATGGAAGTACCTATGTCTCTAAAACATTTCCAATAGAATGTGTTATTTTATTGCCACTTGGCTTTCTAAGTGACTTGTAACAGAGTTAGTACCCCTTAGTCTGGAATTCTCTTGGTATTCCAAGATGGAACAAAGCTGGACAGGGGAGCTCCCCCAGACTCCTGAACCCACGCTGTGCACAGAGCAGATCCAAAGCAGCTGCAGCTGCCCAGCGAGCACCAAGCTGAAATTTCATCTCCACCTGCATAACTAGGCAGACTCAACCCAGGTGAAACAAAACATTAATATTCTTTGGAGGAGCTTGGCAGGATCCAGAGATTCTAGAAGAATCACAGTGTCCAGAAAATAGGCAGAATCTGGAGTCACTCAGCAACTAAAGAATGAGGAAAACATGGCCCATTTTCAAAGGGAAAGGCAGCCCCAAATCACTAAGATGCTGAAATTATCAGGCAAGGACTTGAGACAGCTATTATAAATTTGCTCAGTGAGGTTAAAAAAATAAACAGATAATGACAAAAGAGAAGCAAGAAACCTTAAACTTAGGGCTGCACAAAAAAATAGTATAAAATATCTGAAAAAAAAAAAGTGTTGTGTTCTGGATTGCCCAGATAGAAAGAACCAGGGAGACTCACTGAAATGCAAAGAACAAAGGGACTTTATTTGTAGGTCTGTTAGATAGGAAGTCAGATATAACTTATGTGTGTGTGACAAAGGCCTAAAGAGAAGACGTCTATGTCCAGCATCTGCATCTCAAAGTCATCCCGATAACCTGCCAGGCAGGGGTCCCGCCCCTTCTGCCTGATAACCTTCTAGGTGCAGTCTAGTATCTGCACTTCAAAACGATCCTGATCTTCCAGGGGGTCCTGCCCATCCTTCCTCTAACCAGGGCATCTTCAGCCAGGCTTCCTCCTGTCTGATAACTTCAGGGGAGGAACTCAGATAGGAGTTTTTCCATTTACATCCAAGAAGTCCTTTGTTCCAAGAGGAGCAGAGGTAGGGAAGCAAGACCCATCTCCTTAAAAACCCCCGGCCTCAACCGGACTGTGCGCTCAGCCCTCTGCCTCTCTGCTGAGCCGCCCGCCTGGCCTGGCCAGGTGTACTCTCTCCACTCAACCATGTAACCACGTTCTCCCCCAGTCCAAGTGACTGAGCACTCTCTCGGGTCCTGTCTGGAGAGGTGCCCATCCGTTCTTAAGGATGTCCCTTCCCTAATAAACCTTGCTATTTTACCTCCCACTACTCTGTCTCACGCCTGAATTCTTTCTTGCGTGAAGACAAGAACCCTGCCATTCATTGGTAACAGGTCCAGCATGCTGGGGCTCCAGCCTCCTGTGCAACGCAGTGCTGAGAGACCAAGACCCCCTTCTTTGTTTCCAGGGTTTTTATAGTCCCCGGGTGTCGCTCCCCCTCTTCATGGAGGAACGACACTAAACCCTGCCTAGGCTTCATATCCGAGTCACGGCACCATTATGTCGCTCCCCGTCTTCGCGGAGGAACGACACAGGACCCTGCGCTGTTCTTTTGTCTGCTCGGCCCTCCCCGGGTTTGCTGCTGGTTCTTCCCGGGTTGGCTACCGACCCTTCCACCTCCGTGGAAGGGCGGTTCCCCCTGCCACTTTCCCCACTTCCGCGGGGGAGCGGCACATCACCGGCCAGCTCTCTCGGGGGCTGCACAGGTGTTCCTTCAGATAGATGTTCCTGGTGCATGTTGTCTCTCTCCTCCTTTATAGTCCTCTTCCACCAATCCCAACTCTGCTACCCACACGCCGAGTACGCTGCTCTCCTCCAATCAGGAGCAGGATCAGCTGCTGCAGGTCATCACTCAAGTTGGCGAGAGGCAGCTGCGTAGAAGTTGTTACTCCCTTCTCAGCGCCATATTGTGGGAGAACAGATGCATAGAATAAGTCTTAATTCCAGTAACAGTCTAGTCCGAGTTGCTCCCCACACCCGGGCAAACAAGTATCACATCCGAATTCTTTCTTTCCCCTGGCCCTGCCAGACCAAGGACGGCCCACCTTATTGGTTGCCCCAACCTGGTCCTGCCAGACCAAGAACTGCCCAGTGTCAGGTTTCATCTTCTCTTGCCAGGTGCATCCTGGGCCTAGCCAGTTCCTTTGTCTTGTATGAAGCCTATCATGGCGTGGCTCTGGCCTCTCACAAAAGGACAGAATATGTTTGTTACTGGTGAATGGCAGGGTTCTTGTCTTCACGCAAGAAAGAATTTAGGCATGAGACAGAGTAGTGGGAGGTAAAATAGCAAGGTTTATTAGGGAAGGGATATCCATAAGAACAGATAGGCACCTCTCCAGACAGAGCCTGACAGGGTGCCCAGTCGCTCAGACAGGGAGAGCGGGGTTCCATGGTCGAGTGGAGAGAGTACACCTGGCCAGGCCAGGCGGGCAGCTCAGCAGAGGCAGAGGGCTGAGCACGCAGTCCGGTTGAGGCCAGGGGTTTTTAAGGAGATGGGTCTTGCTTCCCTACCTCTGCTCCTCTTGGAACAAAGGACTTTTTGGATGTAAATAGAAAAACTCCTATCTGAGTTTTCCCCTGAAAGTTTCAGACAGGGGAACCTGGCTGGCGTCGCCCCGCCTTAGAGGAGCCTTAGAGGAAGGATGGTTATTGGGTAGAGGGGCTGGGCGTGTTTGAAGTGCAGATACTGGGCTGCACCTGGAAGGTTATCAGGCAGAAGGGGCAGGACCCCCACCTGGCAGGTTATTGGTAGAAGGAGCAGGGCAGGATGCAGACACTGGGCTGCCCCTGAAATGTTATCAGGATGACTTTGAGATGCATATGCTGGACCCAAGTGTCTCCTTAGGCCTTTGTCACACACACATAAGCTCATATCTGACTTCCTTGGTTAGTAGTATAATGAAGATGGCAGGAAAGGGTCCATGAATTTGAATGTAGAGCACTAGAAAGTATCCAATTTGAAGCAAAGATGGAAGAAAAGGAATAGATATTCTTAGGGACTCATCAGTCAACAGATGTACAGTATGCATGACTGGAATTCTAGAAGAGCAGAGGGAGACATTGATGTTGAAGAACAGATGTGGAAATCCTAACACTGCGATTTAACACTGGTTGAGATAAAATAAGTGTGTTCCCACTGATTTTAAGGCCTGTGTTTGCTAAGGGCAGTGCAGAATATTTGAGGCTTGGGAAATATCCTACTTTAACAAAATCACATTTTTCCTTAGATTTGTGAAATTGCTTTCATTTATCTTTTAATAAAGATTGAGGCTGGCACTGTGGTGCCGTGTGATGAGCTGCTGCTTGGATGCTGGCATCCCCTATCCAAGTGCCCATTCGAGCCCCCACTGCTCTGCTTCTGACCTGGCTCCTTGGCAATGTACCTGGGAAGGCAGCAGAGGATGGCGAGCACTCTGTCTGCTGCCCGCCCCCATGTGGGAGACCTGACTGGAGAGCGGGCTCCTGGCTTTGGCCAGCTCAGACTTGGCTGTCGTGGATATATGGGGAGTGACTCAGCCGATGAGTCAGCTGTATGTGATGCTCTGCTTTTCAGATACACAAATTGACTCCTTTCCAGTGTAAGTATTCTCTATTTTAATGTTTAAAACCATTAATCTGGGCAATGTGGTCATGTTGTAAATCCCCCACAAGCTAGAGAAAATGGTTCCTCTGTTGGTTTCAAAGTGAAGACAGTGGGAGAGGCCATTGTGTGCTCTGATTAGTGTGACATGTATTCACCAATGTAAGGTTTTGCTGCTCTTTAAATGTCCCTATTTGAGTTAAAAGTCCTTTTTCTTCCTAGTCAGAGGTAAAATCATAAACCTGTATACAGGATTGCACCTTCTCACAACTCTGATGGAGAGAGCAGTCTTTGATCCAAGTTCAATGTCAGTGTGAAGTCTCACATCTACACCTGCCTGGGGATGCACAGAGTTGTGCATCCTTCACAGAGCCTTCCTCCCCTTCCTCTTTCCTGGAAGAAATCTGTTTTCATTCTTTCCTAATTAATTTACACATTTTATCAACAGTGAGTGCATGCAGTGTTTCTGGAGTTAGGTGTTAGCACAGCAAGACGCCCAGCATGCAGGAAATGACCCCAACCCCCTACAGGTTACTGTTCAGACAGAGGTGGTTGTGAAGGAAAGCTGATCCCACAGGAGCTCCCTCCGCCCTCTCGGCCTCCTCCTGACTGGGATCAGAGATCTGTTGACAAAGTGCTAGGTTACATTTTTCTTTAATAGCTTTTAAAATTATTTTCCAAATACAAATAACAAATGAGAAGATGTCTAGTGCATATTGTTTCTCATCCCTCCTTACCCCAGAGAAAACATTTTTTGCAGTTTCTGATTTTAGTCTTCTGGTTTCTACTGCATTTGTGATATTTTTTTCTCTCTCCATTTATTCATTTGGGATGCTGTCACTGACTGTCCAGTTTGAATATTTACAATTTAGTTCATTTGTGTTACAACCCTCTGCCCTTTCCTCATGTTGATATTTAGGTAATTTCACATTTTTGAGATTTTTAAAATTTAAATAATCTTTATACTTCTCTTTCTACATCTCCCTTGAACAGAATCTCTTCAAATTCCACTTGATTTTTAAAAGATTTTGAGAGACAGAGTTACAGATAGTGAGACAGAAAGGTCTTCCATCTACAGGTTCATTCCCAAATGGCCACAACACCTGGAGCTGGGCCAATCTAAAGCCAGGAGCTTCTTCCAGGTCTCCCACATGAGTGCAGGGGCCCAAGCACTTGGGCCGTCTTCCACTGCTTTCCCAGGCCATAGCAGAGAGCTGGATTGGGAGAGGAGTAGCTGAGACAAGACCCCATACCCATCGGGGATGCTGGCGTGGGCAGAGGCTTAGCCCACTACACCACAGCACTGGCTCTCGAGTTTCACTTATTAAGGATGTGAATTCTCTTACCTCTTTGCCTACCTTTCTTTCCTTCCTTCCTTGTGTCAAGGATAACTTGGACTTTACATCATCAAGGTTAGTAATATTTACATTCCATCTTGCAACCACAAATCACTGACCAGAGGATGAATAAACATTGGCAACCAACAAGCAGCACTGACCTTACAGGAGTATGTGCATGCTGTCCAGGGGTGGTCTGAGCAGTGTGTTAGATGATGTGTTCTGTAACCAATACAGTTTAAAATGGCCTGGGCCACTCTGAGGAAAATGCCCTGTATCAAGGTAAATTAGAATACTTTCTCTGATGCTCTATGTATTACTTAAATTCATACCACATTATTATTTGCTTTTCAATTGGATCACAGTTCACTTGTCTATTTAACAGGTTTTTCCTGGAGTTTTGAATGTAGTTTGTCTATAATGATGTTGTCTGTTGATTTTATAAGATCTCCTTACACACCCGTGCCTGTACTTTGCAATTTTTAAATATTTACTTGAGAGGTACAGTTACAGAGACAGACAGAGGTATTCATCCACTGGTTCCCTTCCCAAATGGCTTCAGTGGCTGGAGCTGTGCTGATCTGAAGCCAGGAGATTCTTCCAGGTCTCCTACCCAGGTGCAAGGGCCCTAGCACTTGGGCCACCTCTGCTTTCCTGGGATATTATCAGGGTGCTGGGTCAGAAGTGGAGTAGCTGGTTCTTGCACTGGTGCCCGTATGGGATACTGGCACAGCAGGCAGATGCTTAAACTACTACACAGTGCTGGCCCCTGTACTTTGCACTTGTAGTTCCATCAGCCTTCCTCCGTGTCTGAAAACTCCTCTCTTGGAGTCTTTAGTCTTTAATTTGCAGTGGACTAGTTACCTGGTAGGCATGATTCATGCAATTACCCAGGCATTTCCATAAATTACCCTCCTGGCTTCCTTTCTCTTCAGGGACTCTCATTTGACTTGAGGGGAAAGTGCAGAACAGGTAGATTCTATGAGACCTGGCGTATCTCAATCTGAGTTTATTATATTTCAAAAAACTGCTGGTCTCCATGGGTACAGACACAAGCACTTGGGCCAGCATCTGCTGCCTTCCCAGGTGTGTAATCAGGAAGCAGAACAGCCAGGACTTGAACCAGGCACCCAACAAGGAACTGAATCTGCAGCACCACTATACCCACTCCTCACACTCTTTTTTATTTCTTTTTACTTCTTCTTGTAAAGAGAGAAGGAAACAATATGAAGATTCATTGAAGAATATTAGGGTCTAGTCAAACAGTTAAATAAATGCCATAAAATCTCAGAAGTGAAAAGAATAAATCCCATGGCAATATTAGGAAGCTACATGGATACAGTCAGTAAAATCCAGACAGTGGGGAATCTATAGGACAACTAATCTAGTTTCTTCAGTTAAGTTACGATGAACTGAGAAGGTAAGATGCAGGGGGAGCTTATATATTAACAGAGATTTAAAAAGCAATTTTTAGATCTCATTGGATCCTACAGTCAAGCAAAATATAAATTGTTAATAAAGCCACTGGAAATTTGAATGCTTACTCAATATGTCACAATGGTGTAAAAACAGGATAGTGTTTTTGCTGAGATACATAGTAAAACATCTCTTTAAAAGATTTATTTATTTAAAAGGCAGAGTTACAGAGTAGCAGAAGCAGAGAGAGAGAGAGAGGTCTTACATCTGCTTGTTCACTCCCCAAATGGCCACAAAACCTGGAGCCATGAACTTCTTCCAGGTCTCCCATGTGAGTGCAGGGCCGAAGGACTTGGGCCATCTTTTACTGGTTTCCCAGGCCACAACACAGAGCTGGATCAGAAGTGGAGCAGCTCAGCCAGTGCTGCGGCTCACTAGGCTAATCCTCCGCCTGCAGCACCAGTACTCCGGGTTCTAGTCCCAGTTGGGGTGCTGGTTCTATCCCGGTTGCTGCAGGCTTCTGCTACTCTGTAACTCTGCCTTTTAAATAAATAAATCTTTTAAAAAGATGTTTTACTATGTATCTCAGCAAAAACACTATCCTGTTTTTACACTGTTTTTGTCACGCTGCTTGACTTTGGGGAAGGTCATTGATGGAGTCCTTCCTTGGCTCCTTGCCTCAGTATTTTTCTCGGGTGACATATAGGGCTATACATAAACATATTTATATTACATATTATTTTAATACATTTTAATGTAGAGTTTTTCATCCTAGCTGGGTTTTTTGGATTTATTTTTTTTTAATTGTGTTTGCTGGAATTAAATTTGGAAGGATTGGAAGCTTCTGTATAAAATCTCAAGCTAGGAATTTCCTTTTTTAATGTATTTTTATTTTTTTTTTTTTACAGGCAGAGTGGACAGTGAGAGAGAGAGAGAGAGAGGGAGAAAGGTCCTCCTTTGCCATTGGTTCACCCTCCAATGGCCGTCGCGGCCCGTGCACTGCGGCTGGTGCACCGCGCTAATCCGATAGCAGCAGCCAGGTGCTTCTCCTGGTCTCCCATGGGGTGCAGGGCCCAAGCACTTGGGCCATCCTCCACTGCACTCCCAGGCCACAGCAGAGAGCTGGCCTGGAAGAGGAGCAACCGGGACTAGAACCTGGTGTGTCAGCGCCACTAGGCGGAGGATTAGCCTAGTGAGCTGCGGCACTGGCCCTTAATGTAATCTTATTCCCCCTCTCTTGTTTAGGAGCTGGGAATCTCAAATTCAAAACTGCAGTTGTTCTGGGAAGAACAAAATCTGCTTCTATATCCAGGTGACAAAATGATTCTGATGGAGAAAGCTTTGTAGGAATTCAGTCAATCTTTATCAGTTTCACTTATTTGATATCCAGTGTTTGGTCTCAATAATCACAATATTATAAAAAGTAGCATGAGATTAAATGCCCCATGTTGTGGTGCAGGAGTATTTTCCAGAAAAATAAATCTGGAAAAACATTCTGGGGCACGTGTGCTGCTGTGTGCTCCCCACGGCGGCCTTCCACCATGAGAAAGCGTTGCTGAGTCATCAAGTCCCTTTGGATGTGATTTGGAGGTAAATTTTTTCAGTGCACTGTGTAGTTCCAAAGGGAATAGGTGTCTAGATTTCAGGCAACAGTCTTGGAATGTCTCATGCTGCTTATCAGGTCCCATTTACCATTGTGGAAAATGGAAAACAGCTTTGAGCTCTTTCCAAATCATTGTTTTGTCCCAGATCACAGCCCAGCTCAGACTGTGCCAGGTGCATGTCCTTTACGCAGTTCCCATGCCAGCCATGTTTGCGTATGTGATTGCACAACAAACTCAGCAACAAAAAGACAATTCTGAATTTTCATAATGTGTATATTTTCGCTCCTAGCAGACCTTTCCTACTAATGCTGATTTTCTGTTGACTAGGCACAGACAACACAGCATGATTCTCATTCCTATGGACACACAGGAACACAAATCTAAGGCCTTTGACCACTTGGCTACACGGTGAGACTCAATAAACAGGTCTGTGCAGTAGAATGCACTTGAAGGGACTTGATAGCATGTGAGTGGATGAGATATGTTCTAGACCTTCCTGTGGCCCTGACCACTCTCTGACCTGGAGGCAGGATGTGAGTGGATGAGATGTGTTCTAGACCTTCCTGTGGCCCTGACCACTGTCTGACCTGGAGGCAGCACGTGAGTGGATGAGATGTGTTCTAGACCTTCCTGTGGCCTGACCACTGTCTGACATGGAGGCAGCATGTGAGTGGATGAGATGTGTTCTAGACCTTCCTGTGGCCCTGACCACTGTCTGACCTGGAGGCAGCACGTGAGTGGATGAGATGTGTTCTAGACCTTCCTGTGGCCCTGACCGCTGTCTGACCTGGAGGCAGGATGCAGCATGTGAGTGGATGAGATGTGTTCTAGACATTCCTGTGGCCCTGACCGCTGTCTGACATGGAGGCAGCATGTGAGTGGATGAGATGTGTTCTAGACCTTCCTGTGGCCTGACCACTGTCTGACATGGAGGCAGCACGTGAGTGGATGAGATGTGTTCTAGACCTTCCTGTGGCCCTGACCGCTGTCTGACCTGGAGGCAGGATGCAGCATGTGAGTGGATGAGATGTGTTCTAGACATTCCTGTGGCCCTGACCACTGTCTGACCTGGAGGCAGGATGTGAGTGGATGAGATGTGTTCTAGACCTTCCTGTGCCCTGACCACTGTCTAATGTGTTTGCAGGATGGAGCAGACCAGCAGCATTGCAGCTCTCAGCCCTGTGTTGTTGCCTTGGGGAAAGGGCAGAATGCATTCTGGGAACAGCTGTGCTAACTGTCTGCTCCTTTCTGCTGTCCATGAGAATGGATTAATGACAAGGTATTGATAAATGTAGTAACCCACAGCAAAATTCATTTCTATCTCTAAGTTTAGATTTTTCTTTTTTAAAATTTTATTTAAGACATACAAATTTCATGTGTTTCATGTATACTAATTTAGGAACACTGTGATACTTCCCATCCTACCCTCCCTCCTGCCTACACTCCCACCTCTCCCTCCTCCTTCTCCTATTCCCTCTCCTAATTTTTTACAATGATCTACTTTAAGTTTACTTTTAAAGAATTACTCATTTATTTGAAAGCTAGAGTTATAGAGAGGCAGAGAGAGAGACAGACATACAGACAGAGGTATTTAATCCACTGGTTCATGCCCCAGATGACCACAATGGGGAGTGCTACACCAGTTTGAAGCCAGGAGCTTCTTCTGGGTCTCCCACATGTGTACAGGGTCCTAAGGACTTGGGAAATAGAAGCTTTCCCGGGTGATAGCAGAGAGCTGGATCAGAACTAGAGCAGCTGGGACTCAAACCGGTGCTCACAGGGATGTTGGCACTGCAGGCGGTGGCTTTACCTACTAAGCCACAGTGCTGCCCCCATCAGTTTACTTTACATTCATAAGATTAACCTGACACTAAGTAAAGTTCAACAAATACTTCAACAAAGAAGAATAAGGGAAAAAAACTTCCTCAGTAGTAGAGACAAGGGCTATAAACAATCACTGAAGCTCAGGTTTCCTACTCTAGCTACAAGATTCACTAATAAGCAGTATGCTTTTTATCTATCTGAGTGCAGGACATGCCCCCGCCCCCCATCACCCTTGGCTGGAGCTTCTAAGAACCAAAAAGACGTTTGTCCTCTGTGTCCATGCTGCTGAGGTAATCACTCAGCAAACATCTGTTGAGCACTGAGTGCCATGCCAGGTGCTGGGACCACATGAACACAGTAGACTGAGATCCTTGCCCTCACAGCACTTTCACAGTGCTGGGAGGAGACAGGCAGTGACTACAGACAGGCAACGAAGTCAGCTGCATGTGTGCTGGCAAGACATGCTATGAAAAGGCTGATGGAACTTCAGGTTCTGTGGTGACTCGGGCTTCCTGTCAATGAGCATGACTAATGAATACATGCCATTAGCAGCAATAAGACTCGCAGCTTTGTAGGAGGCTTAAAATCAACACCTTCTGTAAGCTACAGTTGTAGAATGCACCCATAGGTTAAGCATGGTACCAACGGGATCAACAAACCCACTGGAGTAAGCGACACATGGGGGCGCTATTGGGTTGCAGAGTTACAGCCTGAACAACACAGATGGGTTAGTAATCCAGGTTGGGTGTCAACATAGTCCACTGAAGAGCCTCCATTTGAATTTCAGTATGCAAAATTGACCAGCACCTCTCCCACTCCCTATGTCCTAGGCTGAAAGAAACTGTGCTGAGAAGTCAGTTAGAAACATCTGCTCTGACAAGAGCTGCAGAGTTAGCATGAGGTCGTCTCTAGAGTTTGCCAGGGGGAGGTGGAGGCAGACTAAAGCGTGCCTGTGTTCCCAGTCCCAGGGACGGATATGCCAGCGTTTTCCAGAGGCAGAGGCACAGCGGGACAAGTGTGGACTGGGAGGCATTGCACCTGAAGGTCCGATCTCGGAGTCCCCTCCCACACAGAGCCTGCGCTGTCCCCTGAGCAGACCCCTGGCATCTTCACATGGCTTTCCACAGAGATAGAAGATGAAGTTGAGTTCCGTCACTCACTGCTAAGTTTTGAAGCATTCTCTTTTTCCCTCCCCAAGTGAGATTCTCTGGAATTTTTTTTTACTTTTCTAAGCAATCTTCCTTTCCCAAGAAAAATTTTCTATGGAATCCCATATACAAAAATATAAGGAAAATGCAATTACAAAACAATGGTAAAACAGTCTTGTGTAGCAATGGAAGCCAGTCTTTTCCATAGCTCTAGGATTTCAGGGAATGAAATGGAAGCCCCTGGATCAAATGGACCCTCTAATCTCTGACGTGCTCGGTGACGCTCTCTTTGGGGCTGACTTCTCCCTGGGATGCCCATGACAATCAGGGCTTTGAAATCCTACTTTCTGTGAGTAATTAAACTTTAGTAGGTTGCTGTGTGTGATGCTGTTTTTGGTCAACTCATCTTGTTCTTTCAAATTCTATTTTCTACTTTATAGATAAGTTACACAGAGGACATCTTGATCCATTTCAATTAAGTTCAAGTTCCAACCTCCATTGTAATCCTAGGTGAGATCAATTTTGAAAACTCCTCCTCCAGTCTTGTTAACATTTTCAGGTTTAAAACTGAAACATCTATGAGTCTACTTTGAGTTACTTTCTCCTTTATTTGCTTCATTTATCAAGGAGAACTATTGCATATTATGGAATTTTCTTACACAGAATGATAATAAGACCACTTCAAACACTTAAATAATTATCACATTGACTGAAAACATGGCTAAATGAGAATATTCAACTCAAAGCGAGATGTTTTTCCTAAAACATGATCTGTGGTCCTCTGCTTGTGTTAAGACAACCTCAGTGCACCTGGAATGAAGTCTTCCTCGTCTGCCTGTCAGAAACATAAATAACTTTGAATAGCATGGACCTGGAATGACTCCATCCTTCTGCTCACTGAAATCTGACCCAACGTTCAAATAACATCTCTGCCCCCTTTCAGAAATGTCTCTCCACACGCACCCAGTGAGCCCTGACCCTGCAGCCCTCAGGGTAGGACCTGGGACAGAGATGCCCTCTCCTCTGCCTTTCTTTGTCCCTCTCCACAGCCCTGATCCTATCCCCCTCTTCTGGATGCTAAACTCATGCAGGGACTGTGTCTTAGCCACCTTCACAACTGCTGCCACTCTAATAAAGTAGCTGCTGCACAGTAAGTATTGCAGAGCCATTTCTACAGTCTGAAATTTATGATGATTTTAAAAATGCACATGTCAGAATTCCTAGCAGTGCACAGTGAGCCTTATAGTGGCAGTGATTTTCCCTTTCCCCTCACTGCAATGCCATTCTTTTTTTTTTTTAGAAAGCTTTTATTTAATAAATAAAAATTTAGTAAGTACAACTTCTGGATTATAGCAGTTCTTACCCCCATACCTACCCTCCCACACCACTCCCTCCCCATCCCATTCTTCATTAAGATTCATATTTAATGGTCTTTATATACAGAAGACCAACTCTACACTAAGTAAAGTTCAACAGTTTGAACCCACACTGACACACAAAGCATAAAGTACTGTTTGAAGACAAGATTTACCATTAATTCTCACAGTACAACTCTTTAAGGACAGAGGCCCTACATAAGGAGTAAGTGCACAGTGACTCCTGTTGTTGATTTACCAATTGACAGTCTTACTTATGTCAGTGATCACTGGCGGCTCTTGTTATGAGCTGCCAAGGCTATTGAAGCCTTTTGAGTCCACAAACTCCATCAGTATTTGTACAGGGCCATAACCAAAGTGGAAGTTCTCTCCTCCCTTCAGAGAAAAGTACCACCTTCTCGGGTGGTCGCTTTTTCCACTGGGATCTCACAGAGATCCTTCATGTAGATCATTTTTTGCCACAGTGTCTTGGCTTTCCATGCCTGTGAAACTCTCTTGGGCATTATAGCCAGATCCAAATGCCTTAAGGGCTGATTCGGAGGTCAGAGTGCTGTTTAGGGCATTTGTCATTCTATGAGTCTGCTGTATGGCCAGCTTCCCATGTTGGAATACTCTTTTTATTTCTATCTATTGTTATTACCAGACACTTGGTCTTATTTATGTGGTCACTTGGGCAGTTATTCCTATCTATATGAGCAGTTACACACTTAAAATGATCACTTTAGCATGTAAGATAGCATTAGTTTCACTCAGCTTAATGGGATTGGGAGTCCAATGCAAGTTTTAACTTTACCCTTAGGGGTAAGTCCGTGGGAACATGTGCCAAACTGTGCATCTCTCCCCTCTGTTGTTTCCACTTTTATTTTTTCCCAGGATCTATTTTCAATTGGATTTACACACGTATGAATAATTCTGTGCTAAGTAAATAGTTCAACCAATGGTATTATGTTGAAAAAGAAAATCATAAAAAAAAAAAAAGTACTAAACTCTTCCTCGACACTTAAGACAAGGGCTGCTGAAGTCCTTGCTTCTTGTCATGTCAGTTTTACTTCTACAGGTTTCCTTTTATGTGCTTTGTTAGTTGTCACAGATCAGGGAGAAAATATGGTATTAGTCCCTTTGGGACTGACGATGCCATTCTTATTGAAGACAGTGCATCGTTTCCCCAGGATTTCTGTAAATAAGGAATGCCCTGGGCCACGTTCCCATTCTCCTTTCTTTCTCCCAGGTGAAGGCAGGGAATTTGAAACTTCCCAAGATTGCCTGGGACCTGGCAGAATCCACCACTGTAGGAGAACAGCAGGTGTGGTGGCGCGTGCTCTGCAGATCGTGTGTGAATGGCAACACAAAGCAGAGCCTTCAAGAACAAACTCTACAAACACGTAAGGGTGATCACTCACTTGTATCTATCCTAGTCCAGTTACAAAATGTTACTGGGCTGGGCATTTGTCACAGCAAATAAGCTGCCATTTGCTTGGGACACCATTATCCCATATAGGAGGACCTGGTTTGAGTCCTGCTATTCCACTCTGGTCCAGTTTTTGCTAACACAGGCAGCAGGGGATGGCTCCTGTCATTCAAGTAGGAGACCCAGATTAAAATTTAGACCCCTGTGCCTTCTGCCTGGCCCAGCCCTGGCTGCTGTGGACATTCAGAGAGTGGACAAGCAATGGAAGTGTGCTTTCTCTCTGTGCTTGTCAAATAAAGGGAAAGTTAATTTAAAAAAAAACAAACATTATTTGGGGAACAGTTTCCTCTATGTGAATAAGGTGATTTTATTCTACATCTGATCTTAGCCAGAAGGCCAAAAAGCGATAGGGTGATTTTATTCTATACTTAATGGCTGCATTTAAATGTGGTCTGAGGGGAGGTCTTTATCTTTGTGAAAGATTACGTAGCTCCCAAAGTACTCAGCACACAAAGCACACACAGTTCCATCAACTTTCTGTTCTGTACAACTGGCAGCATTTGAGCTCCCCATGAGCATGAAGAGCAGCAAGAAGAGGCTGTCATGGGTAGGGGGACTTGTCATGTCCTTTGGTTTTCTGGAAGAAGTTAGGACACAGCCATGTAAAGACACAGGAGAAGAGTTCAAAACTCAGAGGAATATTCCTACAAAATTTTTTTTTTTTTTGGACAGGCAGAGTTAGAGACAGAGAGAAAGGTCTTCCTTTTCTGTTGGTTCACCCCTAAAATGGCCGCTACGGCTGGCGCGCTGAGGCCAGCGCACTGCACCGATCTGAAGCCAGGTGCCTCCTCCTGGTCTCCCATGTGGGTGCAGGGCCCAAGCACTTGGGCCATCCTCCACTGCACTCCCGGGCCACAGCAGAGAGCTGGACTGGAAGAGGAGCAATCGGGACAGAACCTGGTGCCCCAACCGGGACTAGAACCGGGGTGCTAGTGCCACAGGCGGAGGATTAGCCTAGTGAGCCGTGGTGCCAGCTCAACAGCTCTTTTAAGACGGAATGGACTGCTTTGGGAAGAAGTGGGTCCCTTGTCACCGAAGACATAGGACCAGCATTTAGAGGGCTGTGATGATTCTTTGAATCTTCATCTAGAAATTTTACACTCTTGAGCTTGTTTACAAGGCACCATAAATTTAGTTCCACGTGAGTAGTGCCGCATATTGGGGTGCTGGTTTGAGTCCCAACTATTCCACTTCTGATCCAGCTTCCTGCTAATAGGCCTGAAAAGGCAGTGGCTGATGGCCCAAATCCTTCCAGATGGAGTTCCTGGCTCCTAGCTTGGGCCTGGCCCAGCCCTGGCTGTTGTGGGCATTTGTGGAGTAGACCAGCAGATGGAAGATCTCTTTCTCACTCTATCTCCCTGCCAATCTATCTTTTGAATATAAAATACATCTTTAAAAAACAACAAAGTATTTAATTTATTTGAAAGAATTACAGGGAGAAAGAGAGAGAGAGAGAGAGATTGAGATTCTTCCATCTGCTGGTTCACTTCCCAAATGACCAAAAAAACAGGGCTTGACTAAGCCAAAGCCAGGATGCAGGAGCTTCATCTGGGTCCCCAAGTGGGAGCAAGGGGCCCAAACACTCGGACCAGCTTCTGCTGCTTTCCTAGGCAAATTACCATGAAGCTGGATTGTAAATGGAGCCTCCAGGACTCGAATCAATGCTCATTTGGGATGCCAGCACTGCAGATGGTGGCTCAACCCACTATGTCAAAGTGCCAGATCCAATAAATACACCATTTTAAAAAATGGAAATGTGTATTCAGAGGGAAAAGAAGGTATTATTTTAGACTTCTTTGGAAAAAAATTTATAGAGAAATGGGGTTACTTAATTATCCCCCCAAAAATTTCTTCTAATGTTAATAAAGCTTTTTATTTGAGAGGCAGAGTTACAGGCAGAGAGAGGGAGAGACTGAGAGAAAGGGCTTCCATCTGCTGTTTCATTCCCCAAATGGCTGCAATGGTCAGAGCTGATCCAAAGCCAGGAGCTTCCTCCCAGTCTCCTACGTGGGTACAGGGGCCTAGGCACCTGGGCCATCTTCTACTGCTTTCCCAGGCCACAGCAGAGAGCTGGATCAGAAGAGTTGCAGCCAGGATACAAACTGGTGCCATAAAGGATGCTGGCGCTGCAGACAGAGGCTTAGCTCACTACACCATAGCGCTGTCCCCCTACTTCTAATTTTTAAGAAAACAAGAAAAGTAATTATTTCTTAGCATTTACTGTTGAAATGTCAGTGTAGGTCAAATCTCTGGTGACAGAATTGTTTATTTCTGTACATTATCACCCGTGTGAAAGTGCATCTGTGACCATCTTAGAAAAGTCTGCAGGGCCTTTCTGCCTCGTTAGAGGCTGTATTTGCTTCCTTGTGTATTATTCTGTACTCAATGTTAGCAATAGTTAGTGCTATTATTTTAGCCAAATGTTATAAGCTCAATCAACATATATGTTCTTTTATATAACTGACTTGCAATAGTATTAAGAAAAGCTACATCCTGCTTTGACACCACACCTGGGACTACATTGTGGGCACCCCTGTACCCTGTAGTCTAGGGCCAGGGCAAGGGTTCAGGTGTTGAAGGGCACTGAGGATGTGGTAAGAAAGGTGACTGGAGAGACCTACATACAGCTCCTGTTGGGGAACAGGGTTGGACACATCGCTCATTTCGTTTCCTCTGAGTTCAGATTGGGCACTTTCAGTTGTCCAGTCAGCCATTTTATTAATTCTTCCCTTTGTCCCCTCTAAGGCTAGAAGGAAGGAAGTTGGAGAAATAACAATCTTTATTTGAAAATGTTATTTATTTATATACATACTTATTTGAAAGGCAGAGTTACAGAGAGGGAGAGACAGAGATCTTCATTTGCTGGTTCAATTCCCAAATGGCCACAATAGCTGGGTCTGGGCCATGCTGAACCTAGGAGCCTGGAACTCCATTTGGGTCTCCTGCTGCCTTCCTAGGGGCATTAACAAAGAGCAGGAAAATCAGCAAAAAGCATGAAAAGACACAGCACCAAAGAAAATAATCAGATGGTAAATAAGCCACCTTGGAAAGCTGTTTGACAGCTGCTTGGATACTGGGGTGCAGCCCTATGAGGGACTAGAGTCGGCAGTAAAAGGAATCTACAGTCAATTCCCAGCAAAATTTGGATAAAACTCAAGGCCCTATGCTGAGTGAAAGAAGCCAGTCTCCAAAGAGTAGATGCTGTATGATCCCATTTCTAGGACATTCTAGAAAAAGTCAAAAGTATCATAATGGACAACCTGCCAGTGGTTGACAAGGGTGTAGGGGCTGGGGGAGCGTGTGCCTACAAGAGAGCAGTACCGGTAAGTTTTGTGTGGAGATGGAACTGTTCTCCTGAGTGTGGTTACACCAACATATATGTCTATAAAATCCCAAGAAAAAGTTGAGAACAGCAACCAGAGGCTGCTGGGCAGTGCCAACCCTGGACTTCTGAGAATGATCTAGTTTGTCTACAAGCAGTTCCACCTCCACCCCTTTAACCATGTTTCAGTGAGAGCTTGTGATCCACATTCAGTAGGGCTGGAGAAGAGTAGTTTGGCAATCAGAAGGTGACTCATTCCACCATCTTGACTTTAAACATTAAAATACCCAAAAGAATGCATTTTGCAAAATAGAATTTCTTTCTGAAATCTTCCACCTCTGGAGCATTCCAGAGGTACGTGGCTGGGCTAGTGCATATCAAGCAAACTTGCTCCTCCATTTAAAAATGCATAGAGCAAGACCTGACCTCGACAGTGTTTGTACCTGACCTCGAGGCTGTGTTGTTTCCTGCAGACCTCCAAAACCAGCTCACCTCCTCCCTCTCGTGCCACCTTCTGCTCCCCGGCAGGAAGTGGTGGCTCACCGGATTGTTGAAAGCCACACTGCCATCCAGGAGATCTGCCTGTTGACCCTGAAAGCCGCCCACTGTGTGGACACCATAGGCAGCGCTGGAGCTAGGAAGGAGGTGAGGTCCCCCTGACCACCAACGGCAGAGCTGGGCATTTCAGGTCTCAGGGCACCTAGATGGCACTAGGAATAGTGGGAGACCCCAAGGCACCTGGTTGAAAGCTCCTACACGGTGGCCACTGGCCAGGTTTCCTTTCATGGGGCTGTTTTGGGGAATCCTTTTCAGTCCAGTTCCAGCTTTCTGGAGATTAGCAAGAAGGAACGGGGTTATCCTAGGCTTTGAGAGACCTGGGATTCATTGTACCTACTCTGCCACTTTTTTACAAGCTTTGTGGCCAAGGCCAAAGTATCTCATCCTTCTGCCTTTGGCCTGCGTTTCTTGTGGAGAGTGATGGAGATGGTGTGCACGGAATGCGCCATGCAGCCATAGTGAATGTGTCATGTAAGGTACCTCTCGTCCCCAGCCTTCTTGTGTCTCTGGTTTCTATGGAAAAAAATATAATCACTTACATTGCTAGGAGAAAACTGATTAGTGCAGCAAAGCCACTTGAAGCTTTTGCAGTTTCTGAAGTGATGAGTATGAGTTATCAGCCAGCCGAAATCTCTCTGGCACCAAGGCAACTAAAAGTAAATGTCGTTGACTGGGACAAAGTATCTTTCCAGGTCTGTATTGAGTGCACAGCAGCAAACACCTTTGCTGGCTTCCACCTGAGATCCTGTGTTGGGGGGAAAGGTTCTTTGTGTCACTTCACAAGAACCTGCCCAGACAGTGTGCCCAAGAAAGGAGCATGTTGTGTGTATCCTGCAGATGGCAATGATCAAAATGGCCACTCCAGGGGCCTCTGCAGAGTCACCGACCTGACTGGGCCATGCAGGTGGGTGGAGCTGCAGGTGGCTCCCAGGCTTATCCTCTGACTAAAAAGTGAGTAGGTTTCATTGAAGAGCTTCTGCATCTGATAGGCTTGGAGATGAAACCCTCCAGCTACCTTGACAACACTACATGTTAAGAAATAAGAGCTACTAACTTGCTTCAAAGCGTAAGTGAAGTGATGGGGTTCTTTGATATGCAGCTCAGCACCCACACATAACCATCTTCTGTGACTACAATCAGCACCCGGCTCCACTGCATTACCCTGAAAGACAAAATTATTGAAAAGGCAAATGAGGGAGGTTTGAGGGATGGAGAGAGAGAGCTTTCTTCTGCTGGCTCATACCCAAAATCCCAAAAGCAGCCAGGGTGAGGCCAGGCTGTAGCCAGGAGCTTGGAACATCATATGGGTGGCAGGGACTCTTATGTGCGCCCTCAACTACTGCCTAGCAGGATGCGTGTTAGCAGCAAATGAGCAACCAGAACACAGCCAGGACTGGAGCCCAGGACTCTGCCAAGGGATACATGCGTCCCGAGCAGTGGCTTAACTGCTGTGCCAAAGGCTCACCCTGACTGTGCTAACAGTAAGGGTACCACCACAGGTCTGCAACCCACAGGGAGGCAGCAGCTGAATCTGCAGCAGTCCATGGCAGTGAGCATCCATTACACAGATCTGAATCCCTGGAGGTGAGAAAGAACCTCCCCCCAAGCCCCAAACATCCCTCCATATGCTCTCGCAGTGCCACCTTCTCTATCACACTGGAGAGAATTGCCTGCCCATCAGTTTTTAACCTTAAGAACTGAAGATAGTTTCCCATCGTCACTGCCTGGGGCTTGCCTCAGGTCTCTTAATCCTAACCACCTCCAGGAACCTCCAGCAAACCAAGCATGAGGTGAACCCCGCTGTGCTTTGCCATTTAAGAGTCTGCTCTCCAAGCTGGGAGCTTGAGAACGGCATTTCAGAGGCCCTGGGGCTACTTTCCACAATTCCCCGAGTTCTTTTCCTCATCTGCCCTGGCTGGATGAATGTACTCTGGATCAGTGTTGATGCGCCCTGTTCCTCTTTAGTAACAGCCACCGTCCCTGCTCTGGCTGCCTCCAGCTATGCCTTCATAAGAACCATGCGCTTGGTGGATGGACGAGATGAAGTTCACCTCTCGACAATCCCAAATGGGAGCTGCGAGACCAAGCCACAGGGTTGGCAGCCGAGAGGTAGGGAGAGCACAAAGCCTGCTTTAGACACCACGTCCATCTCCAGCCATTGCAGCTAGTTGTGGAGTGAACCTTTGGTTGGAAGACCTCTTGCTCTCTGCTTCTCCTCTCTCTGTGTAACTGACTTTCAAATAAAAATAAATAATTCTTAAAAAAATAAAATAAAACCACCTCAGATGATCACAAAATCCCGCAGCCATTGTTGGAGTCCCCAGGGACCTCCAAGGAGCCACCCAGAAAATGGGGCAGAGATGGCTGGGCCCTGGCAGGCAGGTTCTTTCCCAGCTTAAGATCAGAGATGCACACGGACAGCACTGCACAGGGCTGGTGCTCAAGTTCCTGTTGGCTTTGCACACCATGCGTGAGCCTCTGGCTCAAGTAGACTATTCTGCCCACAGTCTTCTTTGCACAGATCTATGTTCACACTTTGAATGGTGTGTAGAGTTATGACAATGAATTTTCCCATATTTAACGCCATAAGAAGCACAAGCCTCTACAATGCCACTGAGAGCCGGCACTATGGATCCTGCCCTGCCTCGGGGTCACCCTCACTTTCTGGGACCCCCAAGAAGGCGGCTCCATGCTTCTCATTCCCATTCCTCTGTGCATGGAATTCCAGCAGACAGACCTAGGCCACACACAGCAGCGTGCTGTGACCCCTGCGCTGTCACGTGGGGAGGGGAGAGCACAGCAGGGCGGAGCGGCTCTGTCTCCTGCCTTCTGCCCGTTCCCTCACCTTTTCCTTGCCTTCGCCTCATCGTTTCCGAGCCCCCGCAGACAGGAGCGATGAATGCCTCCCTGCCCAGGCCTGAGGAGGAAACTCCTGATGGTGTCAAAATGGTCACTGTTTTACAATACACATCTCTTAAGATGGATGAACTCTTTCTTTTTTAAACATCACAACTGCTGTGAAGGATGTAGAACAGGATTTCTCACTCATTGCTGGTGGATGCATGAGAGCTCACTACTCTGGTGAACAGTCTGGCCGTTTTCCAAAATTAAACACGGTCTCAGATATTCCCACACTCACCATTCTAAGAATTGAGGCCACAGCCTTGAAGAGGGTGTCCAAGTCACAGCATGGCACTATGTCAGCAGTTCAACTCATACTGGGGGCTATCACTGGGCCCTCCTACACATGAACAGAGAAAACGGTGTCCACACAGACATCTGAGGACAGGATGAAGGGATGGATGCCCTCTGTGTCTGTCCCTCTGCTACCCAAACAAATTTTGAATACACAAACACACCCCACCCTCCCTCCCAAGGTTGAGTAGGCAGGTGAGTTTGGCATTGTTCAAATGGATGGGAAAAGCAGCAGTGGAACAGTCACCCTTTGGGAAGCCTCACTGCACAGAACGCACGAGATCGACTCCCTGACCTATCACTGCCTGAGTGACAGACCCTCTCACTCTGAATCCATGAGCATTTCTGAATGGCTTCCTCCAATCAGGGTACTCACAACCACCCTGTTCAAACATGCATTGGACGGTAAGAGCTCCGTGCACATCAGGGCACGCTGAGGCCTCTGTTCTTGATTTAGGGTAAAGCTCTGTAACTCACTGTGCTGGAGAACAAAGCAACCCCTGCTCATCCCTCCTGAGGGGGACTGGCTCACAAAGGGCAGCTCAGCCCAGGCTGCCCCATACAGCACAAGGAGGGGCCTGGCTCTGCAGAGGCCTGAGCATCAGGCCCTGGGTGTGACACAGGTGACAAGACCACCCACCTTCCACCAGCACAGCAGGAGATGCTCCAGGGGCCTGACACTGATCATGAACATCCTCCCCGACAGGGCCCACACAGGTGCAGAGTTAGGAGGGGCCAGTATTAGACATTGACCCAGGTCACTCACTGGGTCCAAGAGGCCATGAGGAAGGGCTCATGGATTTGGAGCCAGGGAGCAGAGTGAGGGGAGGGGAAATGGGAGGGAAGGGGTCCTGTGCAGTGAGTGGGAATGGAAGCCATCAGAGTGAAGGGGATCAGAAGGACAGCAGGAACTGCTGCTTGGCACAACGTTACTGGTCTCTGAGCAGGGTCACCATGTGACCAATGCGTGACTGACTCCTGAGGGCAGGTGCACAGACCACATGCACAGGAATATTCCTAGCAGCCGTATCCATAGTAACCCCAAATAAGAACAACCAAACGCATTCCCACGGGGGCCTAGCTAAGCCAACGGGAGTTAGCCACACTGAGTATGGCTGAAGAATGCTAGAAATGAAGCATCAGTGACGAGGGTGGAAGAACGGAAGCAGGACTTCTCCATGGGCAGAGGTGGACAGGGAGGGTGCAGCAGGCCCAGCCCTTCCCTACCACATGAGGTGCTCAGGTGAGTCTGAGACGCGGAGTGAGGGATGCACGCTCCAGCTGCTGCCTCTCATTCAGTCTCCTTGCAGTCTTCTTCATGGTCTTTTATTTCTCTTTTTTTAATCTATTCTTCCTTTTTTGGCAAAATAAAATCAGAATTCATCTAGGATTTTATGGGAAGAACTGCTGCTCCAGCTGCCCTGCTTCTGATTAGAACCAAGCAGCATGGATCCGAGCAGGTGTGTTTCCATTGGCAAAGGCACTGGGCAAGATCCCATGGGTTTTCTGCCTGGCTACATCACCACCAAGAAACGATAAAGTGATAGATATTTTAATTATCCCCACATAGGAGGATATCCAAGATGGCCAGATAGTGTATAGCCATGCTGACTTCCGACTTCAGCTACCTAGGATATGAAAAGAACAAAAAAGTGCCATGTTTCTTAAAAGAGACAAACATCCAGATACAAGAAGTTCAAAGGACCCCAACCCAGAGACGATTTTATCCAAGGCACATTACAGTCACATTCTCAAAATACAGGGACAAGGAGAGAAGTCTAAAGATTCTAAGAGAAAAGTAACAAATCACCCAGTGAAAAAATCAATAAAGACACATCAGGGACTGGTGCTGTGGAACAGTGGGAAAGCTGCTTCCTGAAGTGCCAGCATCCCATAAGGGCACCAGTTCGAGCCCTGGTTGCTCCACTTCCAATCCAGCTCCCTGCTATGGCCTGGGAAAGCAGTAGAAGATGGCCCAAGTCCTTGGGCCCCTGCACCCACGTGGGAGATCCAGAAGAAGCTACTGGCATCCTGGCTTCAGATCTATCCAGCTCCAGCCATTGTGGCCATCTGGGGAGTGAACCAGTGGATGGAAGACCCCCCCACACACACACACCTCTATAACTCTGTCTTTCAAATAATAAATCTTTTTTTAAAAAAGATAGATTGGAGTTACAGCATGGTACTGATATCTTCTTGGTCTTTGGCTAAGATCCAGTGAAACACAGTGTTGAGCAAATGGACTGAACAGACATTTGGAGGACATTTCACTCAACAGCTGCTGAATACTCATTCTTGTCATCAGTGAAGAACGTTTTCTAGGATGGAAATCAAGTCTCAGTAAATTCTAGAAGACTGAAATCATACCATAGGGGGGTCACTGTGGCACAGTTGCTAAGTCTCTGCCTGTGGTGCAGACATCCCATATGGGCACCGGTTTGAGTCCTAGCCACTCCTCTTCTGATACAGCTCTCTGCTGTGGCCTGGGAAAGCAGTGGAGGATGGCCCAAGTCCTTGGGCCCCTGCACCCATGTGGGAGACTCAAAAGACTCTCCTGGCTCCTGGCTTTGGATCAGCCCAGCTCCAGCTATTGTGCCATTTGGGGAGTGAACCAGTGGATGGAAGACTTTTCTGTTTTGCCCTCTCCCTGTCTATAACTCTGCCTCTCAAATAAATGAAATCATACCATGTATGTTCTCAGACCACAAAGGAATAAAAGTAGAAGTCAGCAACATGAACATGGCATTTGTAAATACATGAAAATTACACATGCTTCTGAAATATCAATGGGTCACTGAAGAAATGAATAATGAAGTGAAAAACTTCCTTGAAATTTACGAGAATCAAAACACAACATATGAAACCCTATGGGATATAGCAAAGTTATTATGGAAACATGAGACCCCAAAACAGCTAAAGCAATCTAAGCATTCTTAAAAAGTAAAAATAAAGCTTAAGGCATTACAATACCAGATTTCAAGACATATTACAGAGCGGTTACAAGCAAAACACCCCATTACTGCCATAACAATAGGCATGTGGATGAATATAACACATCAGAACCCCACAAATTAATCCACGCATCCACAGCCAACTAATCTTTGGCAAATGAGATAAAATCACTCCCTGGAAAAGGACAGGCTCTTTAACAACTGATGTTGGTAAAATTGGATCTCTGCATGTGGAAGTGTGAAGCAAGACCCATACCTTACATCCTATACAAAACCAACCACAATGGATCCATGATCTAAACCTAACACCTGGAACCAGCAAATCACTAGCAGAAAACATAGGAGATATATGGCAAGGCATTGGCATACAGGACTTCTTAGATAAGACTCCAGAAGCACTGGAAATAAAAATCAAATATAGACAAATGGGGTTACATCAAACTAAGGAGCTTTATGAAGCATAGCAATGACTCACTCAACAAAGTGAAGAAGCAACCGGCACAATCAGAGAAAATATCACTATACCTGTGATAGAGGATGAATTCTAGAATATGTAATGAGCTCAGGAACTCAACAAAAAACAAAGCATTCCAGTTAAGAAACAGGCTAAGGGATTAGCAGGCATTTTTTGAAGGATGAAGCACAAACAGCCAATAGATACAGGAAGGATGCTTAGGCTCACCAACTATCAGGAAAACGGAAATAAAAGCCACTGTGTGGTTTCACCTCATCTCAGGCAAAGTGGCCATCATCCCACAACCAAAACATAACAAATGCTGGCGAGGATGTGGAGAAAAACATATCCCAACACACTGGTGGATGGAATGTTATCTATCTCAACCATTATGAAATACAGTACAGTGATTCCTCACAATTTTTTTTTTAATTTTTAAGCTTTTATTCAGTGGGAGAAATGTATAGGAACGTGAGATCCCTATCTAAAAGAGCAATCTGGGTTCATACCTTCCTCACAACTTTTAAAACCGAACAACCACAATGCCCAGTAATTCCATTAATGGGAAGTTACACAAAGGATAAGAAATTTGCACATAAAAAATTTCTGTACCCCTGCGGTTGTAGCAGCTCAACTCACAATAGCTAACATATGGAAGCAATCCAGATTCCCATCATTTGATGATTGCACAAAGAAAATAAAATGTGAGATATATGTATGTATGTATATGTATACATGAGATGTTATACATAATATATGTAATAGAATGCTGCTCAGCCATAAAAAAGAATGAAACCTTGTTTTATGCAACAAAATGGATACAACTGGCAACCATTACTAGTGAAATAAGCCAGTCACCAAAAGGCAAATTTGTATGTTTTCTCCGATCTGTGACAGTTAATACATAGAATACAAAAAATTAATGGTTTCACCCATATACAACAACTGGAGATCTGATTATTGTTATAGAGTTTGTACATACACTTAAGAAACAGTAGTCTTTCTACTTCTACTTGGATCATTAAAATGTCTACACTGTCAAAACTAATCTACAGATTCAATACAACCCCCATCAAAATACCAATACTGGGGACAGTGCTCTGGTGCAGCGGGTTAAAGCCCTGGCCTGAAGTGCCAGCATCCCATATGGCCACCAGTTCTAGTCCCGGCTGCTCCTCTTCCAATCCATCTCTGCTATGGCCCGAGAAAGCAGTAGAAGATGACTCAAGTACTTGGGCCCCTGCACCCCTGTGGGAGACCCAGAAGCAGCTCCTGGCTTCGGACTGGCACAGCTCCAGCTGTTGTGGCCATCTGGGGAGTGAAGCAGCAGATGGAAGACCTCTCTGTCTCTACTTCTCTGTAACTCTTTCAAATAAATAATATGTATCTTAAAAAAAAATACCATTGTTTTCAGAATTAGAAAAAAAACCCTAAAATCTATATGGAATCACAAAATAACCAGGATAACCAAACTGATGCTTAGCAAGAAAAAAAAAATCCATCTGGATGTATCACAGTATCTGATTTCAAGGCATACTACAAAGTTGGAGTAACTAAAAGACATGATATTGGCATAAAAACTGATGCAGAATAGAGATCCCAGAAATTAATCCACATTCATGCAGCCAAAAGTGCTCTTATCATACATGGTGATGGCAAACCTGGATGTAACAGAATGAAATGAGACACAAACCTCTGATCATATACAAAAATGGAGTGAAGATGCAGCAAAGACCAAATTTTACACCTGAGACTATGAAGTTACTTGAAGAAAATGTAGGGAAACACTCCAAGACACGGTGTAGGTGATAATCTCTTGGATAGACACCCAAAGCACAGGCAATAGAAGCAACACTAAGCACATGGAATTATATCAAACTCAGAAGGTTTTCACAGCAAAAGAAATGATACATAGAGTGCAGAGACAGCCAACAGAGTGGGGAAAATGTTTGGGTGCTGCCTAGCTGACAAAAGATAAATATCCAGAATATATCAACTTAAAAAACTCAACAAAAATTAGCCTGCCAGTGAAGAAATGGACAAAAGACATCAATAGAGAGTGACAGAAAACAAATGGCCAACACATACATGAAAAAATATTCAACATCACTCAATGTCAGGTAAATGCAAATCCAAAACACAATCAGATATCCCATCACCCCATCAGAATGACTGAAACACAAAAGACCCAGAGTAACAAATGCTGGGGAGGATGTTGCTCAAAGCAAACATTTACACACTGTTGGTGGGAGTGGAAGTAAGTGCAGCCACTGTGCAAAATAGCATGGAAACATCTTTTAAAAAGTAGAAATAGAATTTCCATATGAGCCAGCAATCCCTCTTCTGATCATGTTGTATTAAAAACATACCAGCACAACCATGTTTATAGCAGCACTGTTCACAATAGCAAAATCTGAAATCAACTGTCAACATCAGAATAAAGAAAATGCACTCTGCATATACAATGCGATTATTCAGTAACATAAAAATGAAATTCTAACATCTGCATCAGAATGGATGCAACTGGAGAATGTCATGTTGAGTGAATAAGCTAGACATAGAACGATAAATACTACATTTGCTCCCTTATAGATAGGAGTTTAAATTTTAAAAGACAAAAAGTATGATTCCAAAATAAATAAGAAAATGACAATGTATATTAGTATTTCTGTAAATATTATGGAGCTGGTGCTATGGCACAGCAGTTAAAGTCACCTCCTACATGTAGTGCTGGCATTTCACTCAGGCACTGGTTCAAGTCCCGGATGTTCCCCTTCGGATCCAGATCTCTGCTGTGGAAAGCAGTAGAAGATGGCCCAAGTACTTGGGACCCTGCACCCGCATGGGAAATCCAGAAGAAGCTCCTGGCTTTGGATTGGCCCAGCTCTAGCCATTGCATTCATTTGAGGGGTGAACCAGCGGTGGGAAGACCTCTCTCTCTTCCTCTGCCTCTCTGTAACTGTGCCTTTCAAATAATGAAGACCATGATAACTTTGGGAAATGGAGTTGTACTGAAAGCATTCCTCAGAGTAGAGAGGAAACAGTAAAGTTAATGCCACTGTGAAAACAAGGTTCACCATTAGTCTTCTCTCCACGCCTAGGTGAGAGGATGGTCACAAGAGGATGGTGTTGAAGGTATCTGTCCTTTCTTGGAAGCTTTTGGCTGAGGCAAGGGGATCAGTGAGACACAGCTAAAGAAACCTTGATTTTCAAGACTCTGTAAGAGCCTGGCAATTCTACAACCTGAGAACAAAAGGTCTTACACTGCACTTAAGTGGGAAACAAGAACCCTCAAACCATGATAGGCTTTTTCTTTCTAAAACAGGCTCCATTTAAAGATATCTAAGGATACTGCCATTACCAAATCTTGCTTGGATTCTGGGACATACAACTAAGAACCTATGCTCCTCTCCCTACTCCCCTTCACAAACCTAATTCCAGACACTTTACCACAAAGCTAGCCTGCCAAATGTGGTGAGGTTGAGGCCTTGAGGGCAGATCATGAAGACACAGGACTAAGAGGGTAAATACTGCACCAGATGCTTCATTCAGGAAGTGCCTCCCAGCATGGTGCCATGAAGACATGAGAGGGAGAGGCCCCAACCAGATCAGAATAGGACCAGGGCCCTCCTGGGGAACAAGGGGAAAGCAGAGAGGGGCTCTCTTTAGCAACAAGGGGTAGAGAACCTGGGGTAAAGTGTTCAGTAAACACCAGTGGTTTGAAGATCTTTACATCAATAGCATTGATTGATTAGTATTTAACAGATGCCAGATGCAGAATAACTAATGTGGAGACAGCTAAAACATGCTAAATTGGATTATATTCATCCATTGGCTACATGAACACTGACTTCAGTGCCAGTGGTCTTTGAGATAATCCCAAGCATAATGTGAAAAATTAAACACCATGAGGTCCATTTTACAACAATGCCCAAAGGCTACTGTTGACTCTCCTATATACCAGAAAGGATTACAGGAAGACTTTTAAACAGTACATCCCTAAGAAAAAAAGTCATTTCCACATATTAAAGAATCACTATGGTGAGGCCGGCGCTGTGTCACAGTGGGTTTAAAGCCTTGGCCTGGGGCCAGCGCCATTGCTCACTTGGTTAATCCTCCGCCTGCAGCATTGGCATCCCATATGGGCACCGGTTCTAGTCCCGGTTGCTCCTCTTCCAATCCAGCTCTCTGCTGTGGCCCAGGAAGGCAGTGGAAGATGGCCCAAGTGCTTGGGCCCCTGCACCTGCATGGGAGACCAGGAGGAAGCACCTGGCTCCTGGCTTCAGATCAGCATAGTTCCAGCTATAGCAGCCATTTGGGGGGTGAACCAATGGAAGCAAGACCTTTCTAACTCAAAAAAAAAAAAAAAAAAAAACCTGGCCTGAGGTTTCAGCATCCCATATGGGCACTAGTTCAAGTCCCAGCTGCTCCTCTTCTGATCCAGCTCTCTGCTATGGCCCAGGAAGGCAATAGAAGATGGCCCAGGTCCTTGGCCCTTTTACCCACATGGGAGACCCAAAGGAAGCTCCTGGTTTCTGGCTTCAGATTGGCACAGCTCTGGCCATTGTGGCCATCTGGGGGCTCGGGGGGTGAGACAGCGGATGAAGACCTCTCTGTCTTTACCTATTTCAAATAAATAAAATAAATAATAAAAAAAGGAATCACTATGGTACATGTGCACCTCCCTGTGTGCCACTCAAATAGCTGGCTGGGGAGTTTTGGATTCCACCCAGGAATACTCTTCTTCTAGGTGTAACAGTAGATTATTCCTAGAAACCAAAGAAACAATCTTCCTTCCCCAGAGAAGCTACTGTATCATTTGCAACTAGATTTGGTTAGACAGGTCCCAGGGGAGCATGAAAAATTTAGCTCCTCGATTCCAAGAGTATCTCACTGAAGCTGTGACCATGGATCTAATCTGGGATGAGAACACACTAGTACATCACCACTAGCAGTTCAGCCATCAGACAGAGAGCTTGGACAAACTATTTCAGCACTGTGCAGGGCATTTTGCAAGGAGGGAATCTAATGCCTGGCCAGACCCACAGGCTCAGGCAAAGCTGAAACGTGTTGAGATCTTCGGGTCATCACAGCTCAGGGGTCTTCCCAGGTGTGGCTGATGGACATCCAACGTGGAGGAATCAGCTCATCTAAGGAAAAACCAAGATGTCTTATTGCTCCTACCGATCCCCAAAACAGGTGAGTTAATTTTATTCTGACCACAATTGGCCTCATTGCAGATTACACAGGCACAAATTTCAACTGTGCTCCTGTTCTGTGAGACAAAGCATCTCCCTGTGCTCTACTTTGATTTGTCCTTTGTCTTCTTAGGTGAGTTTGCTTTATCTACCCACCAAGCTTGTGCGTTCAGGGTACACTTCTGTTTCTTTCATCTTTACAAAACCACACTGCCTGACACCTTAGCATAATTCAGATCCTCAAGATTTCTGTGGAAATTAACCAGAAATACCAATGTAAGTAGACACAACAGAATGCAGAAATCTCCATGTATATGCATCTGTTGAATCTATGTAACCATCCATTCATCCCTCTATGTATCTGGCATTTGCCTGTATTGGCAAAGAAAGATGCATTATACAGCTGCTGACACTCCTGAGCCATTGAGGGAGGATCCCAGGGACCAAGATGCCCACGTCCCCATCTGGAGACCCAGGAGAGCCATTCATTCAATTCTAGGACACTATCAGAGTATTGGTCAATTATCTAAGGCATTAAGGTAGGAGGGTCCGCTCCTGCTCACGGACTGAGTAGCCCTTCTGCTCTACTCAAACCTCACCAGGAAGGGCAATTTCCTTGACAAAGTCTATAGATGTTAAACCTAGCCAGAAGTACCCACACAGAAACATCAAATTTATGCCTGGCCAAATGTGTGGGCACTTGGTGGCCCCGTCCAGTCATTACATAAAATCACCTTTCATACTAGGATCAAACATGAAATAAAACACCAGGAGTAAGGCAGGACTTTAGCATTAGCAGCCATAACAGTTGGTACCCATAGGCAGACAGGAGGAGGAAGGGCTGGAGGGGAGAAGGGATGAAAAAGGCAGGCTAGGGGAGGGGCTCACTGGAGGACAGGAAGATGGAGAGTTTGGAAACACCAGGAATCAGAAGACAACACAGGGGCTGGCGCTGTGCTGCAGCAGCTTAATGCCCTGGCCTGAAGGGCCAGCGTCCCTATGGGCACTGGTTCAAGACCCGGCTGCTCCACTTCTGATCCAGCTATGGCCTGGGAAAGCAGAGGAAGATGGCCCAGGTCCTGGAGGAAGCTCCTCACTTCAGGATTGGCAGAGCTCCAGCCGTTGCAGCCAATTGCGGATGGAAGACCTGTGTGTGTGTGTGTGTGTGTGTGTGTATAAAACTCTGACTTTCAAATAAATAAATCTTCAAAAAAAAAAAAAACACAACAATGTCATAAGGATGAACAGCACTGTGGCATAGCAGGTAAAGCCGCTGCCTGCAGTGCCAGCATCCCATATGGGTGCCAGTTCAAGACCTGGCTGCTCCACTTCTGATCCAGCTCTCTGCTAAGGCCTGGGAAAGCAGTAGAAGCTGGCCCAAGTCCTTGGGCCCCTATACCTGCGTGGGAGACTCAGAAGAAGCTCCCGACTCCTGGCTTCAGATCAGCACAGTTCTGGCCATTGTGGCCAACTGGGGAGTGAACCAGCGGATGGAAGACTGACATCTGTCTCTGCCTCTGCCTGCCCCTCTCTCTCTGCCTCTGCCTTTCCTTCTCTGTGTAACTCAAATACATAATAAATCTTTAATTAAAAAAAAAAAAGCATCAGCAGAAAGAGTAAAACTTCAGACTGAGCACAGCCCCCTGAAGTGGAGCCCCGAGCTCTAGCTCAGTCCCTCACCCTCACCCTCACCCCATCGTGACCAGCACTGCAACCAGGGCCAAGTTTCCTGAACTCAGGAAGCAGCTAGCAGAGATGTACAGCCATCTCCAAACAACCTTCGCATGTGCGCAAAATGTGCTTTCACAGGCATCGCCTCAGTTCCCACAGCAAGGAAACTGCGGTCCCTGCCTTCTCTCATCCCTGGGGGTCTTTGAAGCCCAGGACAGCCCAGGAAACCACAGCCAAGTAATGAAGGCAAGGTCACGCATGTTTGCCTCTCGCGGAACACACACACTCACCACGGGTGGCTCTCCATTGGCTGACAGATGATTCCTAAAGCTTGGTCTGTGTGAGAAACAGCCTCACCCATCCGCTCAAGTGATGGACTCGACTCAGTGAGTGCAACAAGAGCGAGACCCGATTTCTGATCTTGCAACACCTTGTGTCAGCACACCAGGAGCAGGTTCCAGCAAGCTATTTATTTCCTAGCAAGCAGATCCCTCCCCCAGTTCCTCATTGGCTGAGTAACAACAGCGTGACAATCTTCCTGGCATTTGCTTCAGCTGTTTGGCCACAACCTTCCTGGGTCCCTAAAAACTCAGGTGCACGGAATCTACCATTCTTACTTTGAAAATGAACCAAGTGTTTACTTCTCACAGGGAGGAATAGTGAAGAGGAGTTCTTGGGCAAGGCACCTTTGTGCAGAGCAGTGTGTATGAGGGGTGAACAAGGGCTTGTCTAGGAGAAGATATACTATATTGGCTAACACAAATCTGCACTCATGTAGAAAACTCACACTCTCATCTGTGGGAAATCATCTCCCACTCCTGAATATGGCCCGGAAAGGGTCTATTGTAAACTGCCTGCATGTCTGTATCCTCCGGCAAATTACAAATTCCCAAACACACCCCCGACATTCTTAGCCTAGTACTTCTCCCAGTGGTGGCACAGATTCCCAGAAGTAACTTGGGGGTTTTGCCTCCACATGCTTGAAACAATGGGATTCAGACTCATCTCTGTGCCTTGGTTGTCAGCTTCTAAGCAGCTGTGTTTCCAGCTCCCATTCCATGACAAGCAAAGTCCTGTATCATCCACGCCCACCCACACTCCAACACAGGAGCCCACAAAGAACTGTGGGCTGTGTTTTGGGCCCTTGTGAGACTTGCTGTCTCCCACAGTGCACATCAGGAGGAAGCTGGAATCAGGACTGGACCAGATGTAAACCCAGGAAATCCTATGTGGGATGTGGACACCAGGAGGTGACTTATTGCTGCCCCAGGAATCCACCTTTTACTCCTATAACACTTAAGAGGGAATTACATAAAATTAATTATACACAGGCAAGTTTGTGCACACAAGGCATGACTATGTTATCAATAACAAGAAAAGCAGTATTGGACCAGGGCACACAGGAGCAGAATTTGTGTATGCTATTGTAGGTGGCATTGACTCAACTAAGGGGCTATATATTTAGGATGCTGTATGTGATGTCAGTATCAACATATTTTTGATAATCTTTTAGAGATTTACTTTATTTATTTGAAAGGCAGAGTTACAGGGAGAGAGGGGGAGAGAGGCAGATCTTCTGTCCACTGGTTCACTACCCAAATGGCCTCACGGCTGAAGCTGGCCCCAGCCAAAGTCAAGAGCCAGGAGCCAGGAGCTTCTTCCAGATCTCACACTGGTGCAGGGGCCCAAACACTTGTGCCATCCTCCACTAATTTCCCAGGTGCATTAGCAGGGAGCTGGACTGGAAGTGGAGCAGCCAGGACTTGAACTGGTGCCATATGGGATGCTGGCATCACAGGCAGCAGCATTACCTGCTACATCAGAAACACCAGCCCCTAGATAATTTTTGTGTACATGGGGGACAAGTTCAAGGGCATTTAACTAGCTGTGAGCCAAAGCCATACCAAGGGTGCTCGAGGCTGGCCAGGATACCACACGGCCCCTCAGGGCTCAGGCTGTGAGCACCTCCAGGCAGCAGTGGAGGTCAGGGCACATCAGAATGAACTTTGAAAAACTGATTTGAGGGGCCAGTACCACGGTGTAGCAAGTTAAGCCTCTGTCTGCAGCACCGGCATCCCATATGGGCGCCAGTTCAAATCCCAGCTGCTGCACTTTTGATCCAGCTCCCTGTTGATGCACCTGGGAAAGCAGCAGAGGATGGCCTAAGAAATGGAAATGCAACAAACACAACAATGCACCTCAAGGACCGCAAAAAGCAAGAAAATCCCAGAGTTAGAAGACAGAAATAATATCAGAACTGAAACATGAAATAAATTTTTAAAAAGATGAGTGGATTAGGTTTTTTGAAAAGGTGAACAAAATTTGTATTTTTAAATTTTATTTTGAGATCTGAAACACAATCTTATTTATCTGTTGTTATTAAACCTTAGTTTTGACTGAACTCAGACTTAGCAGTAGACGCTCTCAGAGAAGACAGCCCACATCTCCCGACAATCTGTTCCTGGCGTTTTTCTTTGGCCTCCTCCATTCTCTTGGCCAAGAGTTTAGCATATTCTCCAGCCTCCTCCTAGTTCTTCTTAGTACACTGTTTCTTCAGAGCAATTCACTGGCGTCTGTGTTGCAGGACACGTGGAGTAACAAGACACTGAATCTTTTGTGCTTTGGTCCTAGGTTTCTTAGCTTCTTTGTTTAAGGGCTTTTCTTACAACATACAGGCATACATCATCATCTTTAGAGAAACTGAAAAGTTTACAAATTCTGCTGGCTCTTTTAGGACCCAGGCAACGAGGCACCATTGTATTAGTCAATCCAGGAATATCTTTCTCTCTCTCTTTTTATTTTATTTTTTTTTACAATGACCAAGTTGAGAACACTCAAATTGGCATCAACAATGAAGCCCCGAACTGATTTGAGCTTTCTTTCTCCAGTTCTCCTTGGTCAGTAACAGGAATGCCCCTTACTCAGCAGAAGGTGGACCGCCCATGGGTCAAGACACCTTGCTTCATGGGAAAACCTTGTTTGTCATTCCCACCACTGATCCAGACCACATAACCCTTCCATTCTTCACCCAGGGCGTCGGCAGCAACTTCTGTGGCCATACACTTCTCATAGAAAGTACGAAGTTTACGTTCACTGTGCACTTCGATGAGTTTCTGGCAGCCAGTGGCTGGGAAGGAGATATTCAGCTTCATTTTGAAGCAGCTGACCGCTTCGGAGGCTAAATTTTATTTAAGGTATACAAGTTTCATGTATTTCCTATATACAGATCTAGGAACATAGTGATATTCCCCATCCTTCCCTCGCTCCCACCCACGTTCCAACCCTTCTTCCTCCTCCCTCTCCCATTTCCATTAATTTTTACAAAAATCTATTTTCAGTTTACTTTATATTCCTAAGGGTAACTCTACACTAAGAGTTCAGATAGTATAAAGGAAAAAATACTGTTGTGGGGGCTGGTGCTGTGGCACAGCAGGTTAAAGCCCCAGTCTGCATTGCAGGCATCTCGTAAGGGTGCAGGTTCAAGTCCTAGCCGCTCCACTTCCAACCCAGCTCTCTGCTATGGCCTGGGAAGGCAGTGGAAGATGGCCCAAATCCTTGGGCCCCTGCACCCACGTGGGAGACCTGGAAGAGGCTCCTGCTTTGGATCAGTGCTGCTTCAGCCATTATGGCCAACTGGGGAGTGAACCAGCAGATAGAAGACCTCTCTCTGCCTCTGTCTCTCTGTAACTCTTTCAAATAAATAAAATAAATCTCTAAAAAAATACACTTGAACAAATTTTTAGGTAGACAATAAAAACAGAGAAGACTCAAGTCAATAGCAGACATGAAAATGCGACAATGCATATGATAACACAGAAACATCACTGCCCATTATAGATTGTGAAAACCACATGCCAACAAATTTGAGAACCATTAAGAGAAAGATAAGGGCCAGCGCCACGGCTCACTAGGCTAATCCTCCACCTGTGGCGCCAGCACACTGGGTTCTAGTCCCGGTTGGGGCACCGGATTCTGTCCCGTTGCTCCTCTTCCAGTCCAGCTCTCTGCTGTGGCCCGGGAAGGCAGTGGAGGATGGCCCAAGTGCTTGGGCCTTGCACCCGCATGGGAGACCAGGAGGAAGCGCCTGGCTCCTGGCTTTGGATCGGCACAGCATGCCGGCCACAATGAGCTGGCCGTAGCGGCCACTTGGGGGGTGAACCAACGGAAAAAGGAAGACCTTTCTCTGTCTCTAACTCTGCCCGTAAAAAAAAAAAAAAAAAGAAAGAAAGAAAGAAAATAAAAAAAGAAAGAAAGATAAAACTCTGTAGGTGTGAATTACCACACCTGCAGCATGAAGAGAGACCAACAATAAGCTGAGAATTGGAAGCAGTAAGAAAAAAGCTCCCAGCAAGGAAAAGCCCAGGACCAGATGGCTTTGTGGCTTCATTTTAGCAAACTCTCAGTAAGAACCAAACTGGTTAATCTCAAAGTAGCCCCTAAAAATTCAAAGGGAGGGAAACCTTCCCAATTCATTCTAGGAGGACAGCATTACCTCTACTTCAAAACCAGGCAAGGACACAACCAAAAAATAAAATTACAAGTCAGTGTCCCCAGTGGACACAGCTGCAAAATCCTCAACCAACTATCGCAAAAATAAACTTAACAACAAGAAATCATTCATACTAATCAAGTGGGGTTTATCACAGGGATTCAGGTACATTCAACCTGTACACACCAAGAAACCTATCACAAATCACTTCAATAGAAGGAAGGAGAAAGCTCATATGATCACCTCGACAGAGAGAAATCAGTTGATACAATTCAACAATCTCTCCTCATTTAGAAACCTTGCACATAGGGCCGGCGCTGTGGCGCAGCGGGTTAACACCCTGGCCTGAAGCGCCTGCATCCCATATGGGCACTGGTTCGAAACCTGGCTGCTCCTCTTCCAATCCAGCTTTCCTATGGCCTGAGAAAGTAGTAGAAGATGGTCCAAGTCCTTGGGTTCCTGCACCCACATGGGAGACCTGGAAGAAGCTCCTGGCTTCGGACTGGCACAGCTCTGGGCATTGCGGCCAATTGAGGAGTGAACCGTCGGATGGAAGACCAACCCCTCTCTCTCTCTCTTTCTGCTTCTCCTCTCTCTTACTCTCACTTTCAGATAAATAAATAAATCTTTAAAAAAAAAAGAAACCTTGAACAAACTCATCATAGAAGGGGTATGTCCCAACACGGTACAGGCTATGTTGGACAAACTCACAGCTAAGGGGATTTCCTCAAAGATCTGGAATCTGAAAAGAATGTCTACAACCACCACTCTTAATACAGTACAAGTTATCATGAAAGCAATTAGGCAAGAGAAACAAGTAAAATGCATACAAATAGGAAAGGTGGAAGTCCAACTGTCCCTGTTTGCAGATGACAGGATTCTACTTGGGAGAAACCTGCAGACTCCCGCAAGAGAATATTAGAACTGGAAAACAAATCCAGTAGCTGCAGGGTACAAATTCAATGTGCAAAGCTAATTAGCATTTGTATAAACAAACGATGAACTGTGAGAAAGAAGTTACAAGACCAATTCCATTAATAATTACAAAAAATTTTAAATGGAATAAATTAAACCATAAATAGTAAAGACTCCACCAGTGATAATGACACAGCACTAATGAAAGAAATGAAGGAGCTAAAACAGAAGAACGGCCTCCCATATTCATGGTTGGAAAACGTATTTATTTACCTTTTTAAAATTATTTATTTGAAAGTTAGAGTGGGATGGGGGGAAGGTAGGTCCTGTATCTGCTATTCACTGGTACAGAAACAGATGGATAGACCAATGGAACAGAATAGAAACACCAGAAACCAACCCAAACTTCTACAACAAACTTATATTTGATCGAGGATCTAAAACCAATTCCTGGAGCAAGGACAGTCTATTCAATAAATGGTGCTGGGAAAACTGGATTTCCACGTGCAGAAGCATGAAGCAAGACCCCTACCTTACACCTTATACAAAAATCCACTCAACATGGATTAAAGACCTAAATCTATGACCTGACACCATCAAGTTATTAGAGAACTTTGGAGAAACCCTTCAAGATATTGGCACAGGCAAAGAATTTCTGGAAAAGACCCAGGAGGCACAGGCAATCAAAGCCAAAATCAACTATTGGGATTCCATCAAATTGAGAAGTTTCTGTACTGCAAAAGAAACAGTCAGGAGAGTGAAGAGACAACCGACAGAATGGGAAAAAAATATTTGCAAACTATGCAACAGATAAAGGGTTAATAACCAGAATCTACAAAGAGACCAAGAAACTCCACAACAACAAAACCAACAACCCACTTAAGAGATGGGCCAAGGACCTCAATAGACATTTTTCAAAAGAGGAAATCCAAATGGCCAACAGGCACAGGAAAAAATGTTCAAGATCACTAGCAATCAGGGAAATGCAAATCAAAACCACAATGAGGTTTCACCTCACCCCGGTTAGAATAGCTCACATACAGAAATCTACCAACAACAGATGCTGGCGAGGATGTGGGGAAAAAGGGACACTAACCCACTGTTGGTGGGAATGCAAACTGGTCAAGCCACTATGGAAGTCAGTCTGGAGATTCCTCAGAAACCTGAAGATAACCCTACCGTTCGACCCAGCCATCCCACTCCTGGGAATTTACCCAAAGGAAATTAAATTGGCAAACAAAAAAGCGGTCTGCACCCTAATGTTTATTGCAGCTCAATTCACAATAGCCAAGATGTGGAACCAACCTAAATGCCCATCAACGGTAGACTGGATAAAGAAATTATGGGATATGTACTCTTTAGAATACTATACCGCAGTAAGAAACAATGAAATCCAGTCATTTGCAACAAAATGGAGGAATCTGGAACACATCATGCTGAGTGAAATAAGCCAGTCCCAAAGGGACAAATATCATATGTTCTCCCTGATCGGTGACAACTGACTGAACACCAAAAAGGAAACCTGTTGAAGTGAAATGGACACTATGAGAAATGGTGACTTGATCAGCATAGCCCTGACTGTTAATGAACAACTTAATACATTATCCCTCTCAGTATTTTTTGTCTGTTCTACTTAATATGACTGGTTTAATTCTGTAATTAATACACAGTTATTCTTATGTGTTGAAATTTAACTGAAATGTGGTCCCTGTTAAACAGAAGAGTGGGAATAAGAGAGGGAAGAGATGTATAATTTGGGATATGCTCAAGCTGACTTGCCCCAAATGGTAGAGTTAGAAACATACCAGGGGACTCCAATTCAATCCCATCAAGGTGGCATGTACCAATGCCATCTCACTGTTCCAAGTGATCAATTTCATGTCACAATTGATCATAATGAAAGGACTAAGAGTTAAAGGGATCACATAAACAAGTCTAGTACCTGCTAATACTAACCAATAGAATAAATAAAGGGGAGAGTGATCCAACATGAGAAGCGAGATACACAGCAGACACATAGAATGGCAGATGTCCTAAACAGCACTCTGGCCTCAGAATCAGCCCTAAAGGCAGTCCAATCTGGCTGAAAAGCCCATGAGAATATTTCAGGCATGGAAAGCCAAGACACTCTGGCAAAAAAAAAAAAAAAAAAACTAACTAAATGAAAGATCTCTGTGAGTGAGATCCCAGTGGAAAGAACAGGTCTTCAAAGAAGGAGGTACCTTTCTCTGAAGGGAGGAGAGAACCTCCACTTTGACTATGACCTTGTCTAAACAAGATAAGAGTCGGAGAACTCAAAAGGCTTCCATAGCTTTGGAAACTCATGACTGGAGCATAGGGAGACTACTGATGCCATAAACAGGAGTGTCAATTTGTAAAGTCAACAACAGGAGTCACTGTGCACTTACTCCTCATATAGGATCTCTGTCCTTAATGTGCTGTACACTGAGATTTAATGCTATAACGAGTACTCAAACAATACATTTCACTTTGTGTTTCTATGGGGGTGCAAACTGTTGAAATCTTTACTTAATGTATACTAAACTGATCTTCTGTAAAATAAAAAAAAAGAAAAGAAATTAGCAATTCCTAACTTGACTCTCACTGGGATTAAACATGACAATAGGTCTGATCTGATTTCATCATCATTTAAAAAATCATCTATTATTTTTCACTTTATATTTCTGTGTGGGAGCAAACTGTTGAAATCTTTACTTAATGTATGCTAAACTGATCTGTATATAAAGAGAATCGAAAATGAATCTTGATGTGAATGGAAGGGGAGAGGGAGTGGGAAAGGGGAGGGTTGTGGGTGGGAGGGACGTTATGCGGGGGAAGCCATGGTAATCCATAAGCTGTACTTTGGAAATTTATATTCATTAAATAAAAAATAATAATACAAAAAACCCTTCTCCACCCAAAAAAAAAAACATAGAAGACACAAATAGGAAACAATTTTAAAGGACACAGACAGACTAGAAAATGCATACCCATACGAGAAATGAAACAAGGAAGGACTAATCTATGTAATATCTTCAAGTGTTATTTAAAAAAATATACAGTAGTACATAATTCCTATCAGTTTGTTTGACAAAGATTTTAAACGAAGTTTGAGAAAACATTGTATTTTCATCAAAATTGATACAGGCATTTCTTTTTGGTGATTTTAGCTCCCACATATGAAGGAGAACCTGTGGTATTAGTCTTTCTGTGTCTGTCCAGCATGTTTTTGTTTTTGTTTTTGCTTTTTTGCTCAAGTTTACTTTGCTATTTTGGGTGTTTTTAATACATATTTTTGGATTGTTTTTCTACTTCTATAAAGAATGTCATTGGTATATTGACAGGGATTGCAGGGAATGCATACTTAAGATGCTATAGATTCTTAATGACAATAAGTCTTACAATCCATGAGCAAGAAATATCTTCACATTTTTATGTCCTTGATGATTTCTTTCATCAATATTTTATAAATTTTATTGTAGAGATCTTTCATTTCTTTGGTTAAATTTATTCCTAAATATTGGATTGTGTTTGTGATATTGTGAATGGGATTTCAAACCTGATGTCTCTTTCAGTGAGATCATTGTTGGTACATAAAAATCCTACTGTTTTGGTTTGCTCCCTTTGTAACTGTGATTTCACTGAACTGATTTATAAATTCTAACAGCTTTTTGCTGTAGTGCTTGGTTTTCATCCAGGTACAACATCATGAAATTTGCAAATGTTAATTTTAAAAGTTTATTTATTTATTTGAAAGGCAATTACAGAGAGGGCAAGGCATAGAAAGAGAAATATTCCATCTATTTGTTCACTCCCCAAATGGCTGCAACAACCAGGCCTGGGTCAGTCTGAAGCCAGGAGCTAGAGATTTATCCAAGTCTCCCACATGGGTGCAGGGGCCCAAGCACTTGGTCCATCCTCTGCTGCTTTCCCAGGTGCATCAGTAGAGAGGTGGACCATGAGTGGAGTATCCAAGAATCCAACTGGTGACCATATGGGATGCTCATGCTGCAGGCGGTGGCTTTACCCACGATGCCACAGAGCTGGTCCCAAATATGGCTATTTTGAATTACTACTTTCCAATTTTAATTACCTTATTTATTTTCCCTCCAAAATGTTCTTGCTAGTACTTCCAACAATATACTGAATAAGACTGGTGAAAAATGGACATTTTTCTCTTATTCCATATTTGAAAAGAAGTGATTTCTGCTTTATATTTTTCAGTATAAAAGTAGCTGTTGGTCTGTCTCATAAAGGCTTTATAATTTTGAGATGTGTTCTTTTTATTCTAATTTGTAGAGGATTTTTTTTACTATAGAGATATTCGATTTTATCAACTACTTTCTGTGTCTGTTAAAATGCTCACATGATTTTTCCCTCATTCTGTTGATGTGATTTATGAGGTTTTTGATTTCCAAATGTTGAATCACCCTTGCATCTTTAGATGAAATCAAACTTACTGTTATGTATAATCACTGGTGTAGCTTTGGATTTGGTTTACTAATGTTTTGTTGAAAACTTCTGCATTTATGTTCATCAAGCATACTGGTCTGTAGTTTTATTTTTTGTGTTGTGTCTTTGGTATTGGTATTGGTAATGCCAGCTTTCTGAAAAGTATTTTATAGTTTTCTTTTTAAAAAATATTTATTTACTTGAAAGGCAGTTACACAGAGGCGGGGGAGGGGTAAGAGAAATAGCAAAAGCAAGAGTGAGCAAGAAAGAGTCTTTCATCCATTGGTTTACTTCCCAAATGACTGCAATGGCCAGGGCTGAGCCAATCCTAAGACAGGAGCCAGGAGCTTCTTCTGGGTTTTCCTCATGGGTGCAGGGGTCCAAGGACTTGGGTCATCTTTTACTGCTTTCCAAAGCCATTAGCAGAGAGCTGGATCTGAAGTGGAGCTGCCAGGCTTCAAATTTTCAAAGTGGCACCCACGTGGGATGCTGGCATTCAGGCCAGGGCTTTACCTGCTTCTGCCACAGTGCTGGCCCCTTACAGTTTTGTATACTCTAAAATATTTTGCAATAATTTGAAGAGTATTTGAGTTATTCCTTTTTAAATGTTTTATAGAATTTAGGGTTTTCTTTGTTGGGAAACTTTTATTAATTACTACTTCAGTAGTATTTCTTCCTATGGCCTATTTATATTTTCTATATCTTCCTTGTTTAATCTTAATATGTTACACATATTCAGGAATTTACTTGAGGCTTTTAATTTGTTAACACACAGTTCATAGCAGCTTTTTATGACCCATCATATTCTGTAGTATCAACTGTAACATCTACTTTTCTTCTCAAATTTTATTTATTGAGGTTTTTTTCTTCTTTCTTTTGTTACTCTGGATAAAGGCTTTTCTATTTTGTTTATCTTCTTAAAGAACCAGCTATTTGTTTTATATCTCTAATATTCTTTTAGTTTCAATTTCATTTATGACTGTTCTTATATTTATTTTTTCTTGTGCCCTGCTAATTTTTGCCTATGGCTTGTTTTTCTTTTTCTGTGTTTTTTTTTTTAAGATTTATATATTTTTTTGAAAGTCAGAGTTTTTTTTTTTTTTTTTTTGAAAGTCAGAGAGAAGAGGCAGAGAGAGAGGTCTTCCATTCACTGGTTCACTCCCCAATTGGCCATAACGACCAGTGCTGTGCCAATCTGACGCCAGGATCTTCTTCCAGGTCTCCCACACAGGTGCAGGTTCCCAAGGACTTGGGCCATATTCTACTGCTTTCCCAGGCCATAGCAAAGAGCTGAATAGAGGCCGGCACCATGGCTCACTTGGCTCATCCTCCACCTGTGGCGCTGGCACCTCAGGTTCTAGTCCTGGTTGGGGCACCTGGTACTAGTCCCAGTTCCTCCTCTTCTAGTCCATCTCTCTGCTGTGGCCCGGGAGGGTAATGGAGAATGACCCAAGTGCTTGGGTCCCTGCACCCACATGGGAGACTGGGAGGAAGCATCTGGCTCCTGGCTTCAGATTGGCACAGCACCAGTTGTGGCAGCCAATAGGGGAGTGAACCAACAGAAGGAAGACCCTTCTGTCTCTCTCTTTCACTGTCTATAACTGTCTCTATCTCTCTCTCTCTCTCTCACTGTCTAACTCTGCCTGTCCAAAAAAAAAAAAAAGAAGAAGAGCTGGATAGAAAGTGGAGCAGCCGGGTCTCCAACCGGTGCCCATATGGGATGCCAGCACTTCAGGCCAGGGTGTTAAACCACTGCACCACAGTGCTGGCCACTTTTTCTGGGTTTTTGAGATGCAGCATTAGACCATTTATTTAAGATCTTTCAAATTTAAATGTAAGCACTTGTCATTATAAAATTCCCTCTTAATACTGCTTTTGCTGTGTTCTATGCTTTGATATGTTGTGCTTTCATATTCATTTGTTTTAAGAAATTTTCTGACCTCTTTTTAATTTTTTAAAATGATGCATTGGTCATCATGTTGTTTAATTTTCATGTACCTGTGAACTTTCCAGTGCCCTTTTTTATTATTATTGATGTCTAGTTAGATTGATTTCAGTCTGAGAAGGTAGGCGCATGGTATGATTTCAATCTTTTGAAGTTCTTGAGACTTGATTTCTTCATTAGTAATCAGTGTCAGCATTGTCTACATGTGCCACAGGTTTCCGTTCTTCAGCCTTTTGTGGATGTTACAGTATGACTTTGAAGTGGCATGAGCTTCCATAGGTTCTTAGTCCCTAGAGTTGTCAGCCATACTGGGGTTTGTGATGTCCGTATCCACATTTCTGGTCATGCTACCCTTTTCTACCAGGCAAATATGAATATTTCTGGTGTTTGTGGCAGCAAAATTTATGGCCTTTTTACTATACTATGTGGATAAGACATTCCCCAGGTCCTGATATGTTAGCCTGACTAATACCCAGAAATTTAGCATCATGAGTTCAAGTCCCAAGCTGGGAAATGTTAAGGAGACATTCCCTGAGTCCTACAGGGTGAATACAGTTTATGCTGAGGGTTGTGTATCAGCAGGTCTGGGTCTGGAGCACTGGAATGCTTATATAAGGCTCCATTTCCTAGGGTCTAGGTGTATTTACATGACTCTCTGAAATACAGTACACAGAGTGACAGCCCTGGAGTTACAGGATACAGCGGGGTCCTTATCCAGGTCTCTCAGGTTGACTGCCAATTATTCCAGGGATTGAATTCCAGCCTGAAGCATACAAAGATAGGATTGTATAACTCCCACAGATGAGTGTTATTCCAGGGTTTATAACACCAGCAGCAGCAATCCTAGAGCTTCAGATATTGGAGAGAACTTTCCTTTGTGCCTACAAGGCATGCAAAAATGATGCACTGTCCTGCCTTCCAGCACCATGTGCCAAGAGTTTCAGAAGAGGCCTCTTTAGTTCTGGTACTCTGGAATTCTGTATGAGATGCTACTGGTTCTCACGGCCATATGAGGCCGTGAGAATTTCTCTATATTGTACAGAGCAAGCAAGTAGAGCTCCAGAGCTCCTGCAGTTGCAGAATTCACAAGGGCTGTCTCTACCATGGAAAATGCCCATGCTGTTTCTGGGGAATTCTGGTAGCAAAGGGGCTGCTTGCTTCATCCAAGGCAGGTGGAGTACAGTAGCTTCTTAAAAGTATCTTGGGTCTGGCACTTTAGGGACAGATGAAGGCAATGTGGGTTTTGTCTTGGAAGCAAGGAAGTTGCTCAAAACCCAATCATCCCCCACAAATCTGCTTTCACTTGTAGGAAGCCTCCAAAAGGAGACACTGTATTGAATATTTTCCCATTTTGTATTAAAATGAGTATCTTGGCTGGGAAAGAAGGTTTTAAAACATAGTCTTATGTTTATATAATGAGGTAAATAAATTTTTTACTAACCACTTTTTACACAATCTTAAAGTTATCATTAAATTCTAGAATTAATTCCAAAGACTGAAATGACTACCTCCACTGAGATAGCTACAGCCTTATAGCTAATGTGTGCTCTTCCCCTCCCCCCTTTTGTTCAACAAACAGACCCACCAATCATCATTTCACTAGCTGAAAGGCACTAAATAATTTTCTTCATAGTACCACAGGGACCTAATATCTCCAAGTCAAACAGATAATTGGTTCTTGATTTTGACACCAAGAAATGAATGAGTAGGTTATCAGAGGATGACTTCATAATTGCAGAAGGGTTTTAACTTGCTTGCCTTTTTGGGAAATGAAATTATATTTTCCAATAGACATATCTATCACAGTACCTGACAGAGATGATCAATACATCATCATAAATAAAACCAGCAAGCATACCATAGTGATTATTTGCACTTTTAATGCATTTGTTAACCTTTATTGAATAGATTTATTGTCATACAATGAAGATAACTGGGTAAAAGCTCTGTCAATCATATGGAAAAACATAAAGGTCACTTTTTATAAGTAAAACTTTCAAGTTTGTACTTAAAAAGCAAACTAAACAAAAAGCACACTGGCAAGGTGGTTTTCACAGAATGACACACTATATTCAAAACTGAGAAAATGAAACAATATTGATGCCCCATTCTTAAAAATTAGTCAGATTTTTCCCAAAAAAATAAGGTAGACACTCCTAGTGCTGAGTTCTGCTGAAACTTTAAAATATATATTAAAATAAAAATACCAAAAGTAGACAGCGCCACATAAAATGAGAACACATTTCCCTAACAAAATTCAGAAAGAGTCCTGATTTCCCCACCACTGAAATCCTGTAAGTTTCATTGGGCTAATGATGCTTCACTGCCCTACTCTGTTATTAGTGGTCAACAAATGTAGATTCTGAATCTACTTTTTTTCTATCCAATTAAAGAACTACATTGGTGATGAGGCAGAAAATGAACAAATTAAATGCAAATACTTTAATTTTCAGAAATTTTGATTTTTTTCATTACTTTACCTCTCCCCAAATTGAAAGAAATATTTTTGAAATGTTTCTAATAAATTAGTATAGAAAAATTATGTTTGGTACATTAACAGAAGCTATCCATTTTCTCAAAGTATAGGAATTTCAATTATTTTATTATTTGGTTTGTGGTCATTTGTATTATCACAATTGCCATAAAAATGATAACTTCAAAATTAAGCCTACAACTAGAGATAAATAACTATATTTCTATGAATTGTCCATGAGGCAGATGTTATCCAAACATCTCTTATAGATTTCCATTATTCATTATTCCTGAAAAATCACTTCAGAGACAAAACAATTATTTGTTTCAAATTTGTGACAACATCTTAATACTTCTGATAACTATAATCAATAGCAGGTAGTAAGACTTGTTTTCCGATGTGTTATATTAATGTATTTAAGTAATTAATAATGTATTTTAAGATAATTCTATTCATGTGTAAGTTTAGTGAAGAAATCTTAATAACACCAGAGATTGCTTAAAAGTGAAAAAATATTATAATTTGAATGAAAATGGCTGATATTGAAGGTTCCCTTCCAAAAGAGAAATTCTATAAATCAATAAACTTAAAATTTGCTTTTATTACTAGGCATTTATCTTCATAAAAATATAACATTTAATTTATATCTAATAGTATAGTTCATTTGTATATTATAAGTACTACAGGATTTTTCTTAGCTTATTCTTAAAAAAAAAAAAAACTACAAGATAACACTTTGGCTCTCCTGAACTGAAAATAATGAAAATGTTGTTCACTATGAACTGCTTAAAAAAAGTACATAGGCTGGCGCCATGACTCACTTGGCTGATCCTCTGCCTGCAGCGCCAGTACCCTGGGTTCTAGTCCCAGTTGGGGCCCCGAGTTCTATTCCCAGTTGCTCCTCTTCCAGTCCAGCTCTCTGCTGCTGCCCAGGAAGGCAGTGGAGGATGGCCCAAGTGCTTGGGCCCTGCACCCGCATGGGAGACCAGGAGGAAGCACCTGGCTCCTGGCTTTGGATCAGCGCAGCATGCCAGCCATAGCAGCCATTTTGAGGGGTGAACCAATGGATGGAAGACCTTTCTCTCTGTCTCTCGAGGTCTAACTCTGCCTGTCAAAAACAAATATAAACATATGACCTTAGGAACATTTTTTGAGGCACAAAATCCCTGATATGGCAACAGAAGTACATAAGGACATTCAACACACACGGGTCCTTTCTAGCATGTCACATGACAACTTGTAAGATTTTCTTGGTAATACTCAGGCAATATGCATGTTCGTGATTCAGAAAATCGGATGAGGTTGCAAGCAATGAAAATAATAGGTGATCCTAGTAGGAAGAAAAGCTTGAAGTCCTTTCCTTCTTTCCTTGAAAGCCCTAAGAAAGGGTGCCTTCTTCCACATGAGGGGCAGAAGCACTAAATCTCAAAACTAGGTGGGAGGAGACCTGGAAATTTAGGGACCTCCTGCAAGCCTGCATGCTCTCTATTAAACATGGTTTATCCCCTCTGAAACTCATGGGCACAGTTAATCCAGTGATGAGAAATTCAGCAGTGAGAACAGGTGAGGCCCTGCAGGAAGTGATCAGGATAAATCCACTCATGTGTTCATGGATTAATGCCTTATCCCTAGGGGACTGCAACATAGACCACTTTGGATTGGCCCCCTCTGCACCCCTTCTGTCTGTCCACTGGTCTCTGTGCCACCCAGGCCTCTACCAACAAGAAGACCATCACCAGATGCTGCCCCTAGACCTGCACCAAAACCATGAGGTCAATAATACTGCTTCCTTCTCACGCACCGAGCCTGTGCTGCTGCACGATTAGCAACAAGAAAACTGACCCAGACCCCTACGCCGAGAGGCCTGCTTGAGATCTGCTGCCTCACTCAAGGAAATCGGGTCATACAGGAAGTTCAAGTTCTTCCTCACCACACAGAGATTGGAAAGCTGATGCCCCAGGGTTCAAAGAAGCTGCAGGCGGGGACTGCACACCACCCCGTGGTCCTGACGGCCAGCCCACTGCATACCGGAGTCCTAGCATCCTCCTGAGGGCTCCTGCGGTGTGGGAAACACAAACAGTAGCACTGGCTGAGCCGCCTGGAGCCCCTCTCAGGAGATATACCTTGTTCAATGACCGTACTTTGTGTAGTTCTTCTTGTCAGTGTATACACTTTAGAAATTGATTACAGCAGAAAACACATACGAACATGTTTCTTTATGCCTTACTGTGGAAAGTTTGACTACAATGTGTCATGGTGAAGATCCTTTCAGGTCATGTTTCTTATGTGTTCTATGTGCTTCCTGTACTTGGCATCCCTTTCTTTCTCCAAATTGGGGGAGTTTTCTGTGATTATTTCACAAAAATAGGCCTTCTATTCCATTCTCTCTTTCTACATCTTCAGGTACTCTTAAGACCTGTAAGCTGGGTTATTTGACAGTTTTTTTTAAAAAAGATTTATTTATTTATTTGAAAGTCTCAATTACAGAGAGAGGAGAGGCAGAGAGAGAGAGAGAGAGAGACAGATCTTCCATCTGATGGTTCACTCCCCAATTGGCCACAACAGCTGGAGCTGAACCAATCCGAAGCCAGGAGCCAGGAGCCAGGAGCTTCTTCCAGGTCTCCCACATGGTGCAGGGGCCCAAGGACTTGGGCCATCTTCTACTGCTATCCCAGGCCATAGCAGAGAGCTGAATCAGAAGAGGAGCAGCCAAGCCCTCAAGTTGCACAAAGATGTCATTGATTCCTTGTGGAGCCTCCAAGTAACAGATCTGTCAGTTGAAGTACCTTTAACTCTCCTGTGGCTCTCACTGCCCACAAGGTCAGGAACAATATCCAGGAAAGAACTCCAACACACCATTGCATTTGAGAGTTTATGGTATGGTCACTTACATGCTCCATAGAGTACAATTGACAAATTTCTCAATTTCTATTCACGGAAAACTTGAAGCAAGTTTACTCATCAGTAAAATGTGTGAACCACTGAGAGTAGTTCTGAGTTAAAAAACTGGGGAGACATTTGTCTTTGAGTCCTTTCCCCCTAAAGATAAGAATGGACCCTAGTATGTGTACAGTTTATGTGTGTGTGTGTATGTCTTTTTGTGTTTTTACTATTTATAAGTATTTCCCATATTTCACACATTTGCAATATGGCAATATTTCTACAATATCAAGGGTTACATTTATTTTAAAAATATTTTGTCAGTCTATATTGTAAAAGAAAAGTGAACTCTAAATCAATTTTTTTACTTTCTCCTGTTGTTTTTCTCGATGAACTGTCTGATAATTTTGAATTTACAAGAAAGTAATACATGCATAAGCACTTTGCTTAAGCAGAAATATCATAGAAAATAAGTGTGTGCTACATTTGAGTTTCCTTTTCAGAAAAATTTCTTCCTTAAAACAATCTCATGAAAAATCCCTTACCAAAGTGTCACTATTTATATGGGCCCTGAAAAAAAATCACATATGACTCCTCTGCTTTCTTTTTCCATCCTTTATCTCTATTTTTATTTTTCAATAATATGATTGTGTAGGTAATGAAAAATTTATCTTCATGCCTAAGTATCTATGTAAAACTTACCTACACAAGTCTTGTGTTTGCCCATAACCTCTATCCATAAACTCCTACAATATAAAGCATATCCTAATGTGAATTCATATTCAAAATCCAATATTCTAACTTGCTGTGTTATACATGCTTGTTCTGGGGCTGGCACAGTAGTGTAGCAGGTAAAGCCACTGTCTGCAGTGCCAGCATTCCATATGGGCACCGGTTTGAGTCCCAGCTGCTCCACTTTTGATCCAGCTCTTTGTTATGGCTTGGTGTGGTGGAATGAGAGGGCCATGCCAAGGTGGCCACTAGCAAGGGAGCATCAGTTACTCAGGAATGGCTTTGAAACCCACCTGGCAACAGGCTGTGATTGAATGGCTTTGGAAACTGCCTGGCAACAGGCTGTGACCGGATGACTTTGGAAGCTGCTGGCAGGCTGTGATTGGATGGCTTTGGAAACTGCCTAGCAGGCTGTGATTGGATGGCATTGGAAACTGCCTGGCAGGCTGTGATTGGATGGGGCATAGACTGCCCCTTGACCATATTGGCCTGTCTTGGCTATATAAGAGGTAGTTTCAACTGAAATAAACAAGTCTGCCGGCTGCTCACCTCAAGCCTGCTTTCACTGGACTCCCGGGGTCTGTGTAGTGACTCCGCGCCTCTTGCCCCCACCACGCTGTTCCTCTCAGAAATGAATCCACTGCAACATTGTTGAGAAATCAACAGCAACAGGCACCCACATCTGCCAGTGGTTCGGATCCTGTCCAGAGAACCCCCAGGCTCAGCCACGGGGGCCCTGGGCAGCTGCACTGAGTCCCGAGGCTGCCTGGGAAGGGAGAGGAGAGAGCCAGCTGGCCCAAGGACAGAAACAGGAAAGAGGGAATCTGGAGCTGCAGTAGGGAGAGGGAGGGGCCTGGCCCTGAGGTCCCAGGGGCGCCCTCCAGTGTGGGGCTGGTGCAGTGGGGCAGATGCGGTCCTGAGGCAGGTAGAGTGGCAGGTACCTACCTTGGCTGACGCTCCTCAGGGACCACTGAGAGGGATTCTGAAAGACAGCTCGGGAGCCTCCTGGAGTTTTGTCTGCCCAGGAAGACTGAGGAAGGCCCACCTGTGGGCTGTGGTTGGGGTGGGGGAGGGCTGGGGGTAGCTGTGACTGCCACTGTGGGGGGGGGCACGTAGACATCCTCCCCACATTGGGTGGGCTCAGAAATCCTCACGGGATGGAGGGCGTTGGCACCCACACAGAATCGGGGGTGCTGGCACACTCACGGATTGGAGGCCGCTGGCAACTTCACGGGTCAGGGGGCACGGGCACCCTCACGGGTCGGGGGGCACGGGCATTCTCACAGTGTTGGGGGCCCAGGCACACTCACAGGGTCGGGAGTGCTGGCATCTTCTCTGGTCGGTGGACTCTCACGGGTCGAGGGGCCCAGGCAACCTCAAGAGGTCGGGGGTGCAGCCACCCTCATGGGGTTGGGAGGCGCTGGCACCCTCACGGGGTTGGGAGGCGCTGGCACCCTCACGGGTTGATGTCTACTGCAGCCCCCCGCACGGGGTCGGGGTCCGCAACCATGCTCACGGCTCGGTGGCCTGGACATCCTCACCGGTCGGGGGGCTCAGGCACACTCATGGGGTTGGGGGGCGCAGACTTCCTCACAGGTCGGGGGGCGCAGGCCCCCTCACGGTCCGGGAGGCACAGAAATCCTCACAGGGTCTGGGGGCTCCGGCACATGCACGGAGTCAGGGGGCGCAGGCACCCTCACTGGTTGGGGGCGCAGACATCCGCGCGGATCTGGGAACGCAGGCACATGCACGAGGTCTGGAGGCACAGACTTCCTCACGGGTCGGGGGGTGCAGCCACCATGACGGAGTCGGGAGGTGCTGGCATCCTCACGGGGTCTGGGTCCGTAGCCATGCTCACGGTTCGGGAGCGCAAACATCCTCACGGATGGGGGGCGCAGGCACACTCATGGGGTTGGGCGGTGCAGGCACACACACGGGTCGGGGGGCACAGACAACCTCACGGGATGGGGTCTGCAACCATCCACACGGGTCGGGGGGCGCAGGCACACGGACGGGTCGGGGGCACAGACCTCCTCACGGGTCGGGGGGTGCAGACACACGCACAGGGTCGGGGGGCGCGGGCTACTCACCGTGACCGGAAGGCCCCGCGGCAGCTGCGGCCGGGTCTGCTCAGCCCTGGAGGGAAGCATGGGAGAGGCTGAGGCCCCGGAGCTGCTCTGAGGGGAAAGGGAGCCCGTGGGGGCGCGGGAGGAGGAGCCGCCGGGAACTGGGCGCGCCCGACTGGATCCAGCTGGGCGGGGACAGACGCGCTTTCGGGATCAGTGTGGGGCCCCTCGAGGAAGGGCTGGGTGTGAGAGGGGCAGTGTATGGAGGACGTGAAAGGGACCCCCGAGGGGATTTCTGAAACGAGAACGTCTGGGGCACATCTGGGAGGAGTCAGAAAGGGCTCGTGAACTGATGCAGTGTCCCCTGCTCTGCGCTCCGCCCACCTCCTGAGCCCTGGGTTCCGAAGGCCCCGGTTCGGGGGTGCCTGTGGAGAAAGGGGGTCCAGGGCGCGGGCCGGAGAGCGGCCTCTGGGGTCCGCAGACTAACTAGAGAAAGCTGCGCGCGCACCCAAGGGAAATCGCCCCGCCCCCAGAGTGGGCGGTGACAGAGCTGCATGCGCAGCTCCCATTTTGACGCCTCGGACCACGCCCCTCTTTGTTTCATCTTTCTCACTGACCAATGGGCTTGAAGTGTGGCGACCACGCCCACCCAGCCCCGCCTAGTTCTGCCCTGAACCTGCGTCTCCTGGCTCAGTCACACATCTGCGCGGTAGCTGCTGGGAGCAATTCGCATTGGTTGCCGGGATCGTGGTGATGTGGCCCCCCCTCCCCCCGCCCCCTCCTCGCCCCGCGATGTCGGAGGAAACCCGACAGAGCAAACTGGCTGCGGCCAAGAAAAAGGTAAAACATCGGGTCGCGCCCCCCGGCCCAGCCCACTGCCCCTCTGACGGTCGGTCCGTGGCGGGGTCTGTGCGGCTCCTCAGACACTCGGGTCGAGCCCGAGCGCCCCTTGGCTTCCCCCACCCAAGTCCTCTCAGCCAGCACCGCCCCCTCAGCACCCAGCCCCCGCCCTGGCTTGTCGCCCCTGGGTGACTTTGGGCCATTGGCTCCTGGGGCTCCTCGGCCCAGCCTCAGACCTCACCTCCGGCCTCCCGAAGCCGGACCTCCTTGGGGTCTGTGGGCTCAGTCTCCAAGGACTCGGGTCCCTACCCTGTGCCCCACCTCCCCCTGCGCAGAGCGTGGGTAGGGCAGAGTGGGATGTGGTGAGGTCAAATCCCCCTGGGACTGGCATTACCTCCAGCTCGGGCTTTGATCTCCCGGCCCAGTCCCCTAAGTCCTCACCCCCTTTCTGCTTCTGCCTGCAAGGGGACTGGGGGCTTGGGGACCCCCTTCCTCAGCTCGGACACTGACAGTGAGATGTGTCCCGTTCCCGGGGAGCTGGAAGTGTGGGCAGTGTTTCTGGGTGACCGCGGGAAAACTGGTTTGGTTTTCCCCCAGGTTTCGACTCTCCAGAGACTTTGGGGGGTGTGCGAGTTCTCAGGCTCACATTCAATTTCCCTGACCCTGGGAGCAGAGTGCCCCACACTCAGGCTCTCTGGAGTGACAGCTGTGTGACCGTCTGTGGAACAGACCTTGGGAGACTAAACTTTATAGCCTGAACCCTCCCCAGGGGAGTTTTTGAAGCTGGGTGAGGGCACTGCCACAGAGGAGCGAGGGAGCAGCTTGGTGAGGCTGCCCTGTGGCTTGGGACGGAACCTGTCATGACATCATAATGGGCCCTTGACTGGAATAATGCCTGGGTTCTACTCTTTCTCCTCGGTGTCCAGGGTTCCTCGGGGTGCCCCTCGAAGTTCTGTGAGGTTCTGATATGGAAGAAAGGACCCAATGTCTTGTTTCCAAACCACACAAAGTACAATTCCTGACCCCATAATGTTTAACCTTCTACCTCTACCTCTGGTTTTGCTCCCAGCAGCTGCTGATTCTTGGCAGAACCCCAGAAGTGAGAGTTGGAAGCTGATTTTAAATTCCATCATTCCCTTTTATTGAAGCCATGTTGTCAGTTCTTCAGACGTTAACTGATCGTTCCAGCCCCTTGAAGGGTTGTCGGTGGCATGAAGTCAGTGGTGGGCATGAGAGTTCTTGTGAACACTGTGAAGTAGGATGTGACCGCAGGGGCTTAGGGCATTCCAGAGAATCAACTGCTTTTCCTTTCCACAGTTAAGAGAGTATCAGCGGAAGAACAGGCCTGGTGGTCCTGCAGGAGGAAAAAAGAAGAAAAACCTTGAAAACGGCAGTAGCCCTGAGACAACCACTTCTCGGGGTTGTCACTCAACTGAGGATGTGAGTCTTGGCTGGCCAGGCTGCTGGGGGCTCGGGGGCTAAGGGGCAATGGGGGGTGGGGGGTTGGGGATCCAGAGGACAGTGGAAGATGGAGGAAGGGAGTGTTAGATACTGGTCAAGGATTCTGGGTCTGAATGCTCCCTTTCCCTCTGCTAGGGATATGATGTAAGGCAAATTGTTCAAGCTTTCTGGGCCTCTCTCTCCACATCTGTAAAATAGATAGGGCTGATGTTTTACTCACAAAGTTTGAGAGTTTTTGCTGTTCTCATATTAATCCAGAATACAGGGTCTTGTAACATTCATAGTCGCTGGTATTTGCGACTTCCTCATCCCTGGCCTCAGGAAAAGCCAGGTCAGCGAGAGCAGCCTGGCCATCAGGCTGTCCCCTTAGGAAGCCCCAGGCACTGGGATTCGGCCTTGGCTCTGGGTGACCTCAGAAAAGTCACAGCCTCCCCTGGGCTTCAGTTTCAGGCTGTCAGATATTATTGGATTGGAACAGTGTCTTCTAATTGTTGAGCTGTAGCCTCCCTTGTTCAAGAGAACCCTTCTGCAGAAGTCTGGTTTTAACATGGAGAGTGGGGGTCGTGTCTGGGGGAGGGTCTGAGAGCCGCGCTGGTCAGTGACTGCGCTTCATGTGACTCTGGGGCCTGGGGACTTTTCCCTCTGTCTGGCGAGGCAGCAATGGCCAGTCTGAGAGGATGGCCTGGGGGCCACGGTGTGGATCTCTGCTCTTCCTCAGCTTCCGTTTCCTGACTCCACCTCTTCCTTCCCCGACATCCTCACCTCTCTCTAAGCCACGTCTCTGTGTCTTCCCCTGCCCTTGTTTTCCCCTTTTCACCGCCTCTAGATGCAGGCCATACTGAAGGTGCTGGTGTCTGACCTTAACCGTTCCGATGGGGTAGCGCTGCCCCATAGGACAAGTGGAAGGGGAGGCAGTGCCGAGACCCCCTCTCTGGCTTGCTGCCTCGCAGGTGTGCATGTCCCTGAGGCTTGTCTCGTTTGGGGGAGCCTCTGCCCCGGCTTGTTTTATGTTGCTGCCATTAACCCTCGGCCTGCTTATGTCTGCTTCCTCCCCTGCTTGGTTAATTGCATTTTTTCCCTTCCCTCGTGTCTTTTATCATCTTGGAGAGGGTAAGGCACACCTCAAAGATTCGGTAATTTGGGAATAACTTTCAGAGCGGGTCTGTGGGGTTTTGGGCTTTGAATGCCCGGTGCGGTCAGACCAGGAGATATTTGAAAAAATACAAACTCTGTTACATTTTGCCCTCTGGGCAAGTAGACCAGATGGAAGTGAGTGATTTTTCAACTTGATGAATTCCATTTTGGTTTGAGAGTGAGAAGGTAGAATTAAGAGAAAATGAATTGGCTTTATAATCGCAAGGATGGAGGTCAGCTTTTCAGAGGAACTAACCAGCAAGGATGTGAGGCTACCCAGACAGACCAGTGCTAGGACACTCTGCCTGCCCCTCATCTCTTTGACAAATCAGATGGGACGCTCAACCGTATTCACTGGGCTCGTGGACGGCAAAGGCATTGGCTGCACAGTGGTGGAAGTAGAAGAACAAGACAGGAGACACCGTGGGGGTGACAGAGTCCTCTGAGAGGGGCAGGGGAAAGGCGGCAATAGGCCAGCTGCGTGGCTAGGTGAGGGAGGTGGGTTCGGAATGGACTTGCAGCTTGAGGAGGTGGCATTTGAGGCCAGTGTGAAGATTAAAAGTGGGTAATATTCATCCACGTGGTGAGTGGGGGAGGCAGAGGGAGCAAAGAGGTCATAGGCAGCATTGTGAGGTCATAGAACACCTTTCAGGGCTGCAGGGAGCCTGGGTTGGGGGAGGGGCAGGGCACAGGCACATGGGGCTAGGTAGGCCATAACCTGCAGATGATGTTGGCACTTCCTGTCTAACTGCCCCAGGGCCTTCAGCCAAGCCAGTGTAGCAGGGCTGATCCAGAGATGGGCCTGGGGAAAGGGACAGGTGGCTGGTCAGCCATCATGGCTGCTCCCACCCAGTTAGGTCTGGCCAGGGGCCGTGACTCACTCTATGGCCTCAGAGGAGACACCAAGTGGCATAGTCTGGGCAGGGCCCAGGCACGGAGAAGTCCTGACAGCTGTGTATATGACTTCTAGGAGCTCAGTGTACTTGAGCCATCACCATGTCTCCCTAGGTTGGCATGAGCAGGAAGCTGGAGTTAGACATCAGGCTCGGGCACTCTGAAGCGAGGTGTAGCCTTCGCATCTGGTATCCCGACACCTAGGCTAAGCTCCCACCTTAAGACTTAGAATTGTGAATTGGTTGTTCACGAAATAATCACGATATATAGATTCAATTTTTATTTACTTATTTATGTATTTGAAAAGCAGAGTTACAGAGAAGGAGAGAGAGAGAGAGAAAGTGTTCCATCCGCTGTCCACTCTCCAAAGGGCTGCGCTGGCCGGAGCTAGGCTGATCGGAAGCCAGGAGCCTGGAGCTTCATCCAGGTCTCCCACATGGGTTCAGGGGCCCAAGGACCTGGGCCGCCATCTGCTCCCTTCACAGGCCATAGCAGAGAGCTGGATCGGAAGAAGAACAGCCGAGACTTGAACTGGTGCCCATATGGGATGCTGGCACTGCAGGCGGTGGCTTTACCTGCTAAACTACAGCACTGGCCATGGTACCTATATTTAAAATTGCTCAGAGGAGCTGGTGTTGTGGCACAGTGGGTTGAGCTACTTCCTATGATACTGGCATCCATATGAGTGCTTGAGTCCTAGCTGCTCCATTTCTGATCCACTTTCCTGCTAATGTGCCTGAGAAAGCAGCACAAGGTAGCCCAAGTGCTTGGGCCCCTGCACCCACGTGGGAGATCTGATTGGTGTTTCTGACTCTTGGGCTTTGGCTTGGCCCAGCCCAGTCTGGCCCATGGTGCCCGTTTGAGGAGTGAACCAGTGGATGGAAGATTCTGAGTTCCCCTCTCTCTTTGTCACTCTGCCTTTCCAATAAATAAAATAAACCTAACAAGTCAAGGAAACTGCTCAGAGAAGTGTTCTCCCCACTCCCCTGTTGTTTCTGTGTCTAAAATAGAGCTCAGTGGGAACTAAGATGCTAAGAGGGACCTGGAGCCTGGGTCCATGGCTGGGAGTGCAGCCTCTCTAAAGTCTCATGCCTGGCCCGCTGCTCTTACCTGATAGATGCAGTCACAGACATTGTCAAGGCAACAGTGGGTTCTGAGGACAACAATCACTGTGGGCGGTGGGTTCCAGGCCATGGTCACGGTATAACTGCAGACTCAGCACGCCTCATCCTCATCTATAGGCTTTGCAGCCTGGACTCTAAGGAGGCAGCCGATTGGGGTTTTCAGAGGCCAGGGCTGAAGGGTCCAGAGAGCAGGCAGCAACTCCATGCCTCCACTCAGCTCCTCTGGCTGCTGTCACTTGTTCAGCCATCTTGGCTGTGTGTGGCCGTCTGGCCTGCTGACATGAGGTGGTCTCTAGAGCCAGATGCTTGGACCGAGAGTTAGGCCTGAGCCTGGGAAGAAGCTGGATGGGGCTGGCCGAGGGAGGGGGTCCCGCTGCGGGAGAAGGAGGAGAGGCTTCTCCATGGCTCCAAGTGCTAGATCCCCACATTGTTCCCTAGCAGTTTTTCTGGCAATGAGGCGCCATGACCTCCATGTGCCAAGTCAAAGAGCAGATGTCTTACCTGTGATTTCCTGGCTTCTTTTGGTAGAGTAGGTGTTTCTGGAGCTGCGGGATTGGGCTGAGAGGTATGCCCATGAGGCGGCTGTGGTTGATTTTATCTCCAGAAAGCAGGGAGGGGCTTCTTGGGCAACATTTCTCCTTGGAAAGGCCTGAATCAGAGAAATGCAGCTGATGGTTGAGGCAGAGAGGAGGGCAGGGAGAAAGGGCGGAGAGCAGGAGAGGGCAGCGGCAGAGAGCTACCTGGAGGGAGCCCCGTCACCACCAGCAGCCTCGGCCCAGCAGGGGCCTAGAGTTAGGGTCACTGTGCGGCAGAGACTGGCTTTCTAGAAGAACACTGCCGTGTTCCCTGATGTTGGTGCCCGTTCCTTCTGCCTGCTGTGGCTGCCGGAGGTCAGAGCCCTTGCAGAGGTCCAGGGAGAACCAGGGCCTCGTGTCCACGGAGGTCGTAGCCCCCCCCTCCTTTGAGCTTTGGCCACCTGAAAAGATGCCACATGTCCCCAAGCCTGGGCAAGCCATTCCCACAACCCCTGTGGTTCCCAGCATGTGTGACTGTCACTCTGACTGCTACAACATCTTCCTACCTGCCCTGCGCCCTTGTGTCCATGGCAGCGAGGCACATCCTCTCCTGCATGGCCCCCTAACCCCCTGCTCTGTTCCCTGACAGGCGCCCAAAGACCGCGCTGCTCCTGCACCACCCTCTGCTGATGCCACCGTGTTACCTGGAGGTGTAGCGTCCCCTGGCGCTAGTCTAACTAGCATGGCACCAACTCAGGTTTGTGCCTCTGTCCTTGTGCCTGCTACCCCGGTATGCTTGCACCATCTCCCTTCCCAGAGGACTGCGCCTGCTGTGCATTCTCGTCTCCTTTCTTCCCGCAGCTTGGTTCCCAGTGCCAGGCACCCTTCCCGGCACTGGGGTGGGGGAGGCCAAGACGGGGCTTTCTCTTGAGCTTGTGGCAGTGGCAGGTTGCTGGAAGGAGCTGGGCTCCTGCCACCCCTGGGTGGTTCTTACTGGAAATCAGGTGATCACTGTTTCTTTCTTCTCCCTCAGATCCATGATGCTGACTATGGCCCTGTCCTCATAGATGAGACCAAGTGAGTGTCTTCCTGTGCGGGCAGCAGTCCCTAAGCCATGGGAGTGAGGGCAGGCCACGGCCCAAGGACCTCTTTTGCATCAAGCCCCTGCACCCCTAACCTCTGTGTGTCTGTCCCTAGGACATTGTCCTCCACGGAGAGCCTGCGTCAACCTGCTCAGCAGCTCAATGGTCTTGTCTCCGAGGTACCCCAGACACTGGGACTCAGGAAGGGAGGAGAGAGAGGAAAGGACAGAAATGGATGCTGGGATTCCTGAGAGATGGGGAGATCCTGGGAGAGACTGACCTGCTGGGCCATGTTGGGCAGGCTGGGTGATGGCTTCTTCTTGGAAGCCATACAGATGAAGGACATGGCCATGCGAACGGAACGGTGACAATGTATCTCAGCGCAGGAAGCATAGGGAGAGCATCACTAGGGAAGGGAGGGGGATGGTGATGAGACCCAGGAGAAGCTGGCATAGAGGGTGATGAGAGGAAGAGGCCAAGCTGGGCAGAGGAGTTGCCAGGTGGGGGGGGGGGAGGTAGTCTGAGGGTAGGCATAGAGGGTGATGAGAGGAAGAGGGCAGGCTGGGCAGAGGAGTTGCCAGGTGGAGGTGGGGTGGAGAGGTAGTCTGAGGGTAGGGACTTGGCGGTGGAGGACATAGCATCTCCATGGGAGCTCTTGTCTCTTCTAGTCAACGTCCTACATCGGTGGAGAGGGCCTCACATCTTCCTACATGAAGGATCTGGAGGTGAGTGGCTCTGCAGGGCCAGCACCCCCCTTCTCCCACAGCGGGGGCTGAGTGCCCCACTGCCAGCTGAGATAGCCCGTGCCCCCCACCAGCCCTAATGACTGCTCTCTCTACCTCTCCCCCAACCCTCCTGCAACTCCTCCTCTCTGCATGCGCCTCAGAGCCGGTACCAAGAGCTGGCAGTAGCCCTGGACTCCAGCTATCTAACAAACAAACATCTCAGTAACACCATAGAGGAATTGGTAAGAGCCCAGTGGGGTCCCCTGATTCCATGCTGCCCACCCTGGACTTCCGTTTCCCCATGGGCTCTGAAGAAAGGGACTGGGGGCCCCTTGGTGCAGAGGGAGAGTGGGGTGCTGGGTGGGCCAGGTCTCAGCTGGAGGGACCCCAGAGCATGGAGCATGCAGCATGGCTCTCGTCCTGTCACTGCCCTCTCTGCCTCCTCTCTTCTCCAGACACCCCTGCTTCCACCCTGGCCACATTGGCCCTGGGATTGTGGCCTCTCGTTCAGCGCTGGCCACGAGCCTCATGTCCCTGCCCTGACTCAGGCCCTGACTTGAGCTTTGAGTTTGGACAAGCGCCTCTCCACCCTGGGCTTGAGTTTCCCAAGGAGGTTGAAATGGCGGTTGTCAAAGGTCTCTTTTAGCTCTAAGAATCCAAGATTTCCAGGCTCCCTGGGACGTCAACCTTAGGGAGAGAAGGGATCTTACCTGTGCTTTTCATTCCTGTGTCCCTGCTGTTAAGAGCAGCCCCAACCCCTATGTAACACGTGCTGAGCTGTCGAACGATGCGCACACCCCTGTAAATCCAAACCTAGTGGAAGGCCCATCTTTTCTCACATTCCGTTTCTGGAGGCTCACCTTACTGTCCCCTAAGAAGAATCCCGATTCAGACGCGGTTCCATAGCTGTGAGCAAAAACCAGCAAAGACCCACATGCTCTTTCCTTGGGAGCCTCGGGACAGGTCCTGTGCCCATAGGGTCTGAGAACATGCCAATCCCGCCCTGGCCCCCTGCCCACCCCCTCTTGCTTTGGGAGTGGAGTAGAGGGGACATCCTTAGTCATCTTCCCTTCTTTGACTCTCCCCACAGAAACGACAGAACCAAGAAACTATGGAGCAAGCGGAAAAAGTAATGTGATTTCTGTGTCTGCTCATGGCACGGCTGCTGGGTCTGCACCCCACCCCCTCCCCATCCAGGGTCCCTGAGAACTGATGTAGCTTTTCTGTGTTTGCAGCACACCAAGGAGTTGACCAAAGAGCGAGATGCTCTGAAACTGCTGTTATACAAGAACAAGTAAGACGGGGAAGGTGGCGGGAGGAGTTTGGGGGACCTTAGTACAGGTGACGAGGGGAGGGGTGCCGGGGAGCATGAGGAGGAAGTGGCTGTACAGGCTGGGACGTGTGCAGAGCCAAGCTCTGGTCCCAGCTGTGCCACCAGCTCATGCGATGGCCTCAGGCAGCTCAGGTCCTCTCTCTGGCCTGCCACGGGAGTGACCTGATTGTTGGGGACCCCTCCAACACCAAGGTTCTTGGCAGGTGCAGCAAGAAGGTGGGTTGGTCACCAAAGTGGTCCACTCTGTTTGCTCATTCCTCTCACCACAGCAAAAACAATGAGGACCTGAAGCAGCAGAACTCTGAGCTCCAAGAGAGGCTTCGAGTCCTCGTGACCGAAAAGAAGACCCTGCAGCTGGGCACGGAGGAGCTGCAGAAGAAGCTGGAAATGTCTGAGCTGCTGCTGCAACAAGTAAGAGGCTGCAGCCCACGAAGCCCCAGCCCTAGCCCGCGGGGGCCACCATCCCCAGGGACTGTCAGGGAGGCCCCCAGCCAAGAGATGGAAATTCTGAATCCTTATTCTGGTCCTGCCCTAGAATCCTCCAGAAATTGCTAGAATTCTGCAGAGAGAGTCCCTGCCTGGACCTACACAATCAGAATCTCAGTGATACAGCTTTTCAAAAATGTGTATTTAAGCATCTCGGTTTCCGTTGGAAAGGCAGAGGCAGGCAGACAGAGATGGAGGGAGATCTGCCATCCACTAGTTCATTTTCCAAATGCCTTCAACAGCCAGGGCTGAAACCAGGAGATTGAAACTCAATCCAGACCTCCTGTGTAGGGTGTCAGGATCCCAGGAGGCCGTCCCCTGCTGCTTCCTAAGTTGCACAGTACAGCAAGTGCACCTGCTGTGGCCTGCAGCCAGAGGTGGCTGCGTGTTTGGGTTTTGGGGGCAGCGTCGGTGCAGAGGGAGGCAGTGGCCCCTGCTCATGGCTCTTTTCCCTGTGCTCTGGGCAGCTCTGCACACTGAGGGAGGAGAAGGAGTGCAGCCTGAGTCAGGTGCGGGAGCTGGAGACCACCGTGGTCGAGCTCAAGAGCCAGATGGGTAAGCAGGGGCAGAGGTGGCCTGGGAGCCGGATGGGTGTCGGGTGCCCCGGCGAGGGGTGTTGTGGCAGAGGGAAGCAGGTCTGTGCCGGTGGATGGCAAGTCTTGTTATCTCTTTGAGCATAGGTGACCTCATCTGTAAATAGGGGTGGCGTACCCACTGTCCACCATGCACTGTCAAGCACTCTGTGTCCTGGCTTGGAAGGGTAATGACCATCTGAATATGGAAAGTTGTTAGCCAAGAAGCCAGCACCGGGGTGGGGGCAAGAGTTGGCCTGAGGAGCTAAGGACCAAGACAGGAGCTTTTTGAAAACCCAGGGGCCAGGGCCCCTGATGGCTGCTTCCTTTCTCAGCTGAGCCTCCCACCCCAGAGTCCCCAGCTTCCCCCACGGGGCCGTCGGAGGCGGAACAGCAGCTGCAGGTGCAGGCTGAGCAGCTGCAGAAGGAGCTGGAGAGCCTGGCGGGACAGCTGCAGGCCCAGGTGCAGGACAACGCAGGCCTGAGTCGCCTGAACCAGCAGCAGGAACAGCGGCTGCTGCAGCTGGAGCGGGAGGTGGAGCTGTGGGGCAGCCAGGCCGAGGAGCGCAAGCAGAGCGACCGCGTGACCATCAGCCGCGTGCTCCTGCAGAACCGGGAGCTCAAGGAGCAGCTGGCCGAGCTGCAGGATGGCTTCGTGAGACTGGTGCGTTCGGCCTCCCTGGGCAAGGCCTCTGGCACAAAACACTTCCCTCTGGGCCTTCACTCCCCCCCACCAAAGGGGACGGTGATGACCTAGGCAGGTGCCCTGTGAGCCAGGACCCTGCTCAAATGTCTGTCGGAGGAGAGGGGCTGAGCTTCCAGCCCTCCAGGCACTATGGGAGGCGGACACCTGGTGCTGGGATCCGGATGCAGCCGCTTTGGGTGGCAACGGATTGCTTCTCTCTGTGCAGAGCAATGACAACATGCGGCTCACCCTCTCGCTGCAGGCAGAGCAGCACATCAAGAACGAGCTGGCCAGGGAACTCGGCCAGCTGCAGGAGAAGCTGGGGGAGCTGAAGGAAACGGTAATGCTCAGCCTGACTGTGAAGGACTGGGCCATGGGGACAAGTCTCTGGGGAGGGCAGTGCTAGGCCCAGGAGGGAGGCCGCTCCAGTCTGGAGTGACAGGTGACCTCCATATCGACTGTCCTGCCTCTCTTAGGGCTGGTAGCCCCGGGATCCTCCCAGGCCTGGACATCATTGTCCCACGAGAGGTGTTTCACCCACCTTAGCTACCCTTTGCTAAGCCTCAGATTCCTGACAAAGGAACTTAGCATTTTTTCCTTACACAGGTGTTGAGGATGAGCTGAGATTGTGCATGTAAAGTATTAGGCACAAGTGTTCCCCTAAAGATGATGCCTTCCCTCTCGTGTGTGGCCTCAAGTTAAAGTGATGGGAAAGAAGGGGATGAGGTGTGAGGCTGGGTGCAGGAGACGCAGGGCTCTGCGCCACTCCCCTGCAACCAGTGGAATCAGTTAGCAAGCCACCACCTGCCCTCATGCTCCCCCCACCCGCCTTGGTCTTCCGCAGATGGAGCTGAAGAGCCAGAAGCCTCAGGGTCTGCACCAACAGCGCGACCAGTGCCTGTTCCACCTGCAGCAGCACGTGGCCGCCTACAAACAGCTGCACTCTGAGAAGAAGGCACTACACAAGCAGCACCCTACTGTGCAGCAGCTCAAGAAGCAGCCACAGGAGATGCAGAACCCCCGGGAGTGCCCAGGCTTGGGCACCAACCACTGCATCCCCTTCTTCTACTGGGCTGACGAGCATGACGAAATTATCGTCTAAACACCAGATGCCGTCAGCCCGGAGAGCCCCAACCCCATCCTTGCCACTCCACCCCTGCTAGCCACCCTATCCCCTGCCGTTCCTTCCCAGTTCCCTTCCCTCCTTAGCCAGAACCCCTGATGGGGAGAGAAAGGCCTCTTTAGGCTGCCTCTCTGGAGGACCCCGGGGGCTCCTGGGGCCTCCTCATTTCCAGCTCCATCTTTAGAGGCCGTGACCAACACAGGCAGCATTCGTGTGGCCCCCAGAACAGCCAAGAACAGGGGATGCTCAACCACTTGGGCAAGTCAGCCAGGCAGTTTTCATCGCCCCTCTTGGGATCTGGCCAGGAACATCACATGGGGGCATCAGAAGGGCATGGACATGAGGGCATCAGGCGAGGAGGGCATCTGATTGAGGGTCATTGCTGGGCGGGGGCACCCAGGCAAGGGCATCGCTGGGCAGGGGTCACTTCCGGGGCAGGGGCATCATCATGGGCAAGGGTCACTTCCAGGCCAGGGGCATCATGGGTAAGGGTCACTTCTGGGCCAGGGCATCATGGGTAAGGGTATATGGGCGAGGAGGGCACAATAGGATGAGGGTCGTCTCTGGGCTCCCGGTCCCGAATTGCAGGGTGGCCTGGGCAAGCTGAGGCTAATGGGAGGCCGGGTGCTTACCACAGGTGGCGCTCATGGTAGGCCAGGCGTGGTCCAGCTCTTTACTCCGTGCCTGTGCCCCCAGGCAGGCCAGCTGGGAGGCACGGTCAACAGCCCTCAAAGGGTCGGCTGGAGCAGGCGATGCAGGGGCGCCTGTCCCCTTACTAAGAGAGGCACACCAGCCAGGCAGGGCCGAGGCAGGCTAGGCAGGCATTCAGGGGACTCCCTTTTCTTTGGAGGCACTTTGGGGCAGGGCAGTAGGCAGCATTCTGTCAGGCCCTAGGACAGTTGGGGCTAACTCTAGGCCTGATGAGGGGAAGAGGCTGCCTCCAGTGGGCCTCCCCACCCCCACCCCCACGTACATATTGTACTTGTGTATATTTTGTATATGCTGGGGGTAGGGCCTCCCCTGTATCATAGCTGAGGCTGGAGCTCGCAAATGAGGAGGAGGTCATAATAATTATTTGGGGCTGGGAAACTTATTTATTGACAGTCTATGGCCCAGGAAAGAGGCGGAGATAGGGTTGTGGCACCATGGTGATGTGGCTCCTGTTATTATCTTGAAATAAAGAGATAGAGCCATACTGCTTGGCCCATGTGTAGCAGCTTTGTCACAGGGCCCAGGGTTTACTTTGCTGCAGGTGGGCACTGCACAGGGCAGCAGGGCCTGCCAGCAGTGGGCAGCCTCTGTGCTGTGCTGAGCGTTCAGTGGGGTGAAGAGGCCTCTTCCAGGCTGGTCTCCTTACACTGCAACTCCAGGGGCACTGCCACGTGTGTGTGTGTGTGTGTGTGTGTGTGTGTATTTATGAGTATTTATAGATATTTATAGAACAGGGCAGGAGTAGGACCGCAGAGGGGCACAAATTTTCACCAAGGTCATGCCTGGAGTTGTGAGCTCACCAGACAACAGAAAGTCACAGATGAAGGGGAGGCTTAGGGGCTGAGGGGCCACTGTCAAGTCACAGAACAGCTCTCTGGACAGACTGGCACAGGGAGGTCTCCGAGGAAGAGAAAGGATCTGGTTAGATGTCAAAGGGGGGCCTGGGGCTCTCAGGATGGGATGGCCTTGCCTGACCCAATCGGCTGGCAGTGGGAGAGAAAGCAGAGAGAACAGCAGAGAGAGAGGAGGGAGACAGGTAGTAAGGCAAGAGCAGCCAGGCCATGGCACTGGTGGGCAGGGCGGAGGTGGGAAGCAGCAGCAGGTGGGCATGTGGGTGAGCTTTCTGGAAAAGGCCATGGACAGGAAGGGGAAGGAAGATGGGAGGAGGAGCTGGAGTAGATGACCAGAGTTTCCGGGGAGTCGAGGTGGAGGCTGGAGAGGGCCTCCCCTGCCACTCATGCCACCTCTCACTCACCTCCCAGGCAGCAGTGCCACAGTCCTGACACTGCCTGGCCCTCTCGGGCTTCCCTCCTCACTGATGGCCCTGCCTTTGGACCCACTGGCCAGGGCCAGCACTAGCCTGGGAGGCTCACGTGGCAGCCAGCAGGCCTGATGGAGAAAGACAGGAGGAAGAACCCTGCTTGAACCAGGAGCGTGCAGCTAAAACAGATGGCTGGAGGGGGTGCCGGAGGCCCCTCGGGTACTCAAAAACCCCAGGAGTCCTCTGAGGGGACCCTGAGGAGGCAGGGCGGGCAGGGGGCCACAGACTCATAAATCTAAGAGGGAGCCTCGGCTGGTCTGGGGGCTGCAGGTCGTGGAGGCGAGTTTGGGCCCTCCCTGCTGGGGAAAAGCAGAAGAGGGAGAGTCAGAGGCCAGCAAAGAGTGGTAGGTGGGGCCCTAGGCCAACTCTGCGGCCCGGCCAGGCGGAACTCAGAGTAGCTGACCTGCCCTGGCTACGGGGCTTCATCTGGGGCTGAGGACCCTGCCTTCAGCCAGTAGCAGGTGTGACAATGCCCAGATGGGAGGCAGGAGGCTGTGTGTCCCCGCCTCACCTGGGCTGATGGGTGCAGAGGATTCTCAGGCTTTGAGGTCATCAAGCAACCGAAGGCTTCACCCCCGGCCACTCTCAACTGCACACCCAAGGGACGAGGTGACCCCCAGCCTTTCACCCTGGCCTGTGCTGGGGCTCCCAGGCTGGGGGGCTTAGTACTCCCTGCCCCCTGCCCCCAGCAGCACAACTCAGATTGGGGCAGGTGTGGCACGCCCAGGAGGAAGTTCAAAGACCTCTGGCTGTTCCACAACAACACCCCCCAAGTTCCCAGCCCCTACACCATCAACCACAAGCTCCCTGGCCTCTCTGCCAGTGGTTCGGATCCTGTACCGAGAACCCCCAGGCTCAGCCACAGAGGCCCTGGGCAGCGACACTGAGTCCCGAGGCTGGCTGGGAAGGGAGAGGAGAGAGCCAGCTGGCCCAAGGACAGAAACAGGAAAGAGGGAGTCTGGAGCTGCAGGGAGAGGGAGGGGCCTGGCCCTGAGATCCCAGGGGCGCCCCCCAGTGTGGGGCTGGTGCAGTGGGGCAGATGCGGTCCTGAGGCAGGTAGAGTGGCAGGTGCCTACCTTGGCTGACGCTCCTCAGGGACCACTGAGAGGGATTCTGAAAGACAGCTTGGGAGCCTCCTGGAGTTCTGTCTGCCCAGGAAGACTGAGGAAGGCCCAACTGTGGGCTGTGGTTGGGGTAGGGGAGGGCTGGGGGTAGCCATGATGCCACTGTGTGGGGGGGCATGTAGACAACCTCTCCCCATTGGGTGGGCTCAGAAATCCTCATGGGGGATGGAGGACATTGGCACCACAGGGGTTGGCGGGCACTGGCAACCTCATGGGTCGGGGGACAGAGGCACCCTCACAGATCAGGGGGCATGGGCACCATCACAGGGTCGGTGGCCACAGCCACCCTCACCAGGTCGGGCAGCAGCTATCCTCACAGGGTCAGGGGCAGCAGCCACCCTCATGGGGTTGGTAGTTCAGGCACACTCATGGGGCTGGGGATGCTGGCACCCTCATGGCTCGGGGGGCACTGGCACCACATGTCGGGGCCCCTGCACCCTTAAGGGATCGTGTGGTATAATGAGAAGGCCATGCCAAGATGGCTGCTGGCAAGAAAGCATCAGTTACTCAGGAATTGCTTCAGAAACTCCCTGGGAAACCACCTGGCAATGGAGCCTGCCTGGCAACATAAACCGCCCCTTGACAAGATTGGCTGCCTCAGCTATATAAGCTGCTGCACCAACTGAAATAGACAAGTTTGCTGGCTGCTCACCTCTGGCCTGCTTTCACCCAACTCCCGGCATCTGTGTGGTGACTCTGCGCCTCTTGCCCCCACCACGCTCCTCCTCTCAGAATGAATCCACAGAAACATCTGGCACCAACATGACTGAGAGAGACACTGTGTCGGACTCGGTGAGGTCCTCCCTTGATTTTTGGCAAGTAGGCCCCTCGGTGTTTTGTGTGCTGTTCGGTTCTGTGAGGGTGAGCACAGAACCCCCTCCTACGCCCCTTTCCTTGTCCTTGTCCTCGGTCTAAGTGACCTCAGGTTAAGCACACATCGCCCAGAAGCGTACGCCGCTTCTCAGCTCCTCTTACTTTCAGTTCACCTGGTGAATTCACATAAGGGACTGATCATCCCAGAATTTGGAACCAAGTCATCTACCCTCCCTTGAGAGAGTTGACGCTCCGGAGACACCGTGTGAGCATACGGCCTTGACCTAACGAATCAAGGAAGTCCCCCACTAAGCACAGGACGAACGTACGACCTGATACACCACTGTCTGTCTGTCTAACGTAGGGAACCCCTGCATAATGCCATCAACCACTGAGGTGCTAGGAATTTGTTTTGTTATGGCAGCAGTGCTGTGTGTGTCTTTCCTTTGGCTAGAGTTGGCGTGCTGTTCTGCTCTTAAGCACTCAAACATGGGAAAGATACCCCCTCTCAGAAACCCACACAGATGACCAAACATAATGAATCTGTGAGTGATGAGAGCCTGTCACTCCAGGTCCCTGTCTCACAGACATCAGTTGATGACTTAGGGAGAGAGCGCTCTGACAGTGAAAATGACATGTCAGCAGACAACGCAGCAATGCCTAGTTAGACACCCCCCAGATACCCATGGGATGAACTTAGACGAGCTTGAGGCAATAATCCATGTGAGGTCATCCCATCTGCACCCAGTGAGGATCCCCATGTTTGTGGCAGTTCCCAGGTACCCCAGGCTCTCAGAGCAGCTGCTAGACCCCATCCCACCTGCATGTTTGCCCTAAATGTAGCAGCAGATGTGGAATTCAGGCCCTGGATTCCAACACCCATAGAAAGGCTTTTGCTGACCAAGGGCCAAGGATATGCTTGTGTCTATCCAGAGAATGCAGGATAGCCCATTTGGGTACCAGCCAGAAACATCAAGCCTGCAACTGATAGTCAACCAGAACTAGCTGAACAAGACAGAGCCCACCTTGTTAGTGGATGCACCTGCTACCAATTGTCAAGCTACTGCCCTATCATCCTACCCTGAGGAACTGCCCATAGCCATATTTGCTACTGTTTTATACGCCTACTAGCTCTGGTCAGCCACTCAAATGGCCCACAGCCTGCATGCAGTTACCGTTGTTCCTCATTCCTACCCCCATCTGAACAAGCACTCCTATGGTCTCCCATTTTGAGTGCTGGTTAGTCAATGACGGGTAAGATCCCCTGGCGGACAACCTAAGACAGGCACAGCCATGAACGGAGACCACATGGAAACGGGGTCAACAATGGTATGGCCAAGAATCATGCCTCCCGTTGCTCGAAAATAAACAAAAAGGGGGCAATGTGGTGGAACAAGAAGGCCATGCCAAGATGGCTGCTGGCAACAGAGCCTGCCTGGCAATAGCCTGTGATTGGATGGCTTTGGAAACCACATAGCAATGGAGCCTGCCTGGCAACAGGCTGTGATTGGATGGCTTCCGAAACCACATGGCAATGGAGCCTGCCTGGCAACGGGCTATGATTGGTTAGGGCATAAACCGCCCCTTGACTGGATTGGCTGCTTCGACTATATAAGCTGTTGTACCAACTGAAATAGACAAGTCTGCAGGCTGCTCGCCTTTCACCCACTTTCACCCAACTCCTGGGATCTGTGTGGTGACTCCGTGCCTCTTGCCCCCACCACGCTCCTCTTCTCAGAATGAATCCACAGTAACAATTAAGTTCAGGGGGGAAGCAGGGGCTGCCTCAGAATGTGGATTAAAACTCAAGATTTGCACTCTGGACCAGGGGTGCCTCTTTGAGGACAGCCAGGCCTGGATGTAGCTCCAGGAGCCCTGCAGGAACACACCTGCCAGAGAGAATCTGCAGGGTAGCTCCTGTTAGTTAGTTACCTGATAACCCACCCTTGATTAGCTTGAAGGGTCTTACCCTGCTACTTCATTCCCCCATCCAAATTTTTATCTTCTCTCCTTTATTCAGAGAGAAACTGCACCTGGATGTTGTTATCCAAGGATTCATACTCAGCTTCCAGTCCAAGCCAGGTCTCCAGGTGCCACTTGGGGGTGCCTGACAAATGAACAGGTATCCACACCACATAGAAGAGATGTTCCAGTTACTGGTGTTACTTCTCTAACGATGAGGTGATTTGGGCCCCACGTGAATACTCATGAGCTTTGCACACACTGATACATAGACCAGCCCGGAGCTCCCCAAGGCCTGGATCCAGGAAGAGGATTCTCTCTAGTGCTTTGTACTTGGCTAGAGTTGAGGATGCCTGCACTCATTTCTGCCCACTCACACAGCCCCACACCCTGGGTGCCTAAGATCCATTCTCAGGCCTGCCTCACCACCACTGACCAGCATCAGGGTATTCTGAGACTCCCCACAAAACCTCTGGAGGCTCTGAGAGTACACAGGGAGGGCAGGATGACTGAGCCAGAAGGGACTTTTGCCTATGGGGGCCTGAGGCTGCAGGAAATTGTTTTTTTCTCCCCCAGGCTATGGATTAATTGAATCTAGGAGTAGAGATGCCCCTTGCAGCTCAGTGACTAGAGAACAACCTCTCTTTCATCCTTTCAAAAGGTCAGCACCTTCAACACCAGAATGAGCTCATCCTGGCCCCCACTTCACATATGATCTCAGTGACAACTCCAAGGCCAGCAGTCAGGCCTCTTGGAACCTGTCTGGGGCATGTAGGAAAAGAAGGGGCCTCTTGGGAGAGAACATGATGCCTTGGGCCACCTGGCCAGGTTTTCTGTGATATCCCCAGGACAATGGCAATCTCAAAAGCAAAAATAATCAGGTTTTGTAAAGAATGATATTCATTTGGGAATGGTAGAGCAACGCAATGGTTGAACATGTGTCATAATAGACTATGGTGCACTCAAAGGGTCTGAGGGAGGGGGAGTTCTTAAAGGAAAACATAAGGAATGCTATGCCAAATATTTTGAAACAACAATATTGGATCACAATGGATAATACCTAGGCTGAGTCCTTTACAATAGTTACTATTAGGCAACCAAAAGTTTAGCATCAGCTCCAGGTTGGACAAGTCAGGAGCTGAGGCGGCGCTACGGGACTCATGGTTGTTAGTGACCATACAGGAAGTGTCCCTAGAACGGTGGTAAATGCCCAAATAGGATGAGCCCAAGAAAGAATGGCAGAAGCATGGACAAGAGTATACACACGAGTCCATGCTTCCTGCTGAAAAGAGAGTCAAGTGTTCACAAAGACATGTGATGCAGAGGTTTTGTCTCACAGATGAACATTGCATACGATGCTTAGACCATGCAAAGAGATTGATGCAAGACACTGGTAGAAAATCAACATACAAGGGACTTCGGAGTGCACTTACTTTAGAAATGAGAAATATCAATAAACAATTTCTCTTTGGTTTGTCTGTGCTTTGATGAGGGAAGATTGCCTTTCATCTGAGAGCCATTTTTCATTGTGTGGTATGCTGCAATCGCACCGAATTAAAATATTTTTCCTAATTGTTTTCTTTCTCTGAAAATGTTCATCTTAAGGATGTATTTACAATAAGATTGCATTTGGGGGCTGGTACTGTGGTGCAGTGGGTTAAACCACTGCTTGAGGTGCTAGCATCACATACAGGTGCCAGTTTGAGTCCTGGCCGCTCCACTTCCAATTCAGCTCCCTGCTAATATACCTGGGGTAGTAGCAGAAGTGCTTGGGCCCCTGCACCCACGTGGGAGACCTGGAAGAAGCTCCCAGCTCCTGGCTTTGGTCTGGCCCAGCCTTGGCCATTGCAGCCATCTGGGGAGTGAAGTAGATAAAAGATGTCCCCCTTTCTCTCTCTCTCTCTCTCCTCTTTCTCTCTCTCTCTCTCTCTCTCTCTCTCTCTCTCTCTTCCTCTAACTCTATCTTGCAAATAAAGTAAATAAATCATCTTAAAAGATATTGCATGTTATATACCTTATTACCATCAGATAGCTGAATAATTTTGGGGCTCCTAAGCTTACTGGGGATGCATTAAAGACCTGAATTTAAGGCCTATGACTAAATTTGCTAGGAGAAAATATAGGGGAAACACTTCAAGACATTGGTGTAGATGGTGACTTCTTGGTTAAGGTCTCCAAGGCATGGACAACAAAAGCAAAACTAGACAAATGGTATTATATCAAAACTCAGAAGCTTCTGTATGTCAAAGGAAAAGATAGAGTGAAGAGACGTCCAACAGAAAGTGCAAAAATACTTATGAGCTACTTATCTGATAAGGGGTTAACATCCAGAATATATCAGCAACATAAAAAACTCAACAACAAACAACCAATCGAGTTAAGAAATGGGGAAAGGACGTCAGAAGACAGTTCTCTAAAGAAGAAATGCAAATGGCTAACAAATATAGTGAGGGAATTCTTAGGGGATAATAATTTAAACCAATCCAAGCATTTGGTATATGATTGTCCTTGAATGCAGAACATGGCAATCAGGAGGTAATTAGTTCTGACCAAATGATACTCCATTATTGGTTTTGTAATAATTGTCAAATATCATCAGTTTCTCATAGTGGATTCCAAAACATTTGGAGCGGCTTATTATTTTTTAGACATTTGGGAAGGAAGGAGAGACTGTTCAGTGCTCAGAAAGGTGTTCTTTAGAACCACCACAAGAGAGCAGTAAGACGTAGGCTTTAGTATCTGCACCCCTGTTTCTCAGAGGCTTGGGAATATTTATTCCACCTTTCTTGTGTTAATGTCTCCTTTTCTTCATTTTAAAATTCTCAAACATCTTAATAGAGATAAATTTACTTTCTCTGGAACCTTCTGATTGTGCATCTGTGTCTGTATCTGTGTGCACATGTGCATGAGTATATGTTAGTGTTCACATGCATGCATTGTGATGTGTGTGCTTGTCTAACATATGTATACATCTCTGTTAGTGTTGTTATTGTATATCTTCATGTGTACCTTCATCTCTAACAGAGATGTATACATATGTTAGACAAGCACACAGCTTTGCAACATTGAATGATTCTCTACTTTATGTAGAAAAAATCATGATATCAGCTCTGATGACCAAAGAGCTTGCCATAAAACCCTCCAGACATGAGGCACTGAAAAACCCAGGAAGCTTGCTTATTGTGAGAGTTGAAGGATCAAATTCCACTGCATATTAACTGTAAATTTCAAGATTTAGAGGTGACCTTTTTCTTTTTTTAGTTTTCTTAAAGATTTTAAAATTTATATGAGAGTAACAGAGAAAGACAGAGAGGTCTTAGATCTACTGGCCCAGTCCCCAAAAGGCTACAATGGCCCAGACTGGTCCAGGCCAAAGTCAGGAGCCCAGAGATCTTTCCCAAGTCTCCTGCATGTGTACAGGGGACCAAGCACTTGAGTCGTCTGCCACTGTTTTTCCAGGCAAATTAGCCCAGAGCTGGACAGGAGATGAAACTGTCAGGTCCTGGACTTGTGCCCATGCTGGATGCCAGCATCACAGACAGCAGCTTAACCTGCTATACCACAATGTCAGCCCAAAGTAGTTTTATTTTTAAACATTGCCTTTGTTAATGAATTAATAAATCTATTCATCCTTGATTTTTCCAGTCATTTCTTTATTCTCTGTGAATTTGCATTTGCTCTTTGGGATACCAACCCTTCTGCATTATTGACTGCAAACATTATATGAGGTTCCCTCTTGTCATTCATGAAGGGATGAAAGCATAAACTCATTTTAATGTGAACCTAAGGAGATCATTTTAACATTAAAGACAGATAATCTTGAGGTAGTTTCCTTTTTCCCTTCATTTGCTCGATTTTATTTACTTTCCCACCTCTCTGGTGTAAGCATGGTTTTAATAGCACAAGTTTCCATTAGTTGTGTTTCCAGAGTGGCCATGAGAAGCTGCTTAGATGTAGTCAGCTGACGCCTAGTAATAGTTCTGCAGTATAAAGCATAAGCACATCAGAGCACTGTGTTGGTTTCTGATTTTCAGACTGCTTTTTCCTTTGCTTTTTTTTTTTTTTTTGCTGTAAAAAGAGTAAGTTTATTGTTTAAAAAAATACTGTATTTTAAAAGAACCTTTTTTTCTTGGGCCAGTCACATAATTTGCACTTAATTTTATTAATCCACACAGCAGAAACACTGGAAATGAGGAAACAGAACATATGGCTTTTTATACATTTAACACAAGCAGTGCAGTCTCATCTGTTGCAGGCAGTGGAGTTGTCACTCAGGTTTTCGTTTTGAACATTGCTCCAACTCCTGGGGACGTTTGGGGTGGGTGCCTATGGCTCCTCCCAGCTGATTCCTCAACAGGGCAGGAATTCAATGAGGGGATTTAAGACGTTTCAAGTAGTTAACTGTCAACATGCCGTGGCAATTCTCCCAAAAGGCAGCTCAGAGGTAGGAAAGTGATGTCCTTACTGTTCTTTCTTCTTAGAAAGGTTCCCCTAAATTTGTGAGCTGGCTGGGGATCTACCAACCATTCACTGGTCCTGCCAAATGAATGGCAGACTGGATACATACTACCTCCAAACGCTTCCACATGGGCTCATCTCTAGCAGGCAGTGCCCCTCAGAGGGGACCGACCACATGAGCATCCTTTCCACAGGGAGATGCGCTTGTAATTGCCTACAAGGGCCCACTGGCTGGTTGGCCTCCAGAGGCTCTCTCAATGGGTACAAGGTTTTCTAGAGAAAGGTGGTTTGGCCCAGTGGTTAGGATGCCCATGTCCCACCAGGAATACCTGGTTTCAATTCCTGGCTCCAGCTCCCTAATACAGACTCTGGAAGGCAGCGGTGATGGCTCAAGTAACTGGATTCTTACCATCCACATGGGAGACCTTGACTGAAGCTTGGCTCTGGCCTAGCCCAGCTCAGGCCATGGTCATTGTGGACATTTGGGGGGTGAACCAATGGATGGGAGCTCTTTCAAATTAAAAAACAAAACAAAACAAAAACAAACCAAAAAGTTGTATAATTCCCTTCCTTTCTTGTGTTACATTCTTTAAGCACTACCTCTGCCAACTGGCTATGATTCAAGGTTTAGTGTTTACTCTTGCACAGCCCAAAGTCCCTGCAAGCCTAAGTTCCTTGTACCTATGACATCACCTGCTGGCTCAGGAAACACAAAGCGTTAAAATCCAGGCTTACCTTCAGTTAAGAATTAATACTACATATTGAATGCTGAGAGATATGCCTATCAGACTTTTTTTAAGACAGCTAAGAATTTATCTAATCAAACGAACACTGATTATGAAGCAGCCAGTTGGAAAGTTCTATTTAGTCCAAAAGTGTTGCCACTGTCCCACACAACACAGGGCAGTCCTGAGACATCCTGGAGTCAGTGGGAGAACACAGTCCTGGATGGCAAAGCACCAATTTTTGTAACTGGTGGAAGGTGTCTGGAGGCAGGTCCGGTGATGAGATAGTACCATTTTTGGGCTTCCAGTAGGGGGTGGCAGTCAGCGGTAAGGCTGAGGCTGTCCGTCTGCAGAGAGGCAGCCTTGCCTCCAAGAGCCCAGTTCTGATGGACAGGCTCTCTTCCAGGTACAAGGCTTAGTGCTTTACAGGTCATGCTACACGGATTAGAGTGCTCTGTTGGGTAGAAAATGTTTTACATACACTTGATAAGCAAAGTGCTGCAAGAAAAGCAAGTTTAGAGGCAAGGAGTTTCAATCCATCTACCTGAGGGGATCTCGGAGGATCCCATGACAAACACACGAAAGGACACGATGTGTAAACACTGACAACTTCCCTCCACACAAAACAGGAACAGAAGCTCAAATGTCAGGGGTCACGCCCCCAGACTTCAACCCTCTGGTGTTCTGAGATCTATAAAAATAGGACACAGGTGATCCAGTTGTGAGATGAATCCAGAAAGTATTTCCTTCTAAGCCGTCATGGAATTCCAGTGAAGTCCTATGTCCCAACCATAGGATCCATTGAGGAGCTGGAGGACTAGAGTGACTGGTCCTCTAGGCTGTGTGAAGAACGGGGGTAGGGCTCGACACAGCCTCCATGACCCAGGCTGTGGAGGGTAGTGAACAGAAGGCACTTTTAGCCAGCTGCCTAAGTAGAGGGCAAAGACTTTTCTCCTTTGAAAGTAGACCTGAGCCCAGGACTGGTAAGTTCAAGGCACTTAACCTGGTGCAGCTTTGAGGGTTTGCAGCACTCTGCTCACTGGCTTTCACAACCAGGCCCCTCGACCTTATCTGCCTCACTCACTGTCCCAGCGTTCCCTGGCGCTGCAGGCTGCAACTCAGCATTCCACGTTCTAATGGCGTAGCTGAAGGAGCCGCCTTGCCCCATTTGGAGGGAGATGATTTTCAGGAGTGCGGGGCACAAACCAACAGTTCTCTTGGGTGTCTTTTAGGAGAAGAACTGCTGCAATAGAACTGCCAACCTGATCCTGAGACCCTGATGTGGAGAAACCAGGGGGCCAGGGGGCTTTGGTTTCAGGAAGTTCCAGGGCTCACTGGCTCACTTAAGCTGTAAACTTCAAGTCACTGAGGTCACGCCGATTTGCTCGCAGATAGACGTGCCTTGGAAACTTTGGTGCACACGATGTCTTGTGGACTTCAGACCTTAGCCTAACCCTGTGGTAGAAAAAAATGTTCCCTCGGGAAGAGCAGCGCTACCCTGGGACTCTTTCAGGACCTCAGTTATACGTACACCAGAGGGCTTCAAGAAGTTCACAGACAATTCAGACTGTCTTTCGATTCCACTTTCCATGAACTTTTTGAAGCTGCCTTATGCATATCCTTGAGATAGCGAGGGAGGAAGCATGGGACAGGACATTGGACAGGAAGAGGGAACAGATAAGGAGAGTTGTGTAGTCCCCCACTCCACCTTTTTTTTGCAACTAGGGCTCCAAACAGGCAATTATTGTTAATGTTGAGTTTCCCTTTGTACTTACGGTCTAGACTTTTAAGTCACGGTTGGAGAGTTAGTTTCAAGCTTGCTTTGATAATTCTCCATTGGTTGTCCTGAGCAGAGGAGTCTATTCGCAGCTATTTGCAGCTGGAATTCTGCAGCTCCAGGCAGGTTTTGCTGCAAGAAATCCTTGCAGTTTAGCACCAGGATCTTCTTCCTAGGTCTGCTGTCTGACAGTGGTGTGGCACATGCAAGCAGCTCACGAAAGCATGGGAGGGGAGGGAGACGTGCTTGTGAGTGGGCCTCAGAAATAAAGGTCTCCCACTTTATTCTGGTGTCAGAATTACTTGGAGAACTTGTTGGAAAGGCAGAGCCTCACAGTCCCCCCCTCCAAGGTCCTGAGCAGCTGCAGGTGCACAGTCCTGTTGAGGGGGTGGGGAGAGAACTGAGAGATTCGACCTGAGGCAGAGAGATGAAGAAAAGGAAAAACAAAGAATAAAGCTAAAAAAAAAAAAAGTCCAGGGAAACACGGGTGGAAGCGAAGTGAGCACAACACGAAGGAAAGGAACTATGACATAACAGCGCTCACGGAGCTGGGTGGGACACGAAGCAGCCAGGCATGTGACCTCTGAGAACGCAGCATGATGGCGAAAGGCTTCATGGACCCTGGTTCGCCCTCAAGCCTGTGCTCCCAGAACACCAAGTCAGCCACACCGAATTCTCAGAGAATTCCAGAATATGAGGCTGGTCAACAGGCCAACCAGTAAACGGTTGTGGGGGACATGGGCCAGGTGGAGTCTTGGAATGACCCTGGGGATGCAGCAGCTCTGGCAGTGTCAAGATCAAACAGTGGTGCAGGTGCCCTCAGGCTACGGCTGAGCTCCCTGGGCAGAATTCTTCCACTGGCAGTGAATCTAGCCTGCAAAGAATGCTTTCAAGTTGGTCAGTGGCGGTTCTGGCACTTTGCAATCTCCTCTTGGATATGCAACTTGAGAGCCTCTCGCATGGGCGGATCCAGAGGCGTGTGGGCAGACACCTCCTCGCTCACCCTTCCTGGGTCATCGTCCTGATACACGATAACTGATGTGACCTCGCCACTGTCCGCCTCGTATTCTAAGCAGAAGAGCTGATGGCCAGAAGGCTCTAGTTCAGAGCCACCACTACTGCTGCTTTCACTGGACTCCTCCAAGTCTGGGTTGCCTGGGCGGGTAGAGCCATCTTCTCCTTGGCCGCCTGCTTCACCTTCTTGTCGTAGTCATCCCTGCGGGGAGCCGAGCGGGAGTCAGGGACAGCCGGCTGGGCCAGGCCAAGGGTGGCGGTGGCGCTGGGCGGGGAGGTACCGGGCGATCTGGTTCCGTCCGATGTGGTGCACGAAGCCGTGGCTCATGTCCAGCCACCCGCCAGGATTGCAGCAGAGCCTGGGCCCGGAATCCCGGGCCACCTCCATCTGGAGCCCTGGGCGCAGAGTCGCCGCCACCTCAACGGCCCCAACGGCCGCCCTCCCGCCGGTGGAGGCCCGAGCCAGCCCGCGCTCAGCTTCCGGCCGGGTTTCCTTTGCTTTTTATAAACATCACAATTTGAATTAACATATCTCAGTCCATTGCTGTGGATAGAAGTTAAACCATGTGTTGTAAAAAATAGGGTGTGGAGGGAGAGTTTCTGGGTGATGTTCCATCTCTGTCTGGCTTCTTGGTGATTTGGACCTGGGTCAGTGATAAATTCATGCTTCTCTCTGGTCTGCTTTGCTTTCTAGGAGTCCAACTATTCTAGCTATTTGTTCCTCCAGGTTATTGCTTTGCAGGTTCCTTTGAATGCCTGTTATAATTCAGGCCTATTTTTGGTTAGGAACGGCAGCAGTGGAGATGAATGTATGTGTTACTGTTGTCCCACTAAGCAGCCTGGAGTAGAGCCGATGGGTTTACTTGACAGTGTGAACTTCCCTTCGTGTCCCTGGAAGCAGCCTCGCCCCCTGCATGCAGGCAACAAGGTAGCAGGACAGTGGCACAGCAAACAATGCCATGGAAATTTACTGTTGCCGGGAGCTAGGCCATGCTGCATTGGCTTCTGCATTGGCAGTGCTTAGCCTCACCAGCAGGGCCATCTGCTGGGGCTGCCTCCTTCATACAGTCAGCCCTTCTTTCTTAGTGACCATGGCTCCTGTGACAGCAAAGCTACAGGTTTGGATGGTGGAAACCATGGAGGAGTCAACAGTGTGGAGCAGCTTGAGTATATTTCTTCGGTGCTTGAATGATCCTGGCCCACCCGTACAGCTTCTGTGTCTAACATCACTGCCTTCTGCTGCATGGTGGCTCTGCTCTGTCGTGTGTCAGAGACCTTTGGGTGGCATTTTCATTTATAGAGCATGAGCCTAGAAATGTCACTTCCCCAGTGGTTTTAAGTATTAGTTCTTTGGCCTCAGTTTCTGGAAACTCTTCTGTCTTAATGTCATGGCCCAGCACAGAGATGGTGTTTTTCTGGCACTTGCTGTGTTGAGACGGCTGTGTGGCCTTCCTGCTTTATTCCGTAAGTGAATGAAATCCTGTTTCAAAGATCAGAAACATGATTTGTTCATTTCTGAGTCACGGACAGCAGGCTACCTCACTGGCAAGGCATGCATAAATGGTTATCCCATGATACCTGGTAAAAGCCACTTGGTTCTTCCTTTAGTTCTGAAAAACTAGAGCTTGTAGAGTGTTTTTGTAGGCTATAAGCTGACCATTATTGAAGGTGCTGTGAGCATGTGGTAACCCTGTATTCCTAGTCTTGGTTAGCATGTGAACAGTTGTGTTTAATGTATGAAAAAATATATAGATATATATTTCTAAACCTCCAAGAAATAAATAAAGGAAACAAATTGCTTTCAAATGCTTGTGATTATTTAAATGTTTGGTAAGTAAAATAGTAGTATCATAGGCTTAATAATAGTAGCTCCATCTCCCCATACGTACATGTTATAAAAAGTTACTAGGAAATTACTGAAAACAATGGCTAGCTTTCTTTAATATTATTTCTCTCTAGAGTAGAGTCTAGATCCTTTCTAAGCCAGATAAAGTACTGAAACAGTAATTACTGAACATAAGTTTATGTATTCTATTTGACATCTTGCTTCTGTATGATAAGGAGAAGCAAAATATCTTGGAGTATCTTAATGAATATGAAAAAGATAAGCTGGCGCTGCGGCTCACTAGACTAATCCTCTGCCTTGTGGCGCTGGCACACCGGGTTCTAGTCCCGGTCGGGACACCGGATTCTGTCCCGGTTGCCCCTCTTCCAGGCCAGCTCTCTGCTGTGGCCAGGGAGTGCAGTGGAGGATGGCCCAAGTGCTTGGGCCTTGCACCCCATGGGAGACCAGGATAAGTACCTGGCTCCTGCCATCGGATCAGCCAGGTGCACCGGCCGCAGCGCACCAGCCACAGCGTGCCGGCCGCAGCGGCCACGGCGGCCATTGGAGGGTGAACCAACGGCAAAAGGAAGACCTTTCTCTCTGTCTCTCTCTCTTACTGTCCATTCTTCCTGTCAAAAAAAAAAAAAAAAAGATATCACATGAGGGTCCTTATTCCTCTAGAAATTACAGTTTCACAAATGTATTAGTCTGCTATCAAATGCTGCTCCATGACTGCACTATAGAGTGAATGTTCATGGCTTCCTCAAATATATCTGTTGGTATATTTAGCCTGTTGTGATAGTCTTCAATACTGGGGTTCTTGGTAAATGATATGGTCACTCTTACAACAGAACCCTATGGTTTTTTTTTTTTTGTTTTTTGATGATTTCTTTTTTTTTTTTTTTTTTTTGACAGGCAGAGTTAGACAGTGAGAGAGAGAGAGACAGAGAGACAGAGAGACAGAGAAAAAGGTCTTCCTTCCATTGGTTCACTCCCCAAATGGCCACTACACCTATCTGAAGCCAGGAGCCAGGTGCTTCGTCCTGGTCTCCCATGAGGGTGCAGGGCCCAAGCACTTGGGCCATCCTCCACTGCCTTCCTGGGCCACAGCAGAGAGCTGGCCTGGAAGAGGAGCAACTGGGACAGAATCCAATGGCCCCCCTGGTACTAGAACCCCGGGGTGCCGGCACTGCAGGTGGAGGATTAGCCAAACGAGCCGCAGTGCCAGCCTAGAACCCTATGTCTTAAACATTACTTGGCTGTTTCTTCTCTGAACAGCCCTCAGCAATTTTGACAAATTATTTCAACCATAATTGTTTCCATATTTGTCAGCATGTCCTAGGAAAATAATTTATTTGAAATCACAATTAAGAATTACAGAATCAAATTGTTGCAGGAGTTTGAGTCAGTTTTTTATTTCAGGTTGGATAATGAGTGTGAGAAAAAGGAGAAGTAAAGTTTCACTGAGGAGGGGATCCAAGGGAGTGTTCCAGTAAGGTTGTGGACAACACAGCTTATTTAGCAATTGCCTGTTGATTGATCAATCGCCTATGTTGGGGCCTGCTTTGTTGTTTTGTTTCATGTTTGCATATGTTTTCTTCAGGGGTCTGGTTTCTGGTGAATTGAGAAATGGCTTCCTTACATACATTTCAGGAAGTGGTCATTGTCTCTGACCAGGTTATCTCTCTATTGAGGTCTGATCTGGCTTCCAATACCTAGAACATTCTATACATCAAGAAAGTGGTCCTGGTCTCTGATGAGCTGAGAATGCCATCTTTCTGAGTAGAAAGAGTTGAAAGACGTTACCTCACTGATCACTATAGAAATGCCATAGTTGGAAACTGTTCCTGACAGGTTGAAAATGTGGTGGTCTGGCCAGTGCCGTGGCTCACTAGGCTAATCCTCCACCTTGCGGCACCGGCACACCGGGTTCTAGTCCCAGTTGGGGCACCGAATTCTGTCCCAGTTGCCCCTCTTCCAGGCCAGCTCTCCGCTGTGGCCAGGGAGTGCAGTGGAGGATGGCCCAAGTCCTTGGGCCCTGCACCCCATGGGAGACCAAGATAAGCACCTGGCTCCTGCCTTCGGATCAGCACAGCATGCCGGCCGCAGTGGCCATTGGAGGGTGAACCAACAGCAAAAGGAAGACCTTTCTCTCTGTCTCTCTCTCACTGTCCACTCTGTCAAAAAAGAAAGAAAGAAAGAAAGAAAGAAAGAAAGAAAGAAAGAAAGAAAGAAAGAAAGAAAGAAAGAAAGAAAGAAAGAGAGAGAAAGAAAGAAAAGAAAAAAGAAAATGTGGTGGTCTGCTCCGACACCAGAACCTGGTATCTTGTAGTTATTTAAGAAAAAAGGACACTTCTATATCCCAGAACCCGTAATTTTCCTATCTTTCTGTTGGTATTTCACTTACTGCATTCTCACAAGATAGTTACTCAAGGAGCACCCCGCTGCTACCTTTACAATGAATAGTTGATCTGCTGACTGATGTGAGATGAGAAGGCCATAGATATCCAACTGCAGCACCAGCAACAATAAGCACAAAGAAACACATAGGAACATCTGACTACAGAATTGCCCACTTTTGGCAACTGAGGTTTATCTTCAGTTATTGAAACTGGAGTTAGAGAAGTATTTAACTTCATAATAGTAAATGAGAAATGGGCATATCTTTCCCATTCCTAAGATTCTTTTTTCAGTTGCTGACTGAGTGTGGTGGCTGCAGCTGACCAATTCTACAACAGCTTCTCTGTGCTGAGAACTACAGGTTGCACTGGGAGGCCAAGATGTAGCCCCTCTCCTACCAACACCTCTTTTTCTGTTCTATCCTCCATGGTAGGAAGGTTTGATTGCTTCTACAACACAAAACTCAGAGATCACAACCAGTTAAATTTGTGTTTTAACTCTGGTATACTACACATAAAACATGAATGCCATGGCATTGTTCTTAACCATCATTTTTGTACTATGTCTATGATGATTAATAATTATTCTGTAAAGAATTTCGATGGTGTTCATGTTTGCAGGGAATTTTTCCCTATATTCATTATCTGGTTTTTTGGAGTTCCTTCTCCATAGACTTCTCTTATAATTCTGTTTCTGTGAATTCGTTGGTAACAGTCTATGTTTCATTTCTGAGTTAAGATTCTGAGTCTCTCCTTTGTAATCTAAGTGTTTGTAATATGTGTTCATTTGTCAAAGAATCAAGTTTGATTCTGGTGATTTTTAAAAAGATGTACTTATTTAAAGGCAAAGATGGAGGGGGGGTAGGGAGGGAAAGAGAGAGATATCTTTGACTTTCTGATTTAATCACCAAATCAGCACAGTAGCCTGGGAATAATCAGGCCAAAGCCAAGAGTACAGAACTCAATCAGGGTCTTCAAAATGGTGGCAAAACCCCAGGTATTTGAACGAATATCTTCTGCTTCCTATTTGCACAGCAGTGAGCTGGATGGGTAGCAAAGCAATGTGATTGTTTACTTCCCACATACTCAATACGGTCAGGTCCAGGTTTGCCGAAAGCCAGAAGCTTGAAACTCTATAGCTATATCCCACATTGGTGGCCAGGACCCAGGTTCCTGTGCCATCACATACTTCTCTCTGTGATCTACATTAGCAGAACAGGTACCAGTAGCCATAACTGTGACTAGAAACCAAGTATTTGCATATGGCACTTAGGCATCCTAACTGGTTGGTATCTTAACCAATAGGCAAAATGCCTATTCCATATTGTATGTTCTTTTAAAAAACATTTTATTTATTTTATTTGAGAGGCAGAGTTACAGATAGTGAGAAGGAGAATCAGGAAAGAAAGGTCTTCCTTCCATTGGTTCACTCCCCAAATGGCTGCAATGGCCAGAGCTGCGCCAATCTGAAGCCAGGAGCCAGGAGCTTCCTCCAGGTCTCCCACATGGGTGCAGGGGCCCAAGGACTTGGGCCATCTTCCAGTGCTTTCCCAGGCCTGAGAAAGGAGCTGGATTGGCGGTGGAGCAGCCAGGACCAGAACCGGCAACCAGATGGGATGCCAGTGCTGCAGGTAGAAAGATTAACCCACTACACCACAGCACTGGCCCCTCCGTGTTATATGTTCTTAACACAGTAATTTGTATCAATATGTAATGTCCTTTTTGTCTCCTGCAATGATTTTTGTCTCTCAGATAATTGTCTGATGGTAGTATAACCACACCAGTTGGATTTTTTACCTATGATACAATTCTACATTTCCTTTTCTGTCCATCACTTTGAACCTCCTTTCTATTGAATCTACAGTGATTTTATGTAGACAGTATACAGTTGGATTTAGTTTTAAAGCATTCTGATATCTGCTTTTTCATTAGAGTGTTGACACTATTTATATTGGAATAATTATGACATTACTTCTGAAATTTTACATTTGCTTTTTGTTCTCTCTTAGACTATTTTTATCTCATTTCAACCCACACAGCATTTTCTTCATTTCCTTGGATTTTGTAGTGAACACTTTTTATTCCCTTCTCATTTTCCTATTTGTACATGTTTAGGATACTTTTGTTCTTATTACCAATACTTACCTTGGCAAGATTAATATGGGAGACAAAGAAGAACATTATTGAGGAAAATTACTGGGTCAAGAAGACAATATGGGGTTTGAATTGGGCCTGTTAGTTAATGCACCAGTAAGGATGCATGCCCCAAATATGTAAAAAATCTCAAATGTATATTATGTATAACATTCTAAAATACATAGCCACTTAACCTGAGTTGATGCCACCTGCAATAGCACACAAAGACAATGTTCCTATACGCCTCAGTCCAACCCTTTTTTTTTTCTTGGTCAAAAATAACATTATTATAACTTCTGTGCACGAACATGCTTATTTCTAATTATGTTTATGTATTTCTCTTTTAATTGTAATAAGAAATAAAAGGAAAGTATGGACAACTATAAAACCATCCTCGATTCACCATCCTCTCAAATAGAGCAGGAGCTGAGGAGGGTCGTGGTGTAGTTGGTTTTCATGGTGGCATTAAACTTTGTTCCCTCTCTACATTCAGGAAACACCTTCAGAGCAACAGGTATTTCCCAGAGTTACCTTGATCTTTTGTTTTTGTTCTCAGTCATCTGGATTCTCCAACTTTCCTTCTAACAATAAACACATGGCCACTATGCTTGAATGTGCACTGGTCCTGGGGTTCTTCATACATCACACTTTTTTAAAATGCTTTGGGGGGTAGCTAGAGTGCCAATTTCAGGGGTTCCCAATGGCCAGCCCGAATCCCTTCCTCATGCAGAACAATGTGTCATTACAAGCTTCTTCTGAAACTTTTTCTCTGGAACAATGAACAGTCAAGGTGAATCCAGATCATGTACCTGCTTCATGCAACATTTGAGGGAACTACAGGTCAGGGTGGTGAAAGCCATGGCCACAAGTGACACAGCTGGCAGGCAGGCATGGTGTTCTCTAGATGGTCAGATCCTCACAACATTTTGTTTCTCATCTTATAAAATGTGAACCATTGTCTTCTTTCCTCCTTCACCAAAAATTCATCACACCAGAGTCAGTTGGCATATACACTGGGAGGAAAAATGATCCCAAGAAAGGGTGTGTGTCACATTTGCACATGAGCTGCTGGATAGCCTGAACCACAAGAGCTCAGGCTTTAGGAAACTGCTCTCTTACTCTAGAGTTTTACACTTTCTGCTTGACCCTATGGGACTGTTTGTCTTTGGCTATTCACCTTTCCAGCCTCATCATTTTCCTGCTCCCTAGTAAAATCCTTCCCTCGGCTCCCTTGTGAACCTGTTCTCCCCTTCCTAACCCTTCTTCCTCCTCCTGCCTGTCTTTGCTTATCTAGGGTTATGGCTATGAATGCCAAAATCCTGCCTTAATCTTGGAGTTTTATTTTCTGTGTGCTCATAGTATGAACATTAATTTTATATAACTGGCCTGAACCACCAACCGCCCATACATTTGGCCCAGCCTCATTCTCAATGTGTCTATATGGGAATTTCTGAGTAGATTTAACATCTGAACAGCTAGAGTTTGTAAAGGAAATTGCTCTTCCTGGTGAACCTTGAATAGAGCAACAGGACTGAACAGTCTGATCAAGAGGGCACCCCCTCCCTTCATAGAACATGTGAGAGAACTTAGGGGCAGGGAAGTGAAAGACCTCACCCCAGTTGACACAGCTGACAGCCATTGAATTTTCCTGGTGATGGTTCCTCTCAACATTCTGGGTATGAATGTCACAAAATTTGAGCATAGGAACCATTATCTGCTTGCCTTCTTCAACAAAGATTCATTGTAACAGGGCTGGTTGGCATATAACTTAGGGATGACAAATGATTCCAAGAAGCACTGTTTTACATTTGCACATGAGCCATATGATGCCCTGAACCATGAATGCTACTGAAAGAGATACTAGGGATCTCTGGATATGTAGAAATGGGAAATGTCCCAGATGCTCCTGAGGAAGTAGGAGCATTGGATTCCCCCTTCTGGGTGTTTCCTTGGTGGAGAAGCCATTGCAGGTACATGTTTGACATTTTGTTTTTGTTTTGTTTCAGATGAATAATTCCAATTTGTATTTATCTGGAACCCAAGAGAGAAATGAGCAGAGCCAGTGTGTGCTATTGGAAGCAGGCATGAGGTGAGTTTTCCATCATCATCCACACAGCCCCTCACTCCATCCTCAGATCACCCCCAAGGTGCAGGCATCATTATCTTCACTCTGTGGGTGAGAAGCCTGAGGCTCACAGAGGTAAAGGAACTTGTTTTAGCAAAGAAGGACTCAAAACCAGGGACAAAAAATAGCCAACTTGGACTTGATATAGAAAATTTGTAATGCTGCAAATCTGCACCATCCTTTTAGGTTTCTCAACCAGAGAATACCTTGATGAAAACACATGGAAGAGCTGGCTGGTAGCATTTATAAAGGATTTACAGAGGTAGGAAGAAACTGGAGCAGAGAGCAATGGCATAGAAGGCTGTGACTGCAATCCAGACACTGGAGATGGAGCAAACAGAGTTTGGAACTAGCAAGCCTTGGTCCAGGACAGGCCTACTGGTTAACACAGTGGTTGGGATGCCCATATTTCATATTGGAACATCTGGGTTCAAGTCCAGTCACAGCTTCAGATTCTAGCTTCCTGCTAATGTGCACCCTTAGAGGCAGCAGGTCATGGGTCAAGTAGTTAGGTTCCTGCTACCCACAGGCAAGACCTGGATGGAGTTCTTGGCTCTCAGTTTCAGCCTGGCCAAGACCTGGTAATTTCTGGCATTTGAGGAATTGGATTAGCAGACAGGAGCTTGTTTTCTCTGCCTCTCAAAAAATACATAAAAAAAAACCCAAAACACCCACAAGACCTTGTTCTAGCCTTGTCCCTGCCATGCTTCCATTACTGCTGGGGAACCCTGAGCAAGTCACAGCAATTTCTCTGAAGCTTTGTAATTTGTCCCTAAGATGCTGATGAACTGATAATAGAAAACCCTGAGGTTCTTTCAAACTCTAAAATTCTGCCTGAGATTTATAAATTTTAATGCACTCTGAATACCATCTTGAATCCAGAAGAGAATATAGATATAGTAATTCTTAACATAATCTTGTCAAAGTACAAAGGAATAGGCTTGATTTTAAGAATGCTTTTTTTTTTTTTTTTGGACAGGCAGAGTGGACAGTGAGAGAGACAGAGAGAAAGGTCTTCCTTTGCCGTTGGTTCACCCTCCAATGGCCGCTGCGCTGATCCAAAGCCAGGAGCCAGGTGCTTCTCCTGGTCTCCCATGTAGGTGCAGGGCCCAAGGACTTGGGCCATCCTCCTCTGCACTCCCGGACCACAGTATAGAGCTGGCCTGGAAGAGGAGCAACCGGGACAGAATCCAGCACTCCGACCAGGATTAGAACTAGGTGTGTCGGCGCCGCAGGCGGAAGATTAGCCTATTGAGCCATGGCGCCGGCCAAGAATGCTTTTTAAACCAGATTACATCACAACAAGCCCATCATTTCAGCATCTTTCTAGTTTCCTTGTTTATGAATATGATTTGGATACTGCTGCTATAGCAGTGGTTGACATTAAAGTCAAATAAGAATATTATGTTTGAAACAGAGGAGAGAATTTAAGCTTATCTTTCTAAGAAATTTATGAAAATATACTCGGCAGACAGAAATTGCATTGTCATAAAATTAGTTTTCTAAGCTCAAATTTAATTAAAATGAGACACTTCTACAACTGGTTCAATCAACAGAGTGTAAAGAGATTTTGGAGGGGCCGGCACTGTGACGCAGTGGGCTAATGTCCTGGCCTGAAGCAACGGCAGCCCTTAAGGGCACCAATTCAAGATCTGGCTGCTCCACTTCCAATCCAGCTCTCTGCTATGGCCTGAAAGCAGTAGCAGATGGCCCAAGTCCTTGGGCCCCTGCACCCACGTGGGAGACCAGGAAGAAGCTCCTGGCTCCTGGTTTTGGATCGGTGCAGTTCTAGCCATTGCGGCCAATTGGGGAGTGAACCAGTGGTTGGAAGACCTCTCTCTCTCTCTCTCTCTCTTTCTCTCTCTCTCTCTCTCCCCCCTACTCTCTCTATGTAACTCTGAATTTCAAATAAATAAATAAATATTTAAAAAAAAGAGAAATTTTGAATAGAGCACACAGGAAATAAATATAGTACCACTCGAGCAAATAACCAACACAACAGTTGTGTGTCTGCTGTTGCTGGTGATGCTTCTCAAATATCTTTAACGACTTCTGGATGAATTGGCTTCTGCTGGTGTGAAGCAGGCTCGTCATGCCTGGCTCACACTTGCAAATTTAGTTCTGTAAGAACAAGAGTTCCCTCTTGGGGAAAAGACCTTAATTCATTTATCGAGGCTCCACTTCTATAACTGACACACTTCCTATTAGGTGCCATGTCCAAAAACTGTCCCATTGAATAATTAAAGTTCCAAACCATGAACTTTTTTTCTTTTTCCCAGAATGTAAGTCCACCATTTCAGCTGTTTTCATGACAGTGTAAGTTGGCAACTCTTTTTTTTTTTTTTTGACAGGCAGAGTGGACAGTGAGAGAGAGAGACAGAGAGAAAGGTCTTCCTTTTGCTGTTGGTTCACCCTCCAATGGCCACTGCAGCTGGCACAGCACGCTGATCTGAAGCCAGGAGCCAGGTGCTTCCTCCTGGTGTCCCATGGGGTGCAGGGCCCAAGGATCTGGGCCATCCTCCACTGCCTTCCTGGGCCACAGCAGAGAGCTGGACTGGAAGAGGGGCAACTGGGACAGAATCCGGTGCCCCGACTAGGACTAGAACCTGGTGTGCCGGTGCCGCAGGCGGAGGATTAGGCTATTAAGCCGCAGCGCCGGCCCAAACCATGAACTTTTAATGGACACTTTGAAACCACAGTGCTATTTAAACCCTATCAGGTTTTTGTTTTGTTTGTTTGTTTGTTTGTTTGTTTTTGGTAGAATAGTTTCCTGGGTGACTTTTGTGATACCTCTCAACCAAGGGATAGGAGACATGTATACAATTAATACTTTCCCTCACATTGATTGTACACTGCAGATAATATAAAGGGCTGATGTCAGATGCTAAGCATTCAGTCACAAACACCAAGTGGATTCATGGGGTGATTAACTAGGGACTGTTGACGGAGGCCCATGAGAATGTCACTTAAGTAAGTTAGTTGACCCTCGCAGCCTGGTAGATGATGACGAACAGTTATCAATGCATCTGGTTACTTGAAATGTGTGAGGTCTGGAAAACCTTGGGGATATCAAAGTCACATAAACAACACAACCTTGATCTGACTTGCATGATCCAGGCAGGGGCTAGTCTCCCGGGATTTCTAGCTTCCCATCCTTATTAATCCTATGAGAAAGCATAATCTCACACTGGCGATTTTACCATACAGCTGTGTATGTTGTGGACCTCTTGACCAAAGAAATAAGATGCTTCTCTGAGAGTTCTTTACAACAAAGCCAAATTAATAGGAGAGATACATGAGGGAGCAACATTGTTTTCAGTTTGGTTTGTATTGACTGCATAGTCAGATACTCATGATTCATTTAAGGTGCACTCCTGTCCATGTTTGGCTTTGTCTACATTGTGTAGCTTATGCTAACAGTTTTGGCAAGAAGGCTCTGCATTGCTTTGCTTGGAAGGTCAGGCGGACATGCAAGAAGGGCTCGCAATCCCTTTTCACTGTATTTCTTCTGAGCAGAAGCCAGGTGAATTGGGTTGAAGTGATAGGTCTTTTCCCTTAGCAGAAATTCCCACCTGGGTCTGCTTTTCTGGGAAGGGCTCAAAGCCAATTTCATGACACCAAGCACCTCCCTGTAGCTGAGGGCATTGGGCTCTAGTCACAGCTATGGCTACAGATTGCTTTTCATGCTGATGTAGTTCACAGACAGCAGCATGTGATGGCTGAAGAACCTGGGTCCCTGCCACAAAAGTGGGAGATGTCCACCTGGTTCCAAACTATGGCCTGGCCAGGACCTGACTCTCTTGAATATTTGAGATGTGAACACTCCGTTTGCTCTGCTCTCAATTCAGCTCACTGCTGTGCAACCAGGATGCAGCAGATGATGGTTCAAATACTTGGTATTTGCTACAATTTGTAGGACACAGAAGAAGTTTTGAGCTCCTGGCTTTAGCCTGATTCTGAAATAAAACTTGATTTATGTTTTAAAGTGAGACTGCTAGGTTACAAGCACCTGAAAGCTTTTAGGCAAACAAGATAAACAGGAGTATAGTGGCAAGAACAGGTGAAGAGAATGCAGGACAGCTTGTAACCCCAGTGTTTCAGCCTGTGAGGAAGCAGGGGAGGGATCTCCATGCTAGGAAATCAATAGTTGGCTCTAACCGCCCCAGGTATGCTGACCTACCAAGCTGGAAATCTTGCAAGATTGTTAACCAAGTTTCGATGTTGGTGCATGCACTTCCTGAACCCATCACTTGACTGGATGAGTGAGGTTGTTCATCACACAGACGAGTCTATGAAGCATCAGTCAACAAATGCAGGGCCATCCACGGTGAGTATGTGTCCCTAGAGAGACACACACACACACACATGTGTTGGCCTTCATTACTTGGCTGTGGTTTACTATACTAAACTGAATTCCAAAGACGCCCAGAAATGAGGACAGGCAGGAGCCCCCATTTCACTGCTGTGGGTCCTGAGGAGCTGCCTTTGGATGAACCTTTTATGCAAGTGAGAGAGTTGTTTGGAGATGGCTGCCCATGTCTACTCTGATACCTTCTTCCTGTATTTTGGGAAATGGGCCCTGGTTGGCCCAGTGATATTTTTGGTCATCATGGGGTGAGGGAGGAGGGATTGAGGTAAGCTTGGGGGCTCAGGCTTCAGATACAGCTCTCACCCTAGAGTTTTACTCCTTCTGCTCACCCCTCAGGAACTCTTTTCTCTTTTGTCATTTGCCTTTTCAGTCTCATCATTTTCCTGACCCCTAGTATACCCCTTCTCTTGGCTCCATTTTTACCTCTTCTCCCTTTCCAGCCCCCTTCTTTATGCCTGACTACGCATATCAAGGATTATGGCTATGGATGCAGAAACCCTGCCTTAATCTTGTTTTTATTTTTTATTTTCTGTGTGGTCATAGTATGATAGTTAATTTTACATAATGACTGGATTGGGCCACCGAGTGCCCATACCTTTGGCCTAACCTCATTCTTTCTGTGTCTAGGTGGGTATTTCTGGCTTGGTTTAACATCTGAACAGCTACAGCGTACAAAGGAAATGGCCCTTCCTGGGGAGGCTTGAATAGAGCAAAAGGACAGAGCAGTCTGTAATCAAGAGGTCACACTCCTTCCTTCACTGTCTTAGATAATTGACGTCAGAATATTCTGGATAGTGTTCTAGATTTTGATGAATGACTCTCCTGGGTATCCAGATTGGGAAATGGGCACACACAAAGGTTTCTGCAGCAATGTTCGATCTTTCCTTCATAGGACCTCTGCCTACACCTCTATGTGAATATTCTCTAGTCCTGGGTGTCTTCCACATACCACACTTGTTTCAATGCCTTTGGGAGGTGGCTCAGGTGCCAGTTTCAGGGGCTTTCAATGTCAGCCTTTGTCCCTCCCACATGCACACCCGCTGTGACATTGCAGATTTTTTCTGAAACTTTTGTCTGGAAAAATGATGAACAGTCTAGATGCATGCAGATTATGTACTTTCTTCATAGAACATTTGAGGGAACTAAGGGCAAGGGATAAAGTTTATTAATTTCAGAGCATCTTTCTAGTATAAACCTCAAAGAAAAGCACAAAAGTGTCCATTCCTTTCCTTGACACTCACAACCTAGCAGAGATATTTTTCCAGACCAATCTTTATAGTCTAGCACCATGTACCGGAATATTTGTTTTTGAAGGAACCCATATCTTGGAAAATTTAAAAAACATTTTTATAATGATTGGCTGGCAGCAGGAATCCCATCCTGCTTCGCCAGTTTCACTACAGTCTCACAAAATGTCTCAGTATGGATTTTAACTTGCATGTGAAGTGTAGATGCTGGCGAAATCTTTCCATTCTTTCCGTATTCTTCATATCCTTTATTTCCAAACATATTTATAAAGTCGTTCACAATGGTCAGAAGCATGTCTTGATTAGGATCAGTGCAGTTTGAGATCTTGTCCAAGTTAAGATATTGAGGAAGCAGTTTCTGCTGATTAACTGGAAGTGATCAAAATTCTCTTTCTTTTTTTTTAACTTTTATTTAATGAATATAACTTTCCAAAGTACGATTTATGGATTACAATGGCTTCCCCCCCATACCGTCCCTCCCACCCACAACCCTCCCCTTTCCCACTCCCTCTCCCCTTCCATTCACATCAAGATTCATTTTCGATTATCTTAATATACAGAAGATCAGCTTAGTATACATTAAGTAAGGATTTCAACAGTTGGCTCCCACACAGAAACATAAAGTGAAAAATAATAGATGATTTTTTTAAATGATGATGAAATCAGATCAGACCTATTGTCATGTTTAATCCCAGTGAGAGTCAAGTTGGGAGTTGATAATTTCTTCTTTTTTTTTTTTTTTACAGAGGATCAGTTTAGTATGCATTAAGTAAAGATTTCAACAGTTTGCACCCCCATAGAAACACAAAGTGAAATATATTGTTTGAGTACTCGTTATAGCATTAAATCTCAATGCACAGCACATTAAGGACAGAGATCCTACATGAGGAGTAAGTGCACAGTGACTCCTGTTGTTGACTTTACCAATTGACACTCCTGTCTATGGCATCAGTAATCTCCCTATGTTCCAGTCATGAGTTTCCAAGGCTATGGAAGCCCTCTGAATTCTCCGATTCTTATCTTGTTTAGACAAGGTCATAGTCAAAGTGGAGGTTCTCTCCTCCCTTCAGAGAAAGGTACCTCCTTCTTTGAAGGCCTGTTCTTTCCACTGGGATCTCACTCACAGAGATCTTTTGCCAGAGTGTCTTGGCTTTCCATGCCTGAAATACTCTCATGGGCTTTTCAGCCAGATCCGAATGCCTTTAGGGCTGATTCTGAGGCCAGAGTGCTATTTAGGACATCTGCCATTCTATGAGTCTGCTGAGTATCTCACTTCCCATGTTGGATCACTCTCCCCTTTATTTATTCTATCGGTTAGTGTTAGGAGGTACTAGACTTGTTTATGTGCTCCCTTTGACTCTTAGTCCTTTCATTATGATCAATTGTGAACTGAAATTGATCACTTGGACTAGTGAGATGGCATTGGTACATGCCACCTTGATGGGATTGAATTGGAATCCCCTGGTATGTTTCTAACTCTACCATTTGGGGCAAGTCAGCTTGAGCATGTCCCAAATTATACATCTCTTCCCTCTCTTATTCCCACTCTTATGTTTAACAGGGATCATATTTCAGTTAATTTTCAACACTTAAGAATAACTGTGTATTAATTACAGAATTAAACCAGTCATATTAAGTAGAACAGGCAAAAAAAACTACTAAGAGGGATAATGTATTAAGTTGTTCATTAACAGTCAGGGCAATGCTGATCAAGTCACCGTTTCCCATAGTGTCCATTTCACTTCAACAGGTTTCCTTTTTGGTGTTCAGTCAGTTGTCACCGATCAGGGAGAACATATGGTAATTGTCCCTTTGGGACTGGCTTATTTCACTCAGCATGATGTGTTCCAGATTCCTCCATTTTGTTGCAAATGACTGGATTTCATTGTTTCTTACTGCGGTATAGTATTCTAAAGAGTACATATCCCATAATTTCTTTATCCAGTCTACCGTTGATGGGCATTTAGGTTGGTTCCAGGTCTTAGCTATTGTGAATTGAGCTGCAATAAACATTAGGGTGCAGACCGCTTTTTTGCTTGGCAATTTAAATTCCTTTGGGTAAATTCCCAGGAGTGGGATGGCTGGGTCGAACGGTAGGGTTATCTTCAGGTTTCTGAGGAATCTCCAGACTGACTTCCATAGTGGCTTGACCAGTTTGCATTCCCACCAACAGTGGGTTAGTGTCCCTTTTTCCCCACATCCTCGCCAGCATCTGTTGTTGGTAGATTTCTGCATGTGAGCCATTCTAACCTGGGTGAGGTGAAACCTCATTGTGGTTTTGATTTGCATTTCCCTGATTGCTAATGACCTTGAACATTTTTTCCTGTGCCTGTTGGCCATTTGGAATCCTCTTTTGAAAAATGTATATTGAGGTCCTTGGCCCATCTCTTAAGTGGGTTGTTTGTTTTGTTGTTGTGGACTTTCTTGATCTCTTTGTAGATTCTGGTTATTAAGTCTTTATCTGTTGCATAGTTTGCAAATATTTTTTCCCATTCTGACGGTTGTCTCTTCACTCTCCTGACTGTTTCTTTTGCAGTACAGAAACTTCTCAATTTGATGCAATTCCAATAGTTGATTTTGGCTTTGACTGCCTGTGCCTCCCGGGTCTTTTCCAGAAATTCTTTGCCTGTGCCAATATCTTGCAGGGTTTTTCCAATGCTCTCTAATAATTTCATGGTGTCAGGTCGTAGATTTAGGTCTTTAATCCATGTTGAGTGGATTTTTGTGTAAGGCGTAAGGTAGGGGTCTTGCTTCATGCTTCTGCACGTGGAAATCCAATTTTCCCAGCACCATTTATTGAATAGACTGTCCTTGCTCCAGGAATTAGTTTTAGATCCTTGATCAAATATAAGTTGGCTGTAGATGTTTGGGTTGATTTCTGGTGTTTCAATTCTGTTCCATTGGTCTATCCATCTGTTTCTGTACCAGTACCATGCTGTTTTGATTACAACTGCCCTGAAATCTGTTATTGTGATGCCTCCGGCTTTGTTTTTGTTGTACAAGATTGCTTTAGCTATTCGAGGTCTCTTGTGCCTCCCTATAAATTTCAGCACCATTTTTTCCAGATCTGAGAAGAAGGTCTTCAGTATCTTGATTGGTATTACATTGAATCTATAAATTGCTTTTGGGAGAATGGACATTTTGATGATATTGATTCTTCCAATCCATGAGCATGGAAGATTTTTCCATTTCTTGGTATCCTCTTCTATTTCTTTCTTTAATGTTTTGTAATTTTCATCATAGAGATCTTTAACGTCCTTGGTTAAGTTTATTCCAAGGTATTTGATTGTTTTTGTAGCTATTGTGAATGGGATTGATCTTAGAAGTTCTTCCTCAGCCATGGCATTGTCTGTGTATACAAAGGCTGTTGATTTTTGTGCATTGATTTTATACCCTTCTACTTTGCCAAACTCTTCTATGAGTTCCAATAGTCTCTTAGTAGAGTTCTTTGGGTCCCCTAAATAAAGAATCATGTCATCTGCAAAGAGGGATAGTTTGAGTTCTTCCTTCCCAATTTGTATCCCCTTAATTTCTTTTTCTTGCCTAATAGCTTTGGCTAGAACCTCCAGAACTACATTGAATAGCAGTGGTGAGAGTGGACATCCCTGTCTGGTACCAGATCTCAGTGGAAATGCTTCCAACTTTTCCCCATTCAATAGGATGTTGGCTGTGGGTTTTTCATAGATTGCTTTGATTGTATTGAGGAATGTTCCTTCCAAACCCAGTTTGCTTAGAGTTTTCATCATGAATGGGTGTTGTATTTTATCAAATGCTTTCTCGGCATCTATTGAGATAATCATATGGTTTTTCTTCTGCAGTCTGTTAATGTGGTGTATCACATTGATTGTCTTGCGCACATTAAACCATCCCTGCATACCAGGGATAAATCCCACTTGGTCTGGGTGGATGATCTTTCTGATGTGTTGTTGCATTCTATTGGCGAGAATTTTATTGAGGATTTTTGAATCTATGTTCATCAGGGATATTGGTCTGTAATTCTCTTTCAGTGCTGCATCTTTTTCCGGCTTAGGAATTAAGGTGATGCTGGCTTCATAGAAAGAATTTGTGAGGATTCCCTCTTCTTCGATTGTTCTGAATAGTTTGAGAAGAATTGGAGTCAGTTCTTCTTTAAATGTCTGGTAGCAAAATTCTCTTTCTATTCAATGTGCCAACTCTTACATTCTGGGGCCATAGTGGCTGAGAGCATTCGTGATCTTCTAGAAGTGCTAGTGCTCCAGCCTCTCCTTTTCCTCCTCCATGCTGCTCAAGGCAGCAGAGGACATCGCCATGGCCGAGCCCCAGTGCAGGGTGGAGAACAGTGTTCCACCGCACCACTTCCAGCACAGCTGCCACTGCTGTCTAGCCAGCAGCCTTTGGCAGCTGAGTGGCGGGAAGCTGTGCTAAACTCCTCTGTTGCATCCCTGCCATCATCCTTGGCTTGGTGGCAGCTGCTCCGTCCTCATCTTGATGGTGCAACATGAACCTGCTGCAAACTCAGTGCACATTTCACTCCCTGCTTCCCTCAGTGCTGCCTCCATGCTGGAATCCCTGAGGTGCTGTGGGTTCCTTGGCATTCCCCACA